>NC_079196.1:73317520-73917520 GCF_029499605.1 Hyla sarda
CCCAGACACTTAGTCTATCCAAGTCATCTTGTAACTTATGCACATCCTCTATAGACTGTACTGTGCTACAAAGCTTTGTGTCATCTGCAAAGATAGAAAAAGAGCTGTTAATACCATCCTCTATATCATTGATAAATAAATTAAACAACAGCGGTCCCAGTACTGAACCTTGGGGTACACCACTAATTACCGGGGACCAATCAGAGTACGAATCATTGACCACCACTCTCTGGGTACGATCCATGAGCCAGTGTTCAATCCAGTTACAAACTAAAATTTCCAAACCCAAAGACCTTAACTTACCTGTCAGACGTCTGTGAGGGACAGTATCAAACGCTTTAGCAAAATCCAGAAACACTATATCCACAGCCATTCCTCTGTCAAGGCTTCTACTCACCTCTTCAAAAAAGCAAATTAGATTGATTTGACAACTTCTATCCTTAGGAAACCCATGCTGGCTATCACTTATAATACAATTTTAAGGCAAGACAAAACGCTCCTATTATGCTTATATGACTTCTTTACTGACACAGCAGCAACCATATATTGTATATAATAAAAGAAAAAACGTTTTACATATGTAATGCATATAACCATGAAACCTAGGACGTAACCTAGTATGCTATATGGATCATCCAATCAGTCCACAGCCCAGGTAATAAAGGTAATCCACACACAGGTATCTTCCTCTTCTTTGCTGCTCAGCAGTTCAGATAAGTACTCTCTGTTATTTAAAAAATATTTTGTGCCTCACTTTTTCAAATTTGCTCTAATATTTCATTATTAAAAAATTATTATTTTTCATTACTTCTTAATTTAATTTATTTTATTACTTAATTATTATTTAATTTAATTTATTTAATTTATTTATTTCATTCATTTTATTTTGCTATAATCTTCTTTCAGTTCATACATATAATTGTCTTTTTCAAGACAATTTTTTCATATACTGTAATTCCGCCATTTTCTTCCTTGCTTTCATACTATATACTCAACAGTATAATGTTTCAGCATTAGCCTTCTTCTAAATTGATACATATACTTACCGCTGGGGGTTTTTCCACTAACCCCCGTTCTCTACATCTGGTCACCTTCATCCCGGCTTTGTCCCCTGTTAGTTCCCTCGGCTTGCGCCTTTCCTATTCTTCGCATAGCCGCCGCCATCTTAGGTGCCGCTCGAGCGCGTCTCTCGCGAAATCTCGCGATACCCGGCAGTGAGGTGATCTCCTGTCAGGGTGAACGAGATTTCCGTCATTCTCCTCAGAGCGACGGAGCGAGTAGCAGCGCACAGTGACTTAGCGTTACATTGTTACCTCACAACTGTTCGCCATTATACTTTGTATCCTTTTCACTTTCCATTTTAAAAAATTTCTTTCTAGTTTCTCACCTACTGTGTTAGACTGCCATCTAGTGGCTGTAATATATATTACAAGCTGGGGGAAAAAACTTTTTCCTCAGCGTATTACCCCTCCATAACCAATTGACTTTGCCATAAATACAAGTGTATATATGTATGTATGTGTGTAGGTTTGTATATAGGTATATATACATATGGGCATACGTATATATTAGTTAATTAATTTTTTCTCAATTTACAACTGCTTGATAATTATTTATTTAATTAATTAATATACTGGTGGATATTATTCAACATTATTGTTTTTTCCTTCACCCTTTCTCACAGTATATTTCTCTCATTGTATACCTACATTCTCTTTATTCTCAACATGTCTGAGGAAAATAAAACTGTATCTGATCCTTCACAGGATCGTATTCAAACAATGGTGGACGCATCTGTGTCCAAATCGGTTCAAGCAGCGATTGTCACCTTACAAGACACAATCACAAAATCCATGAACCTGGTTTTGGCACGTGCCACCCTTCAAAACCCCTCAGATTTACCACCCCGAACTCCATCTGACCAATACTGGTCGCCCAAAGAATCAGTCTCTGAACTGGCTAAGGGCTTTAACCCCTTAAGGACCAGGCCATTTTACACCTTAAGGACCAGAGCGTTTTTTGCAATTCTGACCACTGTCACTTTAAACATTAATAACTCTGGAATGCTTTTAGTTATCATTCTGATTCCGAGATTGTTTTTTCGTGACATATTCTACTTTAACTTAGTTGTAAAATTTTATGGTAACTTGCATCCTTTCTTGGTGAAAAATCCCAAAATTTGATGAAAAAAATGAAAATTTTGCATTTTTCTAACTTTGAAGCTCTCTGATTGTAAGGAAAATGGATATTCAAAATAAAACATTTTTGGGTTCACATATACAATATGTCTACTTTATGTTTGCATCATAAAATTTATGAGTTTTTACTTTTGGAAGACACCAGAGGGCTTCAAAGTTCAGCAGCAATTTGGAAATTTTTCACAAAATTTTCAAACTCCCTATTTTTCATGGACCAGTTCAGGTTTGAAGTGGATTTGAAGGGTCTTCATATTAGAAATACCCCATAAATGACCCCATTATAAAAACTACACCACCCAAAGTATTCAAAATGACATTCAATAAGTGTATTAACCCTTTAGGTGTTTCACAGGAATAGCAGAAAAGTGAAGGAGAAAATTCACAATCTTCATTTTTTACACTCGCATGTTCTTGTAAACCCAATTTTTGAATTTTTGCAAGGGGTAAAAAGGAGAAAATTTTTACTTGTATTTGTAGCCCAATTTCTCTCGAGTAAGGACATATCTCATATGTCTATGTTAATTGTTCAGCGGGCGCAGTAGAGGGCTCAGAAGGGAAGGAGCGACAAATGGTTTTTGGGGGGCATGTCACCTTTAGTAAGCCCCTATGGTGCCAGGACAGCAAAAAAAAAACACATGGCATACCATTTTGGAAACTATACCCCTCGGGGAACATAACAAGGGGTAAAGTGAACCTTAATACCCCACAGGTGATTCACGACTTTTGCATATGTAAAAAATAAAAAAAAATGTTTTACCTAAAATGCTTGGTTTCCCAAAAATGTTACATTTTTAAAAAGGATAATAGCAGAAAATACCCCCCAAAATTTGAAGCCCAATTTCTCCCGATTCAGAAAACACCCCATATGGGGGTGAAAAGTGCTCTGCTGGCGCACTACAGGTCTCAGAAGAGAAGGAGTCACATTTGGCTTTTTGAAAGCAAATTTTGCTCTGGGGGCATGCCGCATTTAGGAAGCCCCTATGGTGCCAGAACCGCAAAAAAAACCCACATGGCATACCATTTTGGAAACCAGACCCCTCGGGGAATGTAAAAAGGGGTAAAGTGAACCTTAATACCCTACAGGTGTTTCACGACTTTTGCATCTGTTAAAAAAAAAAAAAAAATTCTTACCTAAAATGCTTGGTTTCCCAAAATTTTTACATTTTTAAAAAGGGTAATAGCAGAAAATACCCCCCAAAATTTGAAGCCCAATTTCTCCCGCTTCAGAAAACACCCCATATGGGGGTGAGAAGTGCTCTGCTGGCGCACTACAGGTCTCAGAAGAGAAGGAGTCACATTTGGCTTTTTGAAAGCAAATTTTGCTCTGGGGGCATGCCGCATTTAGGAAGCCCCTATGGTGCCAGGACAGCAAAAAAAAACACATGGCATACCATTTTGGAAACTAGACCCCTCGGGGAACGTAACAAGGGGTAATGTGAACCTTAATACCCCACAGGTGATTCACAACTTTTGCATATGTAAAAAAAAAAAAAAAATTTTTACCTAAAATGTTGGTTTCCCAAAAATTTTAGATTTTTAAAAAGGGTAATAGCAGAAAATACCCCCCATAATTTGTAACACAATTTCTCCCGAGTACGGCGATACCCCATATGTGACCCTAAACTGTTGCCTTGAAATACGACAGGGCTCCAAAGTGAGAGCGCCATGCGCATTTGAGGCCTAAATTAGGGATTGCATAGGGGTGGACATAGGGGTATTCTACGCCAGTGATTCCCAAATAGGGTGCCTCCAGCTGTTGTAAAAGTCCCAGCATGCCTGGACAGTCAGTGGCTATCTGGTAATACTGGGAGTAGTTGTTTTGCAACAGCTGGAGGCTCCGTTTTGGAAACAGTGGCGTACCAGACGTTTTTCATTTTTATTGGGGAGGGGAGGGGGGCTGTGTAGGGGTATGTGTATATGTAGTGTTTTTTACTTTTTATTTTATTTTTTGTGGTAGTGTAGTGTTTTTAGGGTACAGTCGCACGGGCGGGGGGTTCACAGTAGTTTCTCGCTGGCAGTTTGAGCAGCGGCAGAAAATTTGCCTCAGCTCAAACTTGCAGCCGGATACTTACTGTAATCCTCCGCCCATGTGAGTGTACCCTGTACATTCACATTGGGGGGGGGGGGGGGGGGGGGAACATCCAGCTGTTGCAAAACTACAACTCCCAGCATGTACGGTCTATCAGTGCATGTTGGGAGTTGTAGTTTTGCAACAGCTGGAGGCTCCGTTTTGGAAACGGTGGCGTACCAGACGTTTTTCATTTTTATTGTAGGGGTATGTGTATATGTAGTGTTTTTTTACTTTTTATTTTATTGTGTGTTAGTGTAGTGTTTTTAGGGTACAGTCACACGGGCGGGGGTTCACAGTAGTTTCTCGCTGGCAGCTTGAGCTGCAGCAGAAAATTTGCTGCAGCTCAAACTTGCAGCCGGATACTTACTGTAATCCTCCGCCCATGTGAGTGTACCCTGTACATTCACATTGGGGGGGGGGGGACATCCAGCTGTTGCAAAACTACAACTCCCAGCATGTACGGTCTATCAGTGCATGCTGGGAGTTTAGTTTTGCAACAGCTGGAGACACACAGGTTGTGAAACACCGAGTTTGGCAACAAACTCAGTCTTTTGCAACCAGTGTGCCTTCAGCTGTTGCAAAAGCTACAACCCCCAGCATGTACGGACAGCGGAAGGGCATGCTGGGTGTTGTAGTTATGCAACAGCGGGAGGCATACTACTTTGGCTGGGGATGCTGGGGACTGTAGTTATGCAACAGCTGGAGACACACTGGTTTGCTACTTAACTCAGTGTGCCTTCAGCTGTTGCAAAACTACAACTCTCAGCAGTCACCGACAGCCAACGGGCATGCTGGGAGTTGTAGTTATGCAACCACCAGATGCACCACTACAACTCCCAGCATGCACTTAAGCTGTTTGTGCAAGCTGGGAGTTGTAGTTACACAACAGCTGAAGGTACATTTTTCCATAGAAAGAATGTGCCTCCAGCTGTTGCAAAACCATAAGTCCCAGCATGCCCATAAGTGCATGCTGGGAGTTGTGGTGGTCTGCCTCCTCCTGTTGCATAACTACAGCTCCCAGCATGCCCTTTTTGCATGCTGGGAGCTGTTGCTAAGCAACAGCAGGAGGCTGTCACTCACCTCCTGCTGCTGCTTGATCGCCGCACAGGTCAGTCCCGCTGCCGCCGCCGTCGTCGCTCCTGGGGCCCCGATCCCAACATTAACGCCGGGGATCGGGGTCCCCAGCACCTGGGGTGCACGTCCCGCACCCGCTCACGTCCTCCGGAAGAGGGGCGGAGCGGGTGCGGGAGTGACACCCGCAGCAGGCGCCCTGATTGGTCGGCCGGTAATCCGGCCGACGAATCAGGGCGATCGTGAGGTGGCACCAGTGCCACCTCACCCCTGCAGGCTCTGGCTGTTCGGGGCCGTCTCTGACGGCCCCAATCAGCCAGTAATTCCGGGTCACCGGGTCACTGGAGACCCGATTGACCCGGAATCGCCGCAGATCGCTGGACTGAATTGTCCAGCGATCTGCGGCCATCGCCGACATGGGGGGGCATAATGACCCCCCTGGGCGATATGCCGCGATGCCTGCTGAACGATTTCAGCAGGCATCGGGCACCGGCTCCCCTCCGGCTAGCGGCAGGGGGCCGGGAAAGGACAGGACGTACTCCTACGTCCTCGGTCCTTAAGGACTCGGAAACGGGGGCGTAGGAGTACGTCCATTGTCCTTAAGGGGTTAAAGGACCTGGAAAGTCCAAATCAAAGAGACGACATTTGTCTGTTGATCCTTATTCCAAACCTACTAGATACACTTTAGAATCTCATACCCCCTCCAAATCACAGGCAAATGACTCCGTCCCTATAAGGGGAATTAACCAGTCAGATAATACTTCTTCCACCCTAGAAGAGGCTCACTCCTCTAAACGGAAAAAAGTGGACTTTAGATCCAAACCAGACTCCTTTAGAGAGTCCTCATCTGAAGATTCTGATCACTCAGACATTGAGGATGTGGACGATATTTTATATATCTCTGAGGAAGGTGGCTCAGACCATGACGACCCTGCTCTGCAGGACGACACCAAAACAGGTGATTCTAATGACCCCTTTTTCGATCCCTCATTGATTTATCACCCTCGGTCAGGGGAATTGTTACCTGAACCTAAGGTAGCTGAATATCTGGCTATGTGGGTATTTAAATCTCTGGACAAGGCTTCTAGGAGCAAATTAAAGTCAGAGTGCCCCCGCCCATCTCTCCCGCATAATTCTTCGGCCACCCCCGAGTTGGACCCTTTACTCAATAAATTTTTATTTAAGACGGGAAAGAATCCAAAGAAAGGGATCGACCGCAGCTTCAAGGCTTGCCAGGACAAACTTATGGACCTGCTAGGTCCATTAACCAAAATTCTCAATTTGGCAGAACTGGCTTCTAACTCAAATACTTCGGTGGATACCGAAACTCTGAAGGGATGGGCTCAAAGAGCCATATGCTTATTCGGCAATGCCAATGCCGCTCTCTCTACAGAGAGAAAGAGGTCTATTCTAATGAAAATAGACCCGCAGTTGACCAATTTGGCCTCTACGGAGCCACCTAATCCTACTAAAGGATTACTCTTTGGAGACGAGTTCATAAAAGAAATGAACAAATACGTGGGCCTGTTTTCGTCTTTAAGTAAGGCACAGGTCTCTATGAAGAAGGTCTTCTCTCAGAAGATTTTTGGAAAGGCTGGAAGAGGCAGGGGCCGCTCTTCCAGCCGCTCAACTCAGTATAGACCCCAATATAGAACCACATATAACCCACCACAACCCTCCTTCACTACACCCACCCCGACACCATTCTTCCCATACAGGGGCAGACCTTGGCGCGCACGAGGACAACGGGGTTACCCACGATCCAGACCATCTTCAGGTAAGACATGTCCAGTGTTCTTCCCTTCATATCCCATTAGGAGGGAGACTCCTACATTTTTTAACAAATTGGAGTATGATTACATCAGACTCCTGGATTCTAAACACAGTCAGGGGTTATCAAATAGAATTTGTTTCGCCCCCAATTCAAATGTCTCTCCCTCACCCGATCCAATTCTCCATGACAGACAAAGAACTCATAGATCTAGAAATCAAAGATCTCCTCTCAAAAAGCGCAATCACTCCAATCCCCTATCATTCTACAGGTTATCTCAGCAATCTCTTTTTAGTCAAAAAGAAAGATGGCGGTCACAGACCGGTCATCAATCTGAAATCCCTCAACAACCTGGTTGTATATCGTCATTTCAAGATGGAGGGAATTCACCTCCTAAGAGATATTTTAATGAAAGACGATTGGCTCGCCAAAATAGATCTGAAGGACGCTTACCTTACGGTTCCAATCCATCCTTCATCCCAAATTTTCCTTCAGTTCCTATGGAACAACCAAAGGTGGCAGTTCACTTGCCTCCCATTCGGCCTATCATCAGCACCTTGGTGCTTCACAAAACTTCTCAAACCGGTGATTGCATTACTCAGAGGTCGCGGGGTTCGCCTTATAATATACCTCGACGACATTCTTCTTATGGCTCAATCCAAGGAACTTCTATCTCTTCACACGGATTGGACTATGTCTCTCTTAACCCATTTGGGTTTCCTCATAAACTTCGAAAAATCAGTTCTTATCCCATCACAAGAAATCGAATTTCTGGGTTTTCTGATCAACACCCAATCAACTACCTTAAGTCTTCCATCCAGGAAATTAAAGACTATCAGGAAGGAGATTCGTCAAGTTCTTCGCAAGGACTTGATCTCCCTGAGAACGATAGCCCACATAGTGGGTCTTCTGGCTGCTTCCATTCAAGCTATATTTCCAGCCCCCCTCCACTACAGAGCGCTTCAACGGTTGAAAATTCACCATCTAAGAGAGGGGCTGGGTTATTCAGACGACATCCGTCTATCTTCCGAAGCCAGAGAGGAACTTCTCTGGTGGCTCGTCCACATAGAATCCTGGAACGGAAAAGCGATCTTCCATCCAAATCCGGATTTAATCATAGAATCCGATGCGAGTCTTTCTGGATGGGGCGCTCATTGTGGACCTCTTTCGACCGGAGGGAAATGGTCTCCCTCGGAATCTACTCTACACATAAATTGCCTGGAACTCCTGGCAGGTTTCTTTGCTTTAAAGAGCTTTGCAAAGAATTCCTCAAATTGTTGCATCCTCCTTCGGATGGACAACATATCTGCTGTCCAATACATCAATCATCTGGGAGGCACGAATTCCAAAATGCTTGCAGATTTTGTCAAAGATTTTTGGCATTTCTGCTTGGACAAAAATATTGTCCTGAAGGCAGAATATATACCAGGGATTTCCAATTCCATAGCGGACTGGTATTCTCGTTATCTTACAGACAACAGCGACTGGAGACTTCATCCCCCAGTCTTTCAGAGGATCAATTCTTTATGGGGTCCTTTACATCTGGATCTCTTTGCATCACGACTCAACACCCAACTTCCTCAATTTTTTAGTTGGCGTCCGGACCCAGAAGCGCTGGGAGTGGACGCTTTCCTTCAATCTTGGCCGAGGAAGATCCTCTACGCCTTTCCACCTTTCAACCTTATCCCTCGGGTTCTATTTCATGTTTTGATTCAGAAAATCACCCTGGTGTTAGTTACACCTCTATGGCCAACTCAATCCTGGTATCCTCAAATTTTAAGTCTCCTCATCGACTTTCCTCGTCTTCTACCAGCTTTCCCTCATCTTCTCCTAGACCCTCAAGGGAACTTTCATCCTTTGATCTTATCCAACCAACTACCTCTGGTTGCCTGGTTGATATCAGGCCAAACAGACCTGACTTCCAATTTTCTCAATCAACTAGAGACATATTATCAGATGCCTGGGCCCTGGGTACCAGAAAGGCTTACAGATCAGCCTGGGGATTATGGATTCGTTGGTGCAATCAACGGGATGTGGATCCCTTACATGCATCTATTCCCAATATCTTGAATTTTCTTTCTTTTTCATTTGATGAGGGTAAAGCTTACAGAACGATAAATCTCTACCGTTCTGCTATCTCATCAAATCACCCACCTATTGACTCCATCCCTATTGGCAAACATCCTTTAGTATGCCAATTACTTAAGGGTATTCGATTCAGACGTCCATCTTTACCCAAATATTCAACAACTTGGGATGTCAATCTTATCCTACAAATGTTCACCACCTGGGAGGATAATGATTCTCTTTCTCTTAAACTCCTATCTTTCAAATTAACAGTTCTCCTTTGCCTTATCTCAATCAAACGCATTTCCGACGTTCGTGCTTTAGACATAACACGTAGACAATTTACTCCTCAAGGGGTTCTTTTCTCTATTTTTCGTCGTACAAAAACCAACCTTCAATCTGTGTTCTACCCCTCTTTTCCATATCAAGATAAACTATGCGTTGTCCGTTGTCTGCACTCTTACGAATCTAAAACGGAATCTCTTAGACTTTCTTCTTCATCTCAATTACTTATCTCTTTTTGTAAACCCCACGCTCCAGTTACCTCAACCACACTTGCTAGATGGGTTAGACAGACCATGCAAATGGCGGGTATTGACATCACCAAATTTGGTGCTCATTCTACTAGGGGAGCAGTATCTACAAAAATTTTTCAATCAGGAGCATCCCTTTCAGATTTACTAAAAGCTGCCAATTGGTCCTCCGAGTCTACTTTTAAAACTTTTTATTTCAGACCCGAATCTCATGTTTCTATGGTATTATTATAATGTTATTATCATGCATATTTTATATGTTTTTAGACACATGATTGTATTTTATATCTAGCTTTAAACTAGCATAATAGGAGCGTTTTGTCTTGCCTTAAAATTGGGAATTTTCCTATCCATTGTGACGGAAAATTTGGATTTTAATAAAGACAAAACGCGAGTATTATCCCTCCCTTTTTGTAATACACCCATCCCTATAACTATTTTGTTCTTTATTTCCGATAGTGCAACAATAACCCATCAGTATTCTTCATCTGCAACCTCTTCGTATGGTGGATTTGAGGAGACTACGTCTTCAACGCCTCCGAACTTCGTTCCCTCGTTGTTTTCAGAAGTTTTCATGTTCATCGTCTTCAGTTCTATCTTTCGTGTCTAAGGTAGTTCTTCTACAGATTATCCAGTTCACAGCAAAGAAGAGGAAGATACCTGTGTGTGGATTACCTTTATTACCTGGGCTGTGGACTGATTGGATGATCCATATAGCATACTAGGTTACGTCCTAGGTTTCATGGTTATATGCATTACATATGTAAAATGTTTTTTCTTTTATTATATACAATATATGGTTGCTGCTGTGTCAGTAAAGAAGTCATATAAGCATAATACTCGCGTTTTGTCTTTATTAAAATCCAAATTTTCCGTCACAATGGATAGGAAAATTCCCAATTATCCCCTATGTATTCCTGTATGTAATCCCGTATAAATCCTTCAAACAATTTACCCACAATGCACGTTAGACTTACCGGTCTATAGTTTCCTGGAGAAGACCTAGTGCCCATCATGTAAAGCAGAAAATATACGTGGACACACCCACTTTTACAAAACTGACGTGAACGGTGTAAACCGCGGCACAAAGCTCTTTGAAATGTGTTCAATATTTTTTGCGCCAAAATTTTGGCGCAAAATTGATTTTTTTGTGCCGCAAAATTCTTTGAGAATCTACCCTCTGTGTACTTTATAAATATTTATAATTTTACTATTGTGCAGAGTTTTGTTCGGCGCACACTGCTGCTCCAGCACTTCTAGCTATGTGAGCAGTGCCGTGGAGGTAGAGAAGGCGTGCACGGTAGAGCCAGGGGGGGAGGGGGTTATATATTTGCGCAAAATTTATCAAACGACGTGCACAACTTTTGTAAATTGTGTAAAGGGGCAGATCTGTGTCTACAACAGACCCTAATGAGAAATCTCCCCCAATGATTCTATAAACTGGCGGTCGATACTGAGTATATAGTTTATATACATTTTTTGTGTAGAGGTTTTTTTTTTTTATATAATTTTTAATAGGAAAGAAATAAAAGACATTTTTGAAAAGGTTTCCAATCTCAGTTTTCGTTACTCAATAAAAAAGATTTACACCATTTTCTGAACAATATAATTTCAGTAGTATGTACCGTATATAAAGTATACAAAAAATAAGGTTGCAGCAGCAGCTCTCTTTGTCAAAAAAATCGAGGCTCTTAGCGCACTTTTTGATCAAAACGTGTCCCCATCCACCACACGGAGGTGGCCTCTTGTCGGATGAGACCCTAACATGCCTAATCCACTCACCTCTGCTGGGCATATGGCCTCTGACATGCAGGATCCTTTTATATTATGCATGTTTTGTGTATATCTATGTATCTATCTATATATATATATATATATATATATATATATATATATATATATATATATATGCATTGTACTATATGCACTATATCTCTGCACTTTTTATATCTTTTGTATATGTATGTATTGTATTGCATGCTCTATATATTCCTGCACTCTTCAGGCACTGCTCCTATCCATTTGGATTTAGTATACATCATTCCTGCACACTAATCAAGATTCATTTACCGTATTTTTCGCCGTATAAGACGCACTTTTTATTCTGCAAAACTGGGGGGGAAAGTTGGTGCGTCTTACACGGCGAATACACACACCTATCGCGGCGGTACCGGTGGCCATCAACGGCCGGGACCCGCGGCTAATACAGGACATCACCGATCGCGTGATGATGACGGCGACGGAGAGCGTGGATCCCAGGGAAGAAGACGTCCGGAGCGTCGGGGATACCACGGGGACGCGGCGACAGCGAAGGAGCGACATCCAGGGCAGCGGTGACGGGTCCGGAGCGGCAGGGACACGTGAGTATTACCTCCTATCCAGTGGTCTTCAACCTGCGGACCTCCAGTTGTTGCAAAACTACAACTCCCAGCATGCCCGGACAGCCAACGGCTGTCCGGGCATGCTGGGAGTTGTTGTTTTGCAACATCTGGAGGTCCGCAGGTTGAAGATAACTGTTGGGTTCAGAATTTTTTTTTTTCTAGATTTTGCGCCTTTAAAATTGGGTGTGTCTTATATACCGATGCGTCCTATAGGGCGAAAAATACGGTATACACTTCTACAAATATATTTTTTTACAAAAATATTTTTCTCATTTTTGTTTATGTTGCATGCGCTATTTACGGTATTTGTTTTACCATTATGCATGTTATCACATCCTTGTCATTTTTTTATGCTTTCATATGCCCCTGGATTATTATAATAATCATTATTGCTATTATCTCAAATGTATATGCATTATTTATAGCCATGTTATTGCCTTCACAGTCAGTTCTCCCACTATATATTTTCATTCTTTGTATTATTTAGCCCTGAGTCCGATGTTCAACTTATTTTGTATATCCCTCCATTAGCAGCGATCTGTCTTTCCCCCTAGAATTTTTTTGTGCACGCATGCGCAGTATGAGTGACTGTGGCCATGTTTTCGTTGCCGAACCCACTCTATAATGTGAATGCGCGTTGCGTGCTCCATCACACGAGTGCCGCGGTGTCCAACGTCACTTCCGACCCAGCGGCTTACTATTTGGACAGGTGTGTCTATTGGGTCACTATTATATAAATTCCGAACCTGTAGCCATTATTTGCAGCCAAATGTTTTAACATATATTGATATATATTTATTTTATTTAGTCTAATATGTACATTTTTAGAATCATGTTCTTTTATTAATAAAAAATATATACATTTTCATACATCGATTTGTACTTTATTTGGTGTCGGGGTTACGCTTTTGGCGTTTGTAGGTATATATGCAGAAGGAATAAGTTGCAATATATAGGGGAAAAAAAGAAACATGGTGGTTGGGGTGCTGGTGACTACTCCCAATGAAGCAGAGCTGTACTGTTCTGATCAATTCGGGAGCTGTGTATTCTTCCCCCACCATCACTTTCCTCCTCCTCCTATTCTCAAAAATGAGGAATCCTCCTGCCAGACTACCCAAATCTGTAGATAACGTTGGACTTTTTGTCAGAATTTTATTAATATTTGTATTTATATTTGTATATTATATTATATTTGTTTGTCTATGTTATAAAGTGATGTTCGTTCCCACCCAAATACCCAGTCCTCCATATAAAGTCACCGCCCCCCCCCCCCAAAAAAAAACACCCTATACCCCGAGTTTTCTATACCTTTATTTAATAATAAAAAGCTTATTTCACCCTATAAAACAAATGGATGTAAATGTCCATGTTTACACCTGTCCTCAGAGCAGTGACATTCCGTATGACATCACACATGTGACTTCACAAATGGTGATAGCTGGAAAAAGAGGTGCAGAGCCCCAGAGGCCTTACTCTGAGGACTGCAATCTAGCGAGCACTAGTGTTTCTATATTGTTTCCTTGCGCTTTTTATTTTATTTTATCATGATTCGAGGGGACCACATCAGCAGGGATGAGGTCAATTTGGCCTGTAGCATGTGCTGGACAGTTACCATCCTCCTGGGTTCCCTCTTCACCACCGGCCCGAGTTTCTGGTTTGAAATCACCAGCAACCAACCGAGCCGGAATATCACCTCCAGCCACCTGCAAGGGCAGAACGATACCATCAGAGATCTGCCCAGCTTGAATACTACCAGCAGCGACATGAAGTGTCCCATCTGGACGAGGACCAGGATCAGAAAGATCACCCCTGTCCTGGTGAGTAATCAAACCTCTGCCAGCAGCGACATGAAGTGTCCCATCTGGACCAGGACCAGGATCAGAAAGATCACCCCTGTCCTGGGGAGTAATGACACCACTGCCAGCAACGACGCGATCAACTGGGATTCCATTACCAACAACCTGCAGAGCGGGGCGGCCATCATCAAAAACTATCTTGGCTGGATCAGCACTTATGGTGACATGATCATCTGCCTGCTATGCTATATTCCCATCGATAACAACCTGCTGGACCGGTTCATAGATGCTGTTGACGACCTGATCTCGTTTGCTACTATCATCAGTGACCTGCTGTCCTGGATAGACACCACCACTGACTTGATCTTCTGGATCCCCACCATCACCAGCAGCTCCCTGCTTGCCTGGATGAACCCAGTCAATGAGTTTGTGACCTGGATTACCACCAACAGCACTATAGAGCTTCTTTACGTGATCTGTAACCCCACCGCCATCAGCTGGATCGGCTTCTTCAGTGACAGGCTCACCTGGATCGCCATCACACTCCAGCTTCTGACGTGGGTTATGCCAAGGGGGATAGTGACCAGCATCACCGGACCGATGGACTATATTAACTCGGTCAGACAGTTCCTGGGACGGGTCACCGTTGCCATCCTAATTGTCAATATCCCCGAGATTAAAGGTGTCATTACCATCATCGCCAGTATACTATGGGTATTCACCACCAACCTGTATGTATGAACACTGGAAAAGATGAATAAACATTTTTATTAGACAAATATTCCAATAGTTGTAATTATTGTTATAATAGACAAAGTAGGGAATTTATTATAAATCAGTGTTTTATATGTCAGTGAGAAACAAAAATATCTCGGAGTAAGGTGCCCCAAATGTATGAAGAGCCGCAGTTGAATATGGTTTCACATAACTACAACTCCCAGCATGCCCAGACAGCCAATAGCACTGCTCAGCCTCTGATTGGTGGAGCACTTTGTCGTACGGTAATAACTCAACTAACCCCTTCCCACAGAATGCCTTATATAAACGGCCGATTGGGCAGGTCCTTCGCGCATTCCGCCGTTTATAAAAGGCATTCAGTTAACCCGGCGATGCGCGGCATCGCATGGGTTAGCTGGCAGAAGTCCCGCTGTTACCAGCAGGAGACAACTTCTGCAAGCCTCCCCCAGGACCATCTGTGGATGGTCCTAGTCAGCAATCCCTGTGATTGGTCCCTGTGGACCAATCACAGTGTGTCAGCTGACTGGGGGGGGGTGTCTCAGCTGACTGGGGGGGGGGTTTAAAGTTAATTTCCCTCAGTCTGCCCGTTCCTAGAAGTCGGGCAGAGCGGGGGATGATGAGTGCTGTGGGGGGGGGGGGTGATGGGGTGGCCCACGGCACATACCTGGGGCCGGCGGCAGGCACAAGTGGAGGAGGCAGCTGTGGCATCAGATGCAGCAGTGAAGATCGCTGTAATGTGATCTTCACTGTTGCTTCTAGGAGTTTTAAAACTACAACTCACAGCATGCCCAGCCTTTGGCTGTCTGGGCATGCTGGGAGTTGTAGTTTTGCAACATCTGGAGGGCCACAGTTTGGAGACCACTGTGCACTGGTCTCCAATCTGTGCTCTTCCAGATGTTACAGAACTACAACTTTCAGCATGCCTAGACTGTCTGGGCATGCTTGGAGTTGTAGTTTTGCAACAACTGGAGGCACACTAGTTGGGAAGCATTGTCTGTTTCCTAACTCAGTGTTTCCCAACCTGTTTGCCTCCAGCTGTTGCAAAACTATAACTCCCAGCATGCACTGACAGACCATGCATGCTGGGAGTTGTAGTTTAGCAACAGCTGGAGACACATGGGTTGCGAAACACTGAGTTAAGTAACAAACTGTGTTTTGCAACCAGTGTGCCTCCAGCTGTTGCATAACTACAACCCCCAGCATGATCGGACAGCCAAAGGGCATGCTGGGAGTTGTAGTTTTGCCCGTCCCCCATGTGAATGTACATTCACATGGGCAGGTGTTTACAGCAAGTTTCCTTGCTGTAAACCCCTGCCCTTGTTACATAAACCCCTGCCCTTATTATGTACCTTGAGGGGTGTAGTTTCCAAAATAGTATGCCATGTGGGGGCTTTTCAGCTGTTCTGGCACCATAGGGGCTTCCTAAATGTGACATGCCCCCCAAAAATCCTTTCAGAAAAACTCACTCTGCAAAAACCCATTGTCGCTCCTTCCCTTCTGAGCCCTCTACTGCGCCCTCCGAACACTTGACATACACATATGTGGTATTTCCTTACTCGAGAGAAATTGGGTTACACATTTGGGGGGATTTATCTCCTTTTACCCCTTGTTAAAATTCAAACACTGGGTCTACAAGAACAGGTTAGTGTAAAAAATTGAGATTTTGAATTTTCTCCTTCACTTTGCTGCTATTCCTGTGAAACACCTAAAGGGTAAACAAACATTCTGAATGTCATTTTGAATACTTAGAGGGGTGCAGTTTTTATAATGGGGTCATTTGTGGGGTATTTCTAATATGAAGACCCTTCATATCCACTTCAAAACTGACATGGTCTGTGAAAAATTCCGATTTTGAAAATTTTGTGAAAAACTGGAAAATTGATGCTGAACTCTGAAGCCGTCTCATGTCTTCCAAAGTAAAAACATGTCAACTTTATGATGAAAACATATTATATTGTATATAATATAATAATATAAAGATATCTCCCGTATGATGCAAACATAAAGTAGACATATTGTATATGTGAATCAATATATAATTTATTTGAGATGCCTATTTTCCTTACAAGCAGAGAGCTTCAAAGTTAGAAAAATGCAAACTTTTCTAATTTTTCATAAAATTTTTGAATTTTTCACAAAGAAATGATGCAAGAATCGACAAAAATTTACAACTAGGATAAAGTTGAATTTGTCACGAAAAAACAATCTCTGAATCAAATTCATAAGTACAAGCATCCCAGAGTAATTAATGCTTAACCTCTTAAGGACTCAGGGCGTAGCCCGGTGTGAAAAACGGGGTCACACCGTGTCGGTCCCGGCTGCTAATCATAGCCGGGACCCTGGGCTAACAGCGCGCAGCATCGATCGTTGTGCCACACGCTGTTAACCCTTCAGACGCGGCGATCAAAATTGAAGCCGCGTCTGAAAATGAAAGTAAACGCTTCCCGGCAGCACACTCGGGCTGATCGGGACATCGCGATAAAATTGCTATGTTCCGATCAGCTGGGACGCAGGCGGAGGTCTCCTTACCTCTCTCCGCGGCGTCCGATCGTCGATTGATTGCTCCAAGCCTGAGCTACAGGCTTGAGCAATCGAGCCCCTATCTGACTGATCCGTGCAAAGCTATGGCTTTGCAGGGATCTGCATAGGAGATCAGTGTGTGCAGTGTTATAGGTCCCTATGGGAGCTATAACACTGTAAAAAAAAAAAAGTGAAAAAAAGAACTTAACAAAGGTCATTTAAAAGGGGTACTCTGGTGAAAACCTTTTTTCTTTTAAATCAACTGGTGGCAGAAAGTTAAACATATTTGTAAATTACTTCTATTAAAAAAATCTTAATCCTTCCAGTACTTATTAGCTGCTGAATGCTACAGAGGAAATTCCTTTTTTTTGGAACACTGATGACATCATGAAGACAGTGCTCTCTGCTGACATCTGTGTCCGTTTTAGCAACCATGCTGCCTTGCAGTGCTGGAGACTTGGATTCAAATCCCACTAAGGACAACAATAAATAAAGTGTTATTATTATTATAATAACATCAGCAGAGAGAACTGTGCTCGTGATGTCATCAGGAAGTACAGGAAGGATTAAAAAAAAATTTAAAGTAGTAATTTACAAATATATTTAACTTTCTGCCACCAGTTGATTTAAAAGAAAAAAGGTTTTCACCAGAGTACCCCTTTAACTCCTTCCCTAATAAAAGTTTGACCCCTTTTCCCATAAAAAAAACCGAAATAAACATATGTGGTATCGCTGCGTGCGAAAATGTCCGAACTATAAAAATATATTGTTAATTAAATCGCTCGTTCAATGGCTTACACGCAAAAAATATTCCAAAGTCCAAAATAGTGTATTTTTGGTCACTTCTTATATCATGAAAAAATGAATAAAAAGCGATCAAAAAGTCCGATCAATACAAACATGGTACTGATAAAAACTTCAGAACACGGCGCAAAAAATGAGTCCTCATACCGGCCTGTATGCAGAAAACTAAAAAAGTTATAGGGGTTAGAAGATGAGAATTTTTAACATATAAATTTTCCTGCATGATGTAGTTATGATTTTTTTCCGAAGTAATACAATATCCAACCTATATAAGTAGGGTATCATTTTAACCGTATGGACCTACAGAATAAAAATGATGTGTTATTTTTACCAAAAAATGCACTGCGTAGAAACGGAAGCCCCCAAAATTTACAAAAGGAAATTTTTTCTTCAATTTTGTCGCACAATGATTTCGCCGTTTCGCCGTGGATTTTTTGGTAACATAACTAATGTCACTGCATAGTAGAATTGGTGGCACAAAAAATTGAATAGGTGCAAAATTGAAAGTGTTATGATTTTTAGAAGGTGATGAGGAAAAAATGAAAATGCAAAAACGGAAAAATGCTGAGTCCTTAAGGGGTTAAAGTGACAGTGGTCAGATCTGCAAAAAATGCTCTGGTCCTTAACCCCTTCAGGACGGAGCCCATTTTGGCCTTAAAGGAGTAGTCCAGTGGTGACTCAGTGGTGAGCAACTTATCCCCTATCCTAAGGATAGGGGATAAGTTGCAGATCGCGGGGGGTCCAACCGCTGGGGCCCCCTGCGATCTCCTGTACAGAGCCCCGACAGCCCGCGGGAAGGGGGTGTGTCGACCTCCGCACGAGGCGGCGGCCGACACGCCCCCTCAATACAACTCTATGGCAGAGCCGAAGCGCTGCCTTCGGCAATCTCCGGCTCTGCCATTGAGATGTATTGAGGGGGCATGTCAGCCGCCGCTTCGTGCGGGGGTCGACACCCGCTATCTGGGCGGAGAGCTGGGGCCCCGTACAGAGAGATCAGAGGGGGCCCCAGCGGTCGGACCCCCCGCGATCTCAAACTTATCCCCTATCCTTAGGATAGAGGAGAAGTTTTTCACCACTGGACTACCCCTTTAAGGACCGGAGCGTTTTTTGCACATCTGACCACTGTCACTTTAAACATTAATAACTCTGTAATGCTTTTAGTTATCATTCTGATTCCGAGATTGTTTTTTCGTGACATATTCTACTTTAACATAGTGGTAAATTTTTGTCGATACTTGCATCCTTTCTTGGTGAAAAATCCGTAAATTTGATGAAAAATTTGAAAATTTAGCATTTTTCTAACTTTGAAGCTCTCTGCTTGTAAGGAAAATGGATATTACGAATACATTTTTTTTTGGTTCACATATACAATATGTCTACTTTATGTTTGCATCATAAAATTGACGTGTTTTTACTTTTGGAAGACACCAGAGGGCTTCAACGGTCAGCAGCAATTTTCCGATTTTTCACAAAATTTTCAAACTCAGTATTTTTCAGGGACCAGTTCAGGTTTGAAGTGGATTTGAAGGGTCTTCATATTAGAAATACCCCATAAATGACCCCATTATAAAAACTACACCCCCCAAAGTATTCAAAATGACATTCAGTCAGCGTTTTAACCCTTTAGGTGTTTCACACGAATAGCAGCAAAGTGAAGGAGAAAATTCACAATCTTCATTTTTTACACTCACATGTTCTTGTAGACCCAATTTTTGAATTTTTACAAGGGGTAAAAGGACAACATTTTTACTTGTATTTGTAGCCCAATTTCTCTCGAGTAAGCACATACCTCATATGTCTAAGTGTTCGGCGGGCGCAGTAGAGGGCTCAGAAGGGAAGGAGCGACAAGGGGATTTTGGAGAGTACGTTTTTCTGAAATGGTTTTTGGGGGGCATGTTACATTTAGGAAGCCCTTATGGTGCCAGAACAGCAAAAAAAAAACACATGGCATACCATTTTCTAAACTAGACCCCTCGGGGAATGTAACATGGGATAAAGTGAACCTTAATACCCCACAGGTGTTTCACGACTTTTGCAAATGTAAAAAAAAAATAAAAAATTTTACCTAAAATGCTTGTTTTCCCCAAAAAATTTTATTTTTAAAAAGGGTAATAGCAGAAAATACCCCTAAAAGTTTGAAGCCCAATTTCTCCCGATTCAGAAAACACCCCATATGGGGGTGAAAAGTGCTCTGCTGGCGCACTACAGGTCTCGGAAGAGAAGGAGTCACATTTGGCTTTTTGAACGCAAATTTTTCTCTGTGGGCATGCCGCATTTAGGAAGCCCCTATGGTGCCAGGACAGCAAAAAAAAAAACACATGGCATACCATTTTGGAAACTAGACCCCTCGGGGAACATAACAAGGGGTTAAGTGAACCTTTATACCCCACAGGTGTTTCACAACTTTTGCATATGTAAAAAAAAAATATTTTTTTTACCTAAAATGCTTGTTTTCCCAAAAATGTTAAATTTTTAAAAAGGGTAAAAGCAGAAAATACCCCCCAAAATTTGTAACACAATTTCTCCCGAGTACGGCGATACCCCATATGTGACCCTAAACTGTTGCCTTGAAATACGACAGGCCTCCAAAGTGAGAGCGCCATGCGCATTTGAGGCCTAAATTAGGGATTGCATAGGGGTGGACATAGGGGTATTCTACGCCAGTGATTCCCAAACAGGGTGCCTCCAGCTGTTGCAAAACTCCCAGCATGCCTGGACAGTCAACGGCTGTCCGACAATACTGGGAGTTGTTTTGCAACAGCTGGAGGCTCCGTTCTGGAAACAGTGGCGCACCAGACGTTTTTCATTTTTATTGGGGAGGGGGGATGTGTAGGGGGATGTGTATATGTAGTGTTTTTTACTTTTTATTTTATTTTTTGTTTTAGTGTAGTGTAGTGTTTTTAGGGTACAGTCGCACGGGCGGGGGTTCACAGTAGTTTCTCGCTGGCAATTTGAGCTGCAGCAGAAAGTTTGCGGCAGCTCAAATTTGCAGCCAGATACTTACTGTAATCCTCCGCCCATGTGAGTGTACCCTGTACGTTCACATTGGGGAGACATCCAGCTGTTGCATAACTACAACTCCCAGCATGCCCGTTGGCTGTTGGTGACTGCTGAGAGTTGCAGTTTTGCAACAACTGTAGGCACACTGGTTATGTATCACTGAGTTTGTGACCTAACTCAGTGTTTCACAACCAGTGTGCCTCCAGCTGTTGCAAAACTACAACTCCCAGCATGTTCGGTGCATGGTGTACGGTGACTGCTGAGAGTTGTAGTTTGCAACAGCTGGAGGCACACCGCTCGTGAAACACTGAGTTAGGTAAAAAAAAACTCTGAGTTTCCCAACCAGTGTGCCTTCAGCTGTTGCAAAACTACAACTCTCAGCAGTCACCGACAGCCAACAGGCATGCTGGGAGTTGTAGTTATGCAACCAGCAGATGCACCACTACAACTCCCAGCATGCACTTTAGCTGTTTGTGCAAGCTGGGAGTTGTAGTTATACAACAGCTGAAGGTACACTTTTCCATAGAAAGAATGTGCCTCCAGCTGTTGCAAAACCATAAGTCCCAGCATGCCCATAAGGGAATGCTGGGAGTTCTGGTGGTCTGCCTCCTGCTGTTGCATAACTACAGCTCCCAGCATGCCCTTTTTGCATGCTGGGAGCTGTTGCTAAGCAACAGCAGGAGGCTGTCACTCACCTCCAACGATCCAGACGCTGCAGGTCAGTCCCGCCGCCGCCGCTGCTCCTGGGGCCACGATCCCAACATTAACGCCGGGGATCGGGGTCCCCAGCACCCGGGGTGCCCGTCCCGCACCCGCTCACGTCCTCCAGAAGAGGGGCGGAGCGGGTGCGGGAGTGACACCCGCAGCAGGCGCCCTGATTGGTCGGCCGGTAATCCGGCCGACGAATCAGGGCGATCGTGAGGTGGCACCAGTGCCACCTCACCCCTGCAGGCTCTGGCTGTTCGGGGCCGTCAGAGACGGCCCCGAACAGCCAGTAATTCCGGGTCATCGGGTCACTGGAGACCCGATTGACCCGGAATCGCCGCAGATCGCTGGACTGAATTGTCCAGCGATCTGCGGCGATCGCCGACATGGGGGGGCATAATGACCCCCCTGGGCGATATGCTGGGATGCCTGCTGAACGATTTCAGCAGGCATCCGTCTCCGGTCCCCAACCGGCTAGCGGTGGGGGCCGGAATTCCCACGGGCGTATGGATACGCCCTCGGTCCTTAAGGACTCGGGATGCAGGGCGTATCCATACGCCCTATGTCCTGAAGAGGTTAAGGCCAAAATCACCTCGGTCCTTAAGGGGTTAAAATTATGAAATATGGTCATAAAAATATTAATTATGAAAAATTATGAAAATGTATCATTAGGCAGGTAGTAGCCCCAAATTAGACCCCCCCATTAGACAGGTAGTAGCCCCAAATTACACCCCCCCAGTAGACAGGTAGTACCCCCAAATTAGACCCCTCCCCCAGTAGACAGGTAGTACCCTCAGATTAGACCCCCCCCAGTAGACAGGTAGTACCCCAAGATTAACCCCCCCCCCCTCCCGCAGTAGGCAGGTAGTACCACCAGATTAACCCACAAGTAGGCAGGTAGTCCCCCCAGATGAACTCCCCAGTGGGCAGTTTGTACCCCCAGATTAGACCCCCCCCCCCCAGTAGGTAGGTAGAACCCCCTGATTAGACAACCCCCACCCCCGGCTGGTACCTTTTTAGTTGCCGGGGATTCAGGGCAGCACCTTCCCCTAGATAAGAGCAGGCACAGCTACACGCGTAATGATGCTCGGTCACGTCACACTCTCAGAATACCTAGGGCCGGCGTCAGAACGTAGGCCCTTGAGTTCTGGGAGCGTGACGTGACCGAGCGTCATTACGCGCGTAGCGGTGCTTGCTCTTATCCAGCCTGGCCCACAGGGTAAGCGGCTGAAATGGGATATTTCCTGGTTGACAAATAGGCCAGTCCGGCCCGTGTTACTGTACAGGGCAGGAGGACGGCCCAGCCTGCGGCCCTGACAGGTATTATAAAGATATGCAGGTTCATGAACTATTTCTCCCGTGTCTATCTTCCGTCACAAAATAACGTCCGTTATTAATAACGGGCTATAACGGGTTAAAATGGCTATTAGAAAAACCCCATAGACTATGAAGGGATTTTCTAACGACAGTATAGGATTTTGTAACTGACGTTTTCAGCTGATTTTCAGACGGAACTTCGAACGGATGTTTAAAAACTGAGAATTTTGTAGGGTGGAAGAAGCCTCACAAACACAATGATATATATAAATGAATATCAATTAGATATCATTAGTAAGAAAGCATTACAAGCTTATTAGTTAATTGACTATAGTAGAACAATACATGTGAGTAGGAAGTAACTTGTTACAACATAAGCTACTTTGGTTCGGATATCGTATACAGACTATCTAGAGCAGTGATTTCCAACTGGGGTGCCGCGGGATTTTGACGGCAAATATTTTATTTTTTTATTCACCAGCCTGGCCTGCGCGTCTGAAATTTATGGCGCCGCAGGGGGGAAGGGAAGTATGTGTGCGCTTTGCTGTGCGTGCACACATATCGCAACCCCCTGCATTCCTCTCACCCTGCGGCCCAGTGAGTGAGTGCACTGGCGGTGCTCTGCCGGATTACCGTGCCGGTGTAGTGCCCCGTGCCCCAGCATCCCCCTCCCCCCCCAGCGGCCCAGTGAGTGAGTGCACTGGCGGTGCTCTGCCGGATTACCGTGCCGGTGTAATGACCGGTGCCCCAGCGTCCACCCCCCTCCCACCCCCAGCGTCCCAGTGAGTGAGTGCACTGGCGGTGCTCTGCCGGATTACCGTGCCGGTGTAGTGACCCGTGCCCCAGCATCCCCCTCCCCCCCAGCGGCCCAGTGAGTGAGTGCACTGGCGGTGCTCTGCCGGATTACCGTGCCGGTGTAGTGCCCCGTGCCCCAGCATCCCCCTCCCCCCCCAGCGGCCCAGTGAGTGAGTGCACTGGCGGTGCTCTGCCGGATTACCGTGCCGGTGTAGTGCCCCGTGCCCCAGCATCCCCCTCCCCCCCCAGCGGCCCAGTGAGTGAGTGCACTGGCGGTGCTCTGCCGGATTACCGTGCCGGTGTAATGACCCGTGCCCCAGCGTCCACCCCCCTCCCACCCCCAGCGTCCCAGTGAGTGAGTGCACTGGCGGTGCTCTGCCGGATTACCGTGCCGGTGTAATGACCCGTGCCCCAGCGTCCACCCCCCTCCCACCCCCAGCGTCCCAGTGAGTGAGTGCACTGGCGGTGCTCTGCCGGATTACCGTGCCGGTGTAGTGACCCGTGCCCCAGCATCCCCCTCCCCCCCAGCGGCCCAGTGAGTGAGTGCACTGGCGGTGCTCTGCCGGATTACCGTGCCGGTGTAATGACCCGTGCCCCAGCGTCCCCCTCCCCCCCCCCAGCGTCCCAGTGAGTGAGTGCCCTGTCGGAGCCCTGAGTCGCTGCCCTGCCGAAGAGGGGAGGAAGGTGGAAGCTGCGCCTGATTACTGTGCCAGTGTAGTGAAGAAAAATGGCAAAAGGTACTGTACCCTTTCGTACCCTCTGTTACCCCTTCTTAACCCCGTCCACCCCCCCCCTCACCCCTGTCATCCATGTCCACCCCCTGTCTATCCCTGTCACCCATGTCCACCCCTCCCTGTCCACCCCCCTGTAACACATGTCCACCCCCCTATTCACCCCTCTATCCCTTTGTCACCCCTCTTTTATCCCCCTTGTCATCCTTGTCCTCCCCCGTTATCCCTGTTCACCCCCATATCTCCCGTGTCCACCATCCTGTCATCCATGTCCACCTTGGCCACCTCTGTCCATTCCTCTGCAACACATGTCCCCCCCCCCATCCACCCCTCTGACCACCCCCCAGTCTACATCTGTCACCATTGTCCCTCCACCCTAATCACCCCTCTGTCCCTCCTGTCATCCATGTCCACCTTGGCCATCCCCCCTCTGTCACCGATGTACACTCCTCTACCCCCCCATTCCATAGACTTGCATACGGGGGGCGGGGGGTGACATCACACGGAGGCGGGGGGGGGGGGGGGTGGTCTTCATACTCTGGCCCGTGGTCGCCACCCGGCTGTTTGTGAGCTGGCACCGCTGTGTGCAGCTCAAACAGGTGGGTGGCGAATACAAGATTGCGGGGGTCCCCAGCGGCGGGACCCCCATGGGGAGACATCATATCCCCTATCATATCCCCATGGGGAGACATCATATCCCTATAAGATGTCTCAGGGCCGGAGTACACCTTTAAGATGTTAGCCGAGCTTTCTTACAATCTTACTGAGGAACCTTCTGACAATATTTTACCATTTCTTCTCACACTGTATGGTCACTGCAATTCTCTGTAAAGACGAGGTTACTCATTCCATTAACCCCTTAAGGACCCGGGCTTTTTCCGTTTTTTCATTTTCAATTTTTCCTCCTTAACTTAAAAAAATCATAACTAATCATAAATTTTTACCTAAAATTCTATATGATGGCTTATTTTTTGCGTCACTAATTCTTCTTTGTAATGACATTAGTCATTTTACCCAAACATCTACGTTGAAACGGGAAAAAAAATCAATGTGCGACAAAATTGATGAAAAAAAACTCTATTTTGTAAGTTTTGGGGGCTTCCGTTTTTACGCAGTACATTTTTTGGCAAAAATTACACCTTATCTTTATTCTGTAGGTCCATACGGTTAAAATGATACCCTACTTGTATAGGTTTGATTTTGTATCACTTCAGAAAAAAATCCTGACTACATGCAGGAACATTTATACGTTTAAAATGGTCATCTTCTGACCCCTATAACTTTTTTATTTTTCTGTGTTCAGGGTGCTATGAGAGCTATTTTTTTGCGCCGTGATCTGAAGTTTTTAGCTGTATCATTTTTGTTCTGATCAGACTTATTGATCACTTTTTATTCACTTTTTTTGTGGTATAAAAAGTGATCAAAAATGCGCTATTTTGGACTTTGGAATTTTTTTGCGCATACGCCATTGAATGTGCGGTTTAAAAAGCAGTATATTTTTATAATTCGGACATTTCCGCACGCGATGATACCACATATGTTTATTTTTATTTACACTGTTTTTTTTATTCTTGGAAATGCCGGGTGATTCAAACTTTTATTAGGGGAAGGGATAATTGAAAGGGTTAATGATTTTTTTTTTTTTACACTTTTCTTAAGAAGACCTCCTCCTGTGCTACAGCTGTTCGGGATGCCGACATTATACCGCGATGATCCCGAACAGCTCCCTGAGCTAGCCGGGCACTTTTACTTTCGTTTTTAGCTGCGCGGCTCAGCTTTGAGTGGCTAAATGGTTAATAGCGCGCGCCACTGCGCTGTTAGAGGCGGGTTCCGACTTCACTATGACGCCGGGCCCGCCGCGATATGATGCGGGGTCCTTAAGAGGTTAAAGTGGTACTCCAGTGGAAAACTAGATTTTTTTTTTAAATCAACTGGTGCCAGAAAGTTTAACAGATTTGTAAATTACTTCCATTTAAAAATCTTAATCCTTCCAGTACTTATAAACTGCTGTATGCTCTAGAGGTATCTCTTTTCTTTTAGAATTTCCTTTCTGTCTGACCACAGTGCTCTCTGCTGACACATCTGTCCATGTCAGGAACTGTCCAGAGCAGGATAGGTTTGCTATTGGAATATGCTTCTGTTCCAGACAGTTCCTGACATGGACAGAGGTGTCAGCAGAGAGCACTGTGGTCAGACAGAAAGGAAATTCTAAAAGAAAAGAACTTCCTCTGTAGTATTTTAGGCCCTGTCAGATTGAGACCTCCAGTGTCCTGGGGGCTCCCCTGCAGGGACTCAACCATTTCTAATCTGTATTTGCACTGTTATAATTTAGCAATCCGTTATTAGGTGTCTGTAGCTTTAAGTATGTTGCCTAGCAACCTCAGGCTTAGTCAGGGTATGTGAGAGTGGAGGACTGAGGGCTAGACTGAACATTTGTGTAAGGTGTGTGACGATCCGTCTTGGGGATTAGCTCTGGGATCGTCCTGGACTACGCCACAGGATGCGTTTCTTCTCAATAAACCAGCAAACAAACGCTTATAATGCAAATCTGGCACCTTGCCAGTTTTATTAGACAGGTTGCAGGGAAAGAAATAAACAAAAAGCAGGAACAATACAAAATCCTAGACCGTCTGGTCACTGACTAAACAGATCAGCTTGTCCTGACTAACAACCGCTGAGCTTCCCTCAGCCGGTTAAACATATGTCCCCTGCAACCTTCTACTCACAATGTCACTCTCTTTGAGCCCCTCATAGCTCGGGCTGTGTACTCCTCAGCAGACTCTGTCTCTTCCCTACAGCCCACATGCTGTCTCCTAGGAAGAGCCCACATTAGACTGAGTCTCCATCTCATATACACACCTCCCTTCCCTCCTGCCTCATTACTTAAGAAGCAGGTGAGAGCTTCTGCAGGGCGAGCCAAGGAAATACACCCTTTCCTTGCCACACTGCCACAGGTGTTATATTATGTTATTACTTGTATGTAACTTTATTGTAAATCCTAAAGGGGATACAGACAACTCTATGATCCACAGCTGCCTGGCCAATGGGCTTTAGTTCAGCCTTCCCTTATAAAGGGTGGCATTTCCTGTGAGAGGAATAGAGGAGGAGTAAAGCAATTCATTCAGTTCAGAGCACAGAGTGGAGTTCAGAGTGAAGAATCCGCAGAGGAGTGAGAGCAAAGATGAGAGAGAGATAAGAAAAGCATGAAGTAACCCCAACTAATATTAAGCCTTTACTTCAGCTTTGATCAGAGAATTCCTAAAGGACAATTCTTTATCTTCCGGCGAAAAGCCACAAATCTACCGACACTTCAGTAAGTGACTTTAATCTCAAGCCTAATATAGCTAAAACTCCTAGTCCGGCCGTAAGAGCCAAGCATATATGCAATATCAAGTCCAGGCACTGCAAGCTGTGTGGTCCTCTAGAGACTGTCTGTTAAACCTTTGGGAGACTTTGGTTGAGCGCTGTGGAGATTGTACCACCTATCTTCAAGTTAGTAAAGCCTCCGTTAAACTGCAACCTAGTGTGGAGTCAATTCTTTCCTTGCTAGCCTGTGGGGAGACGGAGTTCCCCGGACCTGTAGTACCCCGGGAGATACCAAGACTACAGTGGCGTCACGCGACATTAAGGGTTAATACCATCTGACCCTGGGTTCATAAACCCCCCCACCCCACCAAGAACCAAGTAGCTAACCCCAGCGTAGTGGCGGTCGCGGGTTTCACTCGTGGTTACCACACGTTTTTGGCATCACGAACAGGATTCAGGTGTACGCCTTAACTATTCAGGCACTAAATCAAGTCCTTCCCCCAAGTCTGAACTGTGTACGGGACTGTGTCATAGAAAACAAATTGTCTGCCGAGGTGCAAATACAAGTGGTGGGGAAGGTGAAGTTTATTGCATTATTAGTCACGAGAAGTGTTCTCTAAAGTCAAAGAACCGCCATGTGTAAAGGAAAGACAGAAATGATGCTTCGCGCCAAAAACTTCCCAGTACCTGAAAGAGTTAAAGAGCTTCTGGAAAAGAGCGCCAAGGACTCTCGCCGAAGTCTTCGCCCCGCCCCTGGGCGGGGAAATAGTGTGGTTGTGTCCAGAGCCAAGTGGAACGGAAGAAGTCCAGCCCCTGTTGCCAAGGGGTTGGATGAAGAGGATACGCTGCTGTGCAACTTCCGGTCCCAGGCGCAGCTGATGACGCACTTCCGCCTGGCGGCCATTTTGGTGGAGACCTTCATAAAAGGGGAGGCATACAGCGGCCTCTTCAGTCTGCAGGAAGTACTACAGAGGAGAGCAAAGATGGCGGAGACCAAGAGCGACATGTGTGCTGAGAGTTCCAGGATGGAGTCCGAGGGTCGGAAGATTGCCACGGCGGCATCGGAGATGTTCCGGGAGCTGGCGGAGAAGTTGCAGCGACTGTCCCTCGGGGCCAACGAGGCCTACTGCCAAGTGCCGTTGCCGGAGGATGACGGCGAGTGGGCCGCAACGCCGCTCGGGAGTTCCAGAGACCCGTCGCCTGTGAGGTTGTCGCCCCATCACCGCACCTGGGGCCCGTGGGCAGAAATCCCGACGGAGTCGGGATTGAGTACCCCAGCGGAAGCTGATTTCTCCACTCCCTCTTCTAATAGCCCCGAAGCCAGCCCCGAGGCAAAGGTCCCACCACCTCCACAGGCCACGGCCGCCCAAGACCAGTCAGCCCCTCAGTCGGCCGAGCGCCCACCATCACCCCCGCTCCCTAGATGGTTGTTCGGGGATGAGCCAGCCATCATCAAGTATAAGTGGGAAAATATCCTTCCATTGCCTGGGAAATCCCTGCCTCCCATTCCTCCGGCCCGGTCAGAAAAAGCCCAAAGAGATGCCGAAGTGGCTGCCATACTAGAGCAGATGAGGGCGGAGAGGCTAGAGCGCTACGGGCCGAGGCGGCTATCGTTTGAGGAGAGGGAACGGCAGCAGCAAGATACCAAACAGCTAGAGTCATACTACATTCGCAGGCTCGAGCAACCTAAGGAAGGCGAGCCTCCCCTTGAGCGCAGGAGAGCTACAGTCATCAAGTTTGACCGCATCAGGGGCTGCGGCACTATAATGGACTGTCACCACGGAGGCACCCTCTTTGTGAACCGGAGGGCGGTGCAAAGACACTATCTGCCTCCTGAAAAGCACTCTCTAAAACCTGGGGAAATCGTTGAGTACACCCCTGTGACAGGGGCGGATCCAGAGTCGAGTCTCGGGAGGGGCACTATTAGAGTATTTTGTGTTGGCGGACAGAAAATAAGATTACGGAACTTACAATATTATTAAATGTATCATACAGTCCTAACCTTGTTTAAGACTTAGGCCATGTTCATATGTCAGAATAATAATCAAATATACCAATTGCCACAGAATGGGAAAGTGCTAAAGAGGTTTTTACCATTTAAAACTACAGCTCCCAGTATGACCTAAGTAGTGGTAAGGGGATGCTCTGGGAGTTGTTGTTTTACCCATCATTACTGCAGAACTTACAAGTGACTCCAGCTCTGATGGGACACACACAGGAGGATACAGAATGATATCAGTGACTACAGGTGACGTCTTCTCTATAGTCTTCTCTTATCTAATTCAGATGTACATACCACCGGGACTTGTTCCAGCTAAATCTTTGCAGAACTTGACGCCCAGATAGCTCCTCACTACGATTCTGATCCTCTATATGAAAATAATAATTCTAAACCTGCCAGACACTGTATTCTTCGAATATAATACTGGCACATACCTTCTGAATATAATTCTGACACACTGTATCCCCTGAACAAACAACACACTGTACCCTCTGAATATAATAACGCCACACACCGTACCCTCTGAATATAATACTATCATACACTGCACCCTCTGAATATAATACTACCACACACTGTGCCCTCTAAATTTAATACTATCACACACTGCACTCTCTGAATATAATACTACCACACACTGCACTCTCTGAATATAATACTACCACACACTGCACTCTCTGAATATAATACTACCACACACTGCACCCTCTGAATATAATACTACCACACACTGCACCCTCTGAATATAATACTACCACACACTGTAACCTCTGAATATAATACTACCACACACTGCACTCTCTGAAAATAATACTACCACACACTGTAACCTCTGAATATAATACTACGACACACTGTGCTCTCTGAATATAATACTACCACACATTGCACTCTCTGAATATAATACTACCACACACTGCACTCTCTGAATATAACTTGCTGTGCAGTGCACCCTCTGAATAAAATACCCTAATGTATTGTTGCCCATAAAAAAAAATGTACCACCCCAGAAAATCCTCATAATCTACAATATATTTCTGAAATGCAGAACACTCTGTGCCTTCACATATAGTAATAATGCCCCATCTTGTGCCCCTACATATAATAATTATGAACCGTCCTGTTCCCCCCCCACATAATAATGCCCTGTGCCCCTAACATATATTGCCCCCTGTGCTGTGCCCTTCACATATAATTCCCCCATCATGCGCTCACATATAATGCCCCCATCATGTGCCCCTCACATATAATGCCCCCCGTGCTGTGCCCCTCACATATAATGTGCCCTTTGCTGTTCCCCTCACATATAATGCCCCCCGTGCTGTGCCCCTCACAAATAATGCTCCTGTTATATGTCCCACACATATAAGGCCCCCTGTGCTGTGCCCTTCACATATAATGCCCCCGTTCTTTGCCCCTCACATATAATGCCCCGATCATGTGCCCCTCATATATAATGCCCCCATCATGCACCCCTCACATATAATGCCCCCATCATGCACCCCTCACACATAATGCCCCCATTATGCGCCCCTCACATATAATGCCCCATGCTGTGCCCTTCACATATAATGCCCCTGTCATGCACCCTTCACATATAACGCCCCCTGCCCTGTCCCCTCAGGGGGCATTATATGTGAGGGGCACAGCACAGGGGGCATTATATGTTTGGGGCACATGACAGGAGCATTATATGTGAGGGGCACAGCACAGGGGGCATTATATGTGAGGGGTGCATGATGGCGCATTATATGTGAGGGGCACAGGATGGGGGCATTATATATGAGGGGCACAGGATGGGGGGCATTTTATATGAGGGGCGCATGATGGGGGCATTATATGTGTGGGCACAGAACAGGGGGCATTATATGTGTGGGGCACAGCACAGGGGGAATTATATCATAATGCCCCCTGTGCTGTGCCCCATACATATAATGCCCCCTGTGCTGTGCCCCTCACATATAATACCCCCTGTGCTGTGCCCCCCACACATATCATTTATATGTGTGGGAACAGCACAGGGGGCATTATATGTGAGGGGCACAGCACAGGGGGCCCCCCTGTCATGTGCTCTTCACATATAGTGCCCCCAGTGCTTTGCCTTGCAGCCCCTCACATAAAAAATTCCCCTAAGTTTTTTAATCCCCCTCCTCCTGTACGATATAGTGCCCTTAACAGTGGCACATATTCTGTCCCCCAAATCCCCTGGGCCCTGAGCATACTCTTAGTACTTACAGTATGCTGGCCACGGGGACGGGATTTCCGGGCGCCGGCGCGATGATGTGACGTCATCGCGCCGGCCTGCAGTGGATCGCGACCCCGCAGCTCACACGCTGTGTACTCACAGCCAGTGGCGTTGCTAGGGTTTGTGTCACCCGTTGCGGTAGAAAATGGTGTCGCCCCAACATGCTGGGAGTTGTAGTTTTGCAACAGCTATAGGCACCATGGTTGGGAAACTCTGACATAGATAGATAGGGAATATATATAGACCAGGGGTTCTCACCTATTTTTAGTGAGGGTCCGCTTATCCAGGTCTGCCATCCGGTAAAGGTCCAAGCTGTATGCTAATGCTTGGTGCACACCTAGCGGCCTCAGCGCCATGAAGGCAATAGCAAACTAACAACTGAAGTGTGGAGGATGTATAACCTGAATACTGCTGCACACTGTAACCACTGGATATAATACTGCCACACACTGGGCCCCTGAATATAATACTGCCACACACTGGGCCCCTGAATATAATACTGCCACACACTGTATACCCTGAATTTAATACTGCCACACACTGTACCCCTGAATATAATACTGCCACACACTGGGCCCCTGAATATAATATTGCCACACACTGTACCCCCTGAATATATTACTGCCACACACTGGGCCCCTGAATATATTACAGCCACACACTGGGCCCCTGAATATAATACTGCCACACACTGTGCCTCTGGTATATTACTGCCACACACTGTACCCCTGAATATAATACTGCCACACACTGTACTCCCTGAATATAATATTGCCACCCACTGTACCCCCTGAATATATTACTGCCACACACTGGGCCCCTGAATATAATACTGCCACACACTGTGACTCTGGTATATTACTGCCACACACTGTACCCCTGAAAATAATACTGCCACACACTGGGCCCCTGAATATAATACTGCCACACACTGGGCCCCTGAATATAATACTGCCACACACTGGGCCCCTGAATATAATACTGCCACACACTGTACCCCCGAATACTGGCAAACACTGTACCCCTGAATATACTACTGCCACACACTGTATCCCTGAATATACTACCACATACTTTGCCCTGAATATAAACCTGCCACCCACTGTGCCCCTGGTATATTACTGCTACCCACTGTGCCCCTTAAAATAATACTGCCATTCACTGTGCCCCTGAAAATAATTCTGCCACTCACTGGGCCCCTGTTATATTACTGCCACACACTATTCCCCTTCAACATTACTTGCAGATGCTATGCTCTAAGGCTGACTAAAACAATAAAATGAAGCCACTGTGCCTGTAGAATGAATGATGCCACTGTGACCCCAGAATTAATGATGCCAGTGACCACAGAATTAATGATGCCACTGTGACCACAGAATTAATGATGCCACTGTACCCACAGAATTAATGATGCCACTGTACCCACAGAATTAATTATGCCACTGTGTCCCACAGAATTAATGATGCCACTGTGTCCCACAGAAATAATGACACAACTGTATCCCCAGAATTAATGATGCCACTGTGCCCCACAGAATTAATGATGCCACTGTGCCTACAGAATTAATGATGCCACTGGGACCACAGAATAAGTGATGCCACTGTGATCACCGAATAAGTGATGCCACTGTACCCACAGAATTAATGATGCCACTGTACCCACAGAATTAATGACACAACTGTATCCCCAGAATTAATGATGCCACTGTGACCACAGAATTAATTATGCCACAGTACCCACAGAAATGATGATGCCACTGTGCCTCCAGAAGTAATGATGCCACTGTGCCTACAGAATTAAGGATGCCACTGTGTCCCACAAAATTAAGGATGCCACTGCGACCACAGAATATGATGCCACTGTGCCCACAGAATTTATGATGCCACTGTGCCCACAGAATTTATGATGCCACTATACCCACAGAATTAAGGATGCTACTGTGTCCCACAAAATTAAGGATGCCACTGTGACCACAGAATTTATGATGCCACTGTGCCCACAGAATTTATGATGCAACTGTGCCCACAGAATTAAGGATGCCACTATACCCACAGAATTAGAGATGCCACTGTGTTCCACAAAATTAATGATGCCACTGTGCCCCAGAATTAATGCCACTGTGCCCCCATATGAACTTTGCCACTGTAACTCTCCATCTGTTGTAAAACTACAACTCCCATCATGCACAGACAAAAGGTCATCATGGTAGCTGTAGTTCTACAATAACTGGAGAGTCACAGATGGGGGAACACAAATTTTTACCTGAGAGCTTAGGATCGCCGTCCCAGGTCCCGCACTGCTCCGCTGCTCTGGCCTCTTCTAGTCAGGCCTGGCCAGAGCAGATGATGCAGGCAGCTAATGGTGCTACCTGCATCATAGGAGAAGCGCAGGGCAGGGACACATCGCTCCCTCGCTCCGGGCCGCGGCTATTCATTTGTATTGGCGTCTTAAAGACACAGCTACAAATGAATAAGGGGAGATCCAGCGGATGGTCTGAATGACCGGGGGACGCAGTCCGGATCTGGACCGTGGTCTGCCAGTTGAGTACACCTGATATAGGACATAGATCAATGTTTCCTAACCAGGGGGACTCCAGCTGTTGCAAAACTACAAAACTTAGCATGTTGGGAGTTGTAGTTTTGAACAGCTGGAGGCACCTTGTTAAGGAAACACTGATCTATGTCCTATCTCAGTGTTTCCCAACCAGAGTGCCTCCAGCTGTTACAAAACTACAACTCCCAGCATGCCTGGACAGCATTGTAGCTTTGCTTTGGAGATACCTTGGTTGGGAAACACTTATTTATGTCAGTGTTTCCCAACCCTCCAGCTGTTGCAAAACTACAACTCCCAGCATGCTAGGAGTTGTAGTTTTGCAAAAGCTGGGGGCACCTCTGGTGAGAAAGGGGTGGGGGGGGGGGGTGAGCAGGGATTGTGCTGGGAAGGGGGGAGGGATGATGCTGGAAAAGGGTGGGCATGGATGGTGGGGGGTAGTTTACCTTACCTGCCTTAGAACACTGCTGGGCTCCTGCATCATCCAGGCACTTCCTGCTTGCTGGGGTCATGTGATGTTTTGGTGTCACATGACCCAAGCAGAGCAGTAGAAAGCTGCCAATCAGGGGGAAGAGAAGCCGAGTAAGTGCCCGATAACTCCACAGACACGCTGTGTGCACGCTCGCTCTGTGACAGCCAAGGTTTGTGAATGGTGGAGCGGAAGCTTACAGCTTTGGCTCCACCATTCTAGGGGGCAGCAATCTCGGGGGGGGGCAATTGCCCCGTTGCCCCCCTGGATCCACCACTGCCCTGTGAAGAGCCTGAGAGGGGAATGGGCTGCTGCTATTACCAGGCCCAGCCGTCCAACTCAGATCCCCTTTGCCTACTTCCCTTCAGAAGAGTGGGACTCTTACCCCTTTGGACTCTTCACTCCAAATGTCAAGATCGTCGTCCGAGAGGACTACCCTGACACTTCTGCAGCAGTTATCCAGTTTAAAGAGACAACACCCTAAAAGACGGCGCACCCAATTCATCCACAGTGCACCCAGGCCTATCTCATCGGAGGTGTGGCCCCCAACATGGGAACCCACAAAAGTGCCAGGGCCCCCTCCTGCAGTGGCGTAGGTTTGGCCCAAAGAGCCGGCACCAACTGATCATCCTTCTGTGGCACAAGCTGCTGCAGTCCAGGTGGTAGTGAATGTCCAACCTACCATCTCAAATTCTACCCTGTCCCATGTGTCCTGGGATACCCACGTCGACCCCTTGCAAGGGGCCCAGTCCCGAAGAGCTTGCTTCATTAGTCAGCCGATGGCTCCTCCTAGTAGTCGGGATTGGGAAGAAAGAGAACATCCCGTTCCTGCTGCATTAAAAAGAAAGAATAAAGCACCAGAGTGATGCTATCTGAAAATGTTTATTGTTCCTTATGGTCGTAGGACTAACTGTGTTTTGTTCCAGGTTCAGCAACGGTTTAAGTCCAGTGCCTGACACATGGTGTCAAGAAGATTTTACAGTGAAGAAACTGGAATTGTAAGTTTTGTGCCCGGCCTAGCCGAGAGACTCCCGTATTGGAGATTCTAAAAGTTGTGTCCAGTTCACCTAATATTTGTGATTTTGAGCGAAGGACATTATAGACTCCCTTTTGTGAGAACCATTGAACGCTCCATAAAAAACTTCTTCATGATATTTATGGTTGAATTGTGTCAGTTTTCTGTCCTACAATTGCATGGTCTCTGACCCTCAGCAAATTTAGTACAAGCTAGTTGTACACCAAGTGGTATTATCATGTACATATGTCACACGTAAACAGGTAGAAATGTATATATGGTTGTACCCGAGAAGGGTAATATGTATAAATTTACTGTGCTACAAAGTCAAAGCACAAAATCCTGCGTGGTGGTAGTTGTTTTCTATTGGGGTTTATCCAGACACAGTCAGGAGTTACTTACACTGCCCCCATCGCCGACTTCATGTGTCAATAGAGATGGTGTTGCGTAGATCCACAAGTTCTAATTTTGGACAACCCCCAGCAAGATATAGGGATTAGTCTAAAAACATGTACATAAACATATGTAGATAAACTACATACACATAAGTCAGTATACACCTCAAGTATACTTCATTGATCATTCACTACAAGTGTATCTAATGGGTAAACCATTATCAGCTCAAAGCCTCTTAACCCTGTTTGTGCACAGGAACCTACCTGGCCAGTAAGTATCCTGTCCCTAACCTAAGCACAACAGTAAAGAAAAAGGGTTATATAAAAATGTCTAGCTTTGTATTACATGTATACATAAAAATGTCTAGCATAAAATAAAATGTGTTCTGGGGAGAAGTGCTTGATTGCCCAAGGGCCCCAGTAGCCAAGGCATTGAGTAGAGAGCCTCCGGCAGCCCAATCCGCACCTATTAGTATAAGAAATGTATCTAATGTTACATAATATAAGGTGATATAATGTACAGTAAAGTCATATAAGTCTGTATATTCAGCTACAAAATTGTCTAGTTAGACATGCCAATTGTGTATAGTGTATCATATGCATAGTCCACTTGTGGTCGGATTCTTATATGTACCGTAAGTAGGGTACCATTAGCATGGATAATTCGGCCTGGGGTGTGCCTGGCTGGCCGTGAAGGGTATCCTATAGAAAGGGGGCAAAATACATCAGTTAGGTAATGCATGAATTAATGGCTAAGTATAACCTACTTCATATGAACCCGAAATAGACAACATGCTCCAGTTAACAGCCGTTGGTTGGAACGTGTCAATGGAACAGAGCGATAAAAGTGCCCTAACTTACTTAACATCTAAGTGATAACTGACAAAGAGAAGCCCCTACCCAGGAGCTGGCTCAGCTGTTATGGAGCCGAAACCAAAAAGGAATTCTGGATATACCACTTGGCACTACTGGATGCATAGCGCCTACCAGAATGGTACTACCAGGGTGCACATGGATAAAGGTAACCTAAGTGACAGAGATAGGAAATGTTGGAGAATTGCTAGATAGACAGAAGGTACAATGAGTCGGTTAGATTGAGAAGTGGCCAAAACACAGACATCAGTAGGTATTTGGATAGGTAGTGCGTGGAGAGAAAGAAAAAAATAATAATAATTTGCATGTGTCCCTTGCTACACATATAAGTATTCCTATTGAACCATGCTATACATAAGTGACAACAAAAGAAAGACCCCCATAGACAAAACATAAAAGAATATAACATACTTAACCTGAGGTTTTGTGTACCAGTAAGGCAGTATCCTCATACTTGCAGGTGTAAAGAAGATAATTACTGCTACGCCCGAGGCTTATCGCAAAAGAAAATATACATGACCAGCAGGTTACAAACTCCAATATGGGCAAATCTACCAACATGTACACGTTTGACAAGAAAAAACATACAACAAAAGGCTCAGAAGCTACATCCACACCAAAGATCTTAACACTAAGACGTGTACAGCTAAGACCACAATCTGAGGCATAGTAACAAACATAAGAGGAAGATAGAGATGACGACAACATGAGGCTCGTGGACTGACAGTGCAATCTGCCTCAGACAGAATCGTATGTAACGCAGAAACGGAAACAACATGAGGCTCGTGGACTGACAATGCAATCTGCCTCAGACAGAATCGTATGTAACGCAGGAACGTTAACAACATGAGGCGCGTTGATTGACAGTGCAATCTGCCTCTAACAGGGGCGTATGTGACGTACAAAAAACAAAAGACAAGAAACAAGAAAGTTTGTAATGTACAAAGGAATGACAACAATATGAAGGCTTGAGGATTGTCGGGCAGCCTAGCTCTCCCGGGAGCATGTGACGTACGAAAGCATGTAAAGTGACAACTTAAAGCTTACCTGGAATGGCGAGGTCAAACTGACTGTAACAAGGTGTATAAAATGACCAATGACCAAAAAGGAAACTATAAAGATGAGGCTTTACAGATTGACCACAGCAATCAGCCTCCGACCACACCGAACGTATAAGGCTAAGAGGTAAAACCAATCTGGTCATACCTGCTTGGGTATCCTTGGAATGTTGCCATCTATAGTGATGTTTACCATACCTGACCTGTCTACAAGAACAATGTGACGCTAATATGCCTGACTTAAGCACATGAAAACGTGAGTGTAATACTTTGACCATAGCCTAATATACTTGACTAGCGCACATAACGTAAGCATAAAGTGACAGAGCTGAAACCAAAGAATGGGACAATAACTTTGGAACATACACTGTAAGGAACTGTATGCATATTACCCTGTAGGGAAATGTAAGTATGTCTCACTGTAGGAATCGTACGTATGTCACACTGTATGGTACTGTATGTATCGTATGCATGTCACACTGCAAGGAACTGTATGCATAGTACCCTGTAGGGAACAGTATGAATGTCACTCTAGGTAACCATATGTATTGTATGTGTCACTGTAGGGAACCATATCTATGTCCTACTATAGGGAACCGTTAATGTTGAAGCAAGGTATATCACTTGAAGTAATGCAACGCCGTATAACATAAGCGAAATGCCTCTAACAGGGGCGTATGTGACGAACAAAACAAAAGACGACAAGAGGCTCGTAGATTGACGATACAATCTACCCCAGACAAGAACGTTTGTAATTTACAAAGGAATGACAACAATATGAAGGCTCGAGTATTGTCGGGCAGCCTCTCTCTCACGGGAGCGTGTGATGTACAAAAGGCATGTAAGTGAGGACTTAAAGCTTACCTGGAATGGTGAGATCAAACTGGCCGTAACAAGGTGTGTATAATGACCAGAAAGGAAACTATAAAGATGAAGTTATAGGATTAACAACAGCAATCAGCCTCCAACCACACCGAACATAAATAGCTAAGAGGTAAAACAACCTAGCGTACATGACGTAAGCATACCATGACAGAGCTGAACCAAAAACCGGGACAATATCTATGAAACATACACTGTAAGGAACTGTATGCGTATTACCCTGTAGGGAAATTCATGTATATCACACTGTATGGAACCGTACGTATGTCACACTGTAAGAAACTGTATGCATAGTACCATGTAGGGAACGGTATGTATGTCACCCTGTAGGGAATCGTATGCATAGTAAACTGTAGGGACCAGTATGTATACGATACTGTAGGGAACCGTTAACGTTGAATCATGGTATATCACTACAAGTAACGAAAGCACCGTAAAACATCTCCAGAAACATCAAGGCGCTGTATATGAGCTTATAGTGATGTAGGCCCTGAACAACATTAATGTTCAACATAACAGCTAATTAACCACTAATACACAGTATATGTAAGCCAGAGTAACAAACACAAATTACCAGTAGTAGAAACCCCTGAATATAATACTGCCACACACAGGGCCCCTGAATATAATACTGCCACACACTGTTCCCCCCGAATATAATACTGGCACACACTGTACCCCTGAATATACTACTGCCACACACTGTATCCCCGAATATAATACTACCACATACTTTGCCCTGAATATAAACCTGCCACCCACTGTGTCCCTGGTATATTACTGCTACCCACTGTGCCCCTTAAAATACTGCCATTCACTGTGCCCCTGAAAATAATTCTGCCACACACTGGGCCCCTGTTATATTACTGCCACACACTATTCCCCTGCAACATTACTTGCAGATGCTATGCTCTAACGCTGACTAATTGCACCTCTGTGTCTCTTAAAACAATAAAATGATGCCACTGTGCCTATAGAATGAATGATGCCACTGTGACCCCAGAATGAATGATGCCACTGTGCCCACAGAATGAATGATGCCACTGTGCCTATAGAATGAATGATGCCACTGTGACCCCAGAATTAATGATGCCACTGTGCCCACAGAATTAAACATGCCACTGTACCCACATAATTAATCATGCCACTGTACCCACAGAATTAATCATGCCACTGTGACCACAGAATTAATCATGCCACAGTACCCACAGAATTAATGATGCCACAGTACCCACAGAATTAATGATGCCACAGTACCCACAGAATTAATGATGCCACTGTACCCACAGAATTAATCATGCCACTGTGACCACAGAATTAATGATGCCACTGTGACTACAGAATTGATGATGCCACTGTGACCACAGAATTAATCATGCCACTCTACCCACAGAATTAATCATGCCACTGTGACCACAGAATTAATCATGCCACAGTACCCACAGAATTAATGATGCCACAGTACCCACAGAATTAATGATGCCACAGTACCCACAGAATTAATGATGCCACTGTACCCACAGAATTAATCATGCCACTGTGACCACAGAATTAATGATGCCACTGTGACTACAGAATTGATGATGCCACTGTGACCACAGAATTAATCATGCCACTCTACCCACAGAATTAATCATGCCACTGTACCCACAGAATTAATGATGCCATTGTACCCACAGAATTAATGATGCCACTGTGGGTACAGTGGCATCATTAATTCTGTGGTCACAGTGGCATCATTAATTCTGTGGGTACAGTGGCATCATTAATTCTGTGGGTACAGTGGCATGATTAATTCTGTGGTCACAGTGGCATCATTAATTCTGTGGGTACAGTGGCATCATTAATTCTGTGGTCACAGTGGCATGATTAATTCTGTGGGTACAGTGGCATGATTAATTCTGTGGTCACAGAGGCATCATCAATTCTGTGGTCACAGTGACATCATTAATTCTGTGGTCACAGTGGCGTCAATCATTCTATAGGCACAGTGACATCATTCATTCTATAGGCACAGTGGCATCATTAATTCTGTGGGGCACAGTGGCATTATTAATTCTGTGGGGCACAGTGGCATCATTAATTCTGTGGGGCACAGTGGCATCATTAATTCTGTGGGGCACAGTGGCATCATTAATTCTGTGGGGCACAGTGGCATCATTACTTTTGGAGGCACAGTGGCATCATTAATTCTGTAGGCACAGTGGCATCATTCATTCTGTGGGTACAGTGGCATCATTCATTCTGTGGGTACAGTGGCATCATTAATTCTGTGGTCACAGAATTAATGATGCCACTGTACCCACAGAATTAGTGATGCCACTATGCCTACAGAATTAATGATGCCACTGTGCCTCCAGAAGTAATGATGCCACTGTGCCCACAGAATTAATGATACCACTGTGCCCCACAGAATTAATGATGCCACTGTGCCCCACAGAATTAATGATGCCACTGTGCCCCACAGAATTAATGATGCCACTGTGACCACAGAATTAAGGATTCCACTGTGCCCACAGAATTAATGATGCCTCTGTGACCACAGAATTAATGATGCCACTGTGACCACAGAATTAATGATGCCTCTGTGACCACAGAATTAATGATGCCACTGTACCCATATAATTAATGATGCCACTGTACCCACAGAATTAATGATGCCACTGTACCCACAGAATTAATGATGCCACTGTGCCCCCATATGAACTTTGCCACTGTAACTCTCCATCTGTTGTAAAACTACAACTCCCATCATGCACAGACAAAAGGTCATCATGGTAGCTGTAGTTCTACAATAACTGGAGAGTCACAGATGGGGGAACACAAATTTTTACCTGAGAGCTTAGAATCGCCGTCCCAGGTCCCGCACTGCTCCGCTGCTCTGGCCTCTTCTAGTCAGGCCTGGCCAGAGCAGATGATGCAGGCAGCTAATGGTGCTACCTGCATCATAGGAGAAGCGCAGGGCAGGGACACATCGCTCCCTCGCTCCGGGCCGCGGCTATTCATTTGTATTGGCGTCTTAAAGACACAGCTACAAATGAATAAGGGGAGATCCAGCGGATGGTCCGAATGACTGGGGGACGCAGTCCGGATCTGGACCGTGGTCTGCCAGTTCAGTACCCCTGATATAGGACATAGATCAATGTTTCCCAACCAGGGGGACTCCAGCTGTTACAAAACTACAACTCCCAGCATGCCTGGACAGCATTGTAGCTTTGCTTTGGAGACACCTTGGTTGGGAAACACTTATTTATGTCAGTGTTTCCCAACCCTCCAGCTGTTGCAAAACTACAACTCCCAGCATGCTAGGAGTTGTAGTATTGCAACAGCTGGGGGCACCTCTGGTGAGAAAGGGGGGGGGGGGGGTGAGCAGGGATTGTGCTGGGAAGGGGGGAGGGATGATGCTGGAAAAGGGTGGGCATGGATGGTGGGGGGTAGTTTATCTTACCTGCCTTAGAACACTGCTGGGCTCCTGTATCCTCCAGACACTTCCTGCTTGCTGGGGTCATGTGATGTTTTGGTGTCACATGACCCAAGCAGAGCAGTAGAAAGCTGCCAATCAGGAGGAAGAGAAGCCGAGTAAGTGCCCGATAACTCCACAGACACGCTGTGTGCACGCTCCCTCTGCACTGCAGACTGAGTATACAAATATAGCTTGTGACAGGGATGAGCGCTGGGACAGGGTGTCACCCCACCACCCCACCATTCTAGGGGGCAGCAATCTCGGGGGGGGGGATAATTGCCCCGTTGTACCCCCCCCCCCCTGCATCCGCCACTGCATGGGTCAGGGGTGTGGAAATTAAAAAAAAACTACTTGTTCAAGGGACTAAAGCGGAACACAATCTACTTGTCCCTCAGGAAAATCCACTTGTCCTGATTGATGAAATAATTTCAACCAAAATAGTCTGATCCCCCCCACTAGACCACCAGGGATGGATATAAGATCCTTTAGACACTGCTGACAGCGGTGATCTAATGGGTTAATAGGTGATCGCAGTATGTCAGACTATTAGTGGCGGGAGAGCTGTAGCGCCTCTTACACCCGAGACAAGACCAGATAAGTCTAGATGTAACTTTTTGATCACCTTATAAAAAATTTCTCACATGAAGTGACCAAAAATGAGCAATTCTGGACTATTCTTTACATTTACACCGTTCACCATACGGTTTAATTAACATTATATTTTAATAGTCTGGACATTTCCACATGCAGCGATATCACTTATGTTTATTTTTCTACATTATTTTTATTTAAAGAAAATTGGAAACTTATTAGGAAAGGGGCTTATTCACATATATACGCACTTTTTAAAATATTTTAATCACTATTTTTCAGTCTCAATAGGGACTTATGTGTTACTGGGGGGGGGGGGGGGGTGTTCTGCTTCTCCAGTTTATGTGGTGCATTTTGTGTCAGAAAATGCTGGAAGTTGCATTTAATTACTAGATAACTACAACTCCCAGCATGCCCTGATACAGCCTATGGTTGTGTGGGTGTTGCAGCATGTTCCACTGTATAGTAGGACAGTTAAGGTTATTGTAGGACATGCTGGGAGTTGTAGTTTTGGTTTGTGTCAGCTGCAGAGCCATAGGCTGTGTCAAGGAATAATGGGAATTGCAGTTAGTAACTACAACACCCAGCATGCCCTGATGCAGCCTATGGCTCTGCAGCTGACCCGAACCAAAACTACAACTCCCAGCATGTTACACTTTATAGTTCTACAGTTTAGGTTATGGTGTAACATGCTGGGAGTTGTAGTTTTGGTTTGGGCGTGTTTGTGTGCATCCGTGGGGCTCTTGGTTGACGGGTGAGTATGAAGGGGGCGGGATTCTGGGGGTGCAATATAGTGCGGGTGCCACTGAAAATAAATAAAATTATATGGCACAACTGCCCTAATGCCCAACGTGACAGTCCGCTCCTATACAAAACATTCATGCATACACATATCATACATACACCAGCCACTGCCCCCATATCCCCATACACACACCCCCGCCACTGCCCCCCCCCCCCACATCATACATTACATACACACATACACTCACACCATACATATACACCATACATATGCACACATCATACATAGGCCTGCTGCTGCTGCCCCCCCACATATCATACATTACATTACATACACATCACACAGACAGACATCATACACACATTACATTCACATCACAAACAGACATCATACACACATTATACATTACATACACATCACACACAGACAGACATCATACACACATCACACATACACTCACACCATACATATACACCATACACACATTATACATTACATACACATCACACACAGACAGACATCATACACACATCACACATACACTCACACCATACATATACACCATACACACATCACACATTACATACACATCACACACAGACAGACATCATACACACATCACACATACACTCACACCATACATATACACCAGTGTTTCCCAACCAGGGTTCCTCCAGCTGTTGCAAAACTACAACTCCCAGCATGCCCAGGGCATGCTGGGAGTTGTAGTTTTGCAACAGCTGGAGGAACCCTGGTTGGGTAATACTGATATACACCATACATATGCACACATCATACATACACCTGCCGCTGCCCCCCCATCATACATTACATACACACATCACACATACACTCACACCATACATATACAACCACCCTTCCTGCCGCCGCCTGCATTCTCGGCCTCCTCACCTGATCCGGCCATGAGTGGACATCAGAGCTGTAGTCACCGCCGGTGTGAGGTGAGATTTCCGTCCTCCCCCTCCCCCCTGCTCTGTGTTTTCCCTGTGCAAACTAGCAACCTCCCCGTGGTGGATTAGGTCCTGGGGAGACAGATCAGGGGGAGGGGGAGGGATAGAGCTGTGCACGGAGCTGTCTACATCCTTTCTCTCACCCTGCTGTGTCTTCTGAGCTCCGTCCATCCTCCGGGAGGGGAGATAAGTGGACTCTATGTCAGCTGGAGGCCACCGCCCCCTCCATACACTCTGAGTGCCGGTGTGAGACTTCCATCGGCTCCTGCGCCTTACACCGACATTAAAGAAAAATAAGGGGGAAGTCTGTCTGTCCCTGCTCGCCCGATACAGGGCTAAATCTATGAACAATTCACCTGTCCGGCGCCCAAAACTACCTGTCCCGGGCGTCGGGCGATAGGATTTCCACATCCCTGATGGGTACACTATGTACCCCAGTATGCTATACAGCTGGCGTAGGTAAGTAGTGATGCTCTGCACCCTGTATACGCTATATATCACTCCTCACCTCCTTACACTCTGGACTTGGCGCTCTGCATCTGACCCATGGAGTGGTACCTGAAGGCAGTAAAAAAAATTGCCACAGGATCCAAAAATGATTGTTACCACACACCAGCAAAAACGCAAGAAAAAGAACACAAGAAAAACTGAAAAAATGCAGGAAAAAGCTGTGACAGTTCTTCTGGCGTTTTTGCTGGTGAACAAAAAACCTCAATGGAATCCAAGCCTCAAAGCAATAGAACAAAATCCCTATGTCCACTTTTCCTGTGAGGTGCAGCTCAGGTGTACTCTGTGTGGAGATTTAGAACTTTGCACAAAATTTATCATGTGCCTTGCAATTGCACCAAATTTAGACCAACCAAAACAATCTACAAAAAACATGTACCTACAACAATGATAAATTTCCCCCAATGTATATGTGTGATTGTGTCTATGTAGCAGAGCCGAGTGTGTGATTGTGTATATGTAGTAGAGCTGAGTGTGTGATTTTGTAAATGCAGCAGAGCTGAGTGAGTGATCAGGTGTATGTAGCCAAGTTGAGTGTGTGCGTGGTCATGCTTATACATAATCACACATTCAGCTCTGCTCCATACACATGTCGCACACATGTTCTCCTCACATTTTCAAAGATCTCTTGTGCTGCTTTGAAAATATGTGAAAATTCATTTTCGCACCCCCAATTTTTTTTTTGCAGCCACATTGGATTTTTTTTTTGCGCCAAATTTTACATCACAGAAAATTCTGGCGGAAACATCTCACAAAATATTCCATGGTTACTAGTGCCCAGTGATAACTGTATAAATAAAACATTTCTGAGCTTAAATGTGAGTGCAGGTGCAGTGACCAATAAAAAAAAAAATAATAATAATAATTATATATATATATATTTATTAATTTTTTTAATGCCATTTTCAATAATAGTTTTTTTTTTTTTTTTATAATTACTTTATAAATAACATCTTTTCCCACAAAAACAAAGAAAAAAACCCCCCAAAAACAGTAAAACTGCAACACAATTTCTGTGATTTCCGGTATGAAATTTTTTATGTAAACTGGACTCTCACCCCTTTGAAAATATCATAGTTACATAGTAAGTACGGTCGAAAAAAGACATATGTCCATCAAGTTCAACCAGGGAATTGAAGGGTAGGGGTGTGGCGCGATATTGGGGAAGGGATGGGATTTTATATTTCTTCATAAGCATTAATGTTATTTTGTTCCAGGAATGTATCTAATCCTGTTTTAAAGCTGTTAATTTTTCCTGCTGTGACCAGTTCCTGAGGTAGACTGTTCCATAAGTTCACAGTTCTTATGGTAAAGAAGGCGTGTCGCCCCTTGCGACTAAACCTTTTCTTCTCCAGACGGAGGGAGTGCCCCCTCGTCCTTTGGGGGGGGGGGTTTAACCTGGAACAGTTTTTCTCCATATTTTTTGTATGGGCCATTAATATACTTATATACGTTTATCATATCCCCCTTAGACGTCTCTTCTCAAGACTAAACAATTGTAACTCCTTTAATCGCTCCTCATAGCTAAGATGTTCCATGCCCCATATTAGTTTAGTCGCGCGTCTCTGCACCCTTTCCAGCTCCACAGTGTCCCTTTTATGGACAGGTGACCAAAACTGAACAGCATATTCCAGGTGAGGCCGTACCAATGCTTTATAAAGGGGGAGTATTATGTCCCTGTCCCTTGAGTCCATGCCTCTTTTGATACATGACAATATCCTGCTGGCTTTGGAAGCAGCAGCCTGACATTGCATGCTATTCTGTAGTCTGTGATCTACAAGTACACCCAGATCCTTCTCTACCAGTGACTCTGACAGTTTAATCCCCCCTAAGACATACGATGCATGCAGGTTATTAGTACCCAGATGCATAACTTTACATTTATCCACATTGAACCTCATTTGCCAAGTGGAGGCCCAGACACTTAGTCTATCCAAGTCATCTTGTAACTTATGCACATCCTCTATAGACTGTACTGTGCTACAAAGCTTTGTGTCATCTGCAAAGATAGAAAAAGAGCTGTTAATACCATCCTCTATATCATTGATAAATAAATTAAACAACAGCGGTCCCAGTACAGAACCTTGGGGTACACCACTAATTACCGGGGACCAATCAGAGTACGAATCATTGACCACCACTCTCTGGGTACGATCCATGAGCCAGTGTTCAATCCAGTTACAAACTAAAATTTCCAAACCCAAAGACCTTAACTTACCTGTCAGACGTCTGTGAGGGACAGTATCAAACGCTTTAGCAAAATCCAGAAACACTATATCCACAGCCATTCCTCTGTCAAGGCTTCTACTCACCTCTTCATAAAAGCAAATTAGATTGGTTTGACAACTTCTATCCTTAGGAAACCCATGCTGGCTATCACTTATAATACAATTATCCCCTATGTATTCCTGTATGTAATCCCGTATAAATCCTTCAAACAATTTACCCACAATGCACGTTAGACTTACCGGTCTATAGTTTCCTGGAGAAGACCTAGTGCCCATCATGTAAAGCAGAAAATATACGTGGACACGCCCACTTTTACAAAACTGACGTGAACGGTGTAAACCGCGGCACAAAGCTCTTTGAAATGTGTTCAATATTTTTTGCGGCAAAATTTTGGCGCAAAATTGATTTTTTTGTGCCGCAAAATTCTTTGAGAATCTACCCTCTGTGTACTTTATAAATATTTATAATTCTACTATTGTGCAGAGTTTTGTTCGGCGCACACTGCTGCTCCAGCACTTCTAGCTATGTGAGCAGTGCCGTGGAGGTAGAGAAGGCGTGCACGGTAGAGCCAGGGGGGGAGGGGGTTATATATTTGCGCAAAATTTATCAAACGACGTGCACAACTTTTGTAAATTGTGTAAAGGGGCAGATCTGTGTCTACAACAGACCCTAATGAGAAATCTCCCCCAATGATTCTATAAACTGGCGGTCGATAATGAGTATATAGTTTATATACATTTTTTGTGTAGAGGTTTTTTTTTTAATATAATTTTTAATAGGAAAGAAATAAAAGACATTTTTGAAAAGGTTTCCAATCTCAGTTTTCGTTACTCAATAAAAAAGATTTACACCATTTTCTGAACAATATAATTTCAGTAGTATGTACCGTATATAAAGTATACAAAAAATAAGGTTGCAGCAGCAGCTCTCTTTGTCAAAAAAATCGAGGCTCTTAGCGCACTTTTTGATCAAAACGTGTCCCCATCCACCACACGGAGGTGGCCTCTTGTCGGATGAGACCCTTACATGCCTAATCCACTCACCTCTGCTGGGCATATGGCCTCTGACATGCAGGATCCTTTTATATTATGCATGTTTTGTGTATATCTATGTATCTATCTATCTATCTATATATATATATATATATATATATATATGTGTATTGTACTATATGCACTATATCTCTGCACTTTTTATATCTTTTGTATATGTATGTATTGTATTGCATGCTCTATATATTCCTGCACTCTTCAGGCACTGCTCCTATCCATTTGGATTTAGTATACATCATTCCTGCACACTAATCAAGATTCATTTACCGTATTTTTCGCCGTATAAGACGCACTTTTTATTCTCCAAAACTGGGGGGGAAAGTTGGTGCGTCTTACACGGCGAATACACACACCTATCGCGGCGGTACCGGTGGCCATCAACGGCCGGGACCCGCGGCTAATACAGGACATCACCGATCGCGTGATGATGACGGCGACGGAGAGCGTGGATCCCAGGGAAGAAGACGTCCGGAGCGTCGGGGATACCACGGGGACGCGGCGACAGCGAAGGAGCGACATCCAGGGCAGCGGTGACGGGTCCGGAGCGGCAGGGACACGTGAGTATTACCACATATCCAGTGGTCTTCAACCTGCGGACCTCCAGTTGTTGCAAAACTACAACTCCCAGCATGCCCGGACAGCCAACGGCTGTCCGGGCATGCTGGGAGTTGTTGTTTTGCAACATCTGGAGGTCCGCAGGTTGAAGATAACTGTTGGGTTCAGAATTTTTTTTTTCTAGATTTTTCGCCTTTAAAATTGGGTGCGTCTTATATACCGGTGCGTACTATAGGGCGAAAAATACGGTATACACTTCTACAAATATATTTTTTTTACAAAAATATTTTTCTCATTTTTGTATATGTTGCATGCGCTATTTACGGTATTTGTTTTACCATTATGCATGTTATCACATCCTTGTAATTTTTTTTATGCTTTCATATGCCCCTGGATTATTATAAATCATTATTGCTATTATCTCAAATGTATATGCATTATTTATAGCCATGTTATTGCCTTCACAGTCAGTTCTCCCACTATATATTTTCATTCTTTGTATTATTTAGCCCTGGGTCCGATGTTCAACTTATTTTGTATATCCCTCCATTAGCAGCGATCTGTCTTTCCCCCTAGAATTTTTTTGTGCACGCATGCGCAGTATGAGTGACTGTGGCCATGTTTTCGTTGCCGAACCCACTCTATAATGTGAATGCGCGTTGCGTGCTCCATCACACGAGTGCCGCGGTGTCCAACGTCACTTCCGACCCAGCGGCTTACTATTTGGACAGGTGTGTTATTCCTTTTCTATTGGGTCACTATTATATAAATTCCGAACCTGTAGCCATTATTTGCAGCCAAATGTTTTAACATATATTGATATATATTTATTTTATTTAGTCTATTATGTACATTTTTAGAATCATGTTCTTTTATTAATAAAAAAAATATACATTTTCATACATCGATTTGTACTTTATTTGGTGTCGGGGTTACGCTTTTGGCGTTTGTAGGTATATATGCAGAAGGAATAAGTTGCAATATATAGGGGAAAAAAAGAAACATGGTGGTTGGGGTGCTGGTGACTACTCCCAATGAAGCAGAGCTGTAGTGTTCTGATCAATTCGGGAGCTGTGTATTCTTCCCCCACCATCACTTTCCTCCTCCTCCTATTCTCAAAAATGAGGAATCCTCCTGCCAGACTACCCAAATCTGTAGATAACGTTGGACTTTGTCAGAATTTTACTAATATTTGTATTTATATTTGTATATTATGTTATATTTGTTTGTCTATGTTATAAAGTGATGTTCTTTCCCACCCAAATACCCAGTCCTCCGTATAAAGTCATCGCCCCCCCCCCAAAAAAAAACACCCTATACCCCGAGTTTTCTATACCTTTATTTAATAATAAAAAGCTTATTTCACCCTATAAAACAAATGGATGTAAATGTCCATGTTTACACCTGTCCTCAGAGCAGTGACATTCCGTATGACATCACACATGTGACTTCACAAATGGTGATAGCTGGAAAAAGAGGTGCAGAGCCCCAGAGGCCTTACTCTGAGGACTGCAATCTAGCGAGCACTAGTGTTTCTATATTGTTTCCTTGCGCTTTTTATTTTATTTTATCATGATTCGAGGGGACCACATCAGCAGGGATGAGGTCAATTTGGCCTGTAGCATGTGCTGGACAGTTACCATCCTCCTGGGTTCCCTCTTCACCACCGGCCCGAGTTTCTGGTTTGAAATCACCAGCAACCAACCGAGCCGGAATATCACCTCCAGCCACCTGCAAGGGCAGAACGATACCATCAGAGATCTGCCCAGCTTGAATACTACCAGCAGCGACATGAAGTGTCCCATCTGGACGAGGACCAGGATCAGAAAGATCACCCCTGTCCTGGTGAGTAATCAAACCTCTGCCAGCAGCGACATGAAGTGTCCCATCTGGACCAGGACCAGGATCAGAAAGATCACCCCTGTCCTGGGGAGTAATGACACCACTGCCAGCAACGACGCGATCAATTGGGATTCCATTACCAACAACCTGCAGAGCGGGGCGGCCATCATCAAAAACTATCTTGGCTGGATCAGCACTTATGGTGACATGATCATCTGCCTGCTATGCTATATTCCCATCGATAACAACCTGCTGGACCGGTTCATAGATGCTGTTGACGACCTGATCTCGTTTGCTACTATCATCAGTGACCTGCTGTCCTGGATAGACACCACCACTGACTTGATTTTCTGGATCCCCACCATCACCAGCAGCTCCCTGCTTGCCTGGATGAACCCAGTCAATGAGTTTGTGACCTGGATTACCACCAACAGCACTATAGAGCTTCTTTACGTGATCTGTAACCCCACCGCCATCAGCTGGATCGGCTTCTTCAGTGACAGGCTCACCTGGATCGCCATCACACTCCAGCTTCTGACGTGGGTTATGCCAAGGGGGATAGTTACCAGCATCACCGGACCGATGGACTATATTAACTCGGTCAGACAGTTCCTGGGACGGGTCACCGTTGCCATCCTAATTGTCAATATCCCCGAGATTAAAGGTGTCATTACCATCATCGCCAGTATACTATGGGTATTCACCACCAACCTGTATGTATGAACACTGGAAAAGATGAATAAACATTTTTATTAGACAAATATTCCAATAGTTGTAATTATTGTTATAATAGACAAAGTAGGGAATTTATTATAAATCAGTGTTTTATATGTCAGTGAGAAACAAAAATATCTCGGAGTAAGGTGCCCCAAATGTATGAAGAGCCGCAGTTGAATATGGTTTCACATAACTACAACTCCCAGCATGCCCAGACAGCCAATAGCACTGCTCAGCCTCTGATTGGTGGAGCACTTTGTCGTACGGTAATAACTCAACTAACCCCTTCCCACAGAATGCCTTATATAAACGGCCGATTGTGCAGGTCCTTCGCGCATTCCGCCGTTTATAAAAGGCATTCAGTTAACCCGGCGATGCGCGGCATCGCATGGGTTAGCTGGCAGAAGTCCCGCTGTTACCAGCAGGAGACAACTTCTGCAAGCCTCCCCCAGGACCATCTGTGGATGGTCCTAGTCAGCAATCCCTGTGATTGGTCCCTGTGGACCAATCACAGTGTGTCAGCTGACTGGGGGGGGGGGTGTCTCAGCTGACTGGGGGGGGTTTAAAGTTCATTTCCCTCAGTCTGCCCGTTCCTAGAAGTCGGGCAGAGCGGGGGATGATGAGTGCTGTGGGGGGGGGGGGGGGGGGTGATGGGGTGGCCCACGGCACATACCTGGGATCGGCGGCAGGCACAAGTGGAGGAGGCAGCTGTGGCATCAGATGCAGCAGTGAAGATCGCTGTAATGTGATCTTCACTGTTGCTTTTAGGAGTTTTAAAACTACAACTCACAGCATGCCCAGCCTTTGGCTGTCTGGGCATGCTGGGAGTTGTAGTTTTGCAACATCTGGAGGGCCACAGTTTGGAGACCACTGTGCACTGGTCTCCAATCTGTGCTCTTCCAGATGTTACAGAACTACAACTTTCAGCATGCCTAGACTGTCTGGGCATGCTTGGAGTTGTAGTTTTGCAACAACTGGAGGCACACTAGTTGGGAAGCATTGTCTGTTTCCTAACTCAGTGTTTCCCAACCTGTTTGCCTCCAGCTGTTGCAAAACTATAACTCCCAGCATGCACTGACAGACCATGCATGCTGGGAGTTGTAGTTTAGCAACAGCTGGAGACACATGGGTTGCGAAACACTGAGTTAAGTAACAAACTGTGTTTTGCAACCAGTGTGCCTCCAGCTGTTGCATAACTACAACCCCCAGCATGATCGGACAGCCAAAGGGCATGCTGGGAGTTGTAGTTTTGCCCGTCCCCCATGTGAATGTACATTCACATGGGCAGGTGTTTACAGCAAGTTTCCTTGCTGTAAACCCCTGCCCTTGTTACATAAACCCCTGCCCTTATTATGTACCTTGAGGGGTGTAGTTTCCAAAATAGTATGCCATGTGGGGGCTTTTCAGCTGTTCTGGCACCATAGGGGCTTCCTAAATGTGACATGCCCCCCAAAAATCCTTTCAGAAAAACTCACTCTGCAAAAACCCATTGTCGCTCCTTCCCTTCTGAGCCCTCTACTGCGCCCTCCGAACACTTGACATACACATATGAGGTATTTCCTTACTCGAGAGAAATTGGGTTACACATTTGGGGGGATTTCTCTCCTTTTACCCCTTGTTAAAATTCAAACACTGGGTCTACAAGAACAGGTTAGTGTAAAAAATTGAGATTTTGAATTTTCTCCTTCACTTTGCTGCTATTCCTGTGAAACACCTAAAGGGTAAACAAACATTCTGAATGTCATTTTGAATACTTAGAGGGGTGCAGTTTTTATAATGGGGTCATTTGTGGGGTATTTCTAATATGAAGACCCTTCATATCCACTTCAAAACTGACATGGTCTGTGAAAAATTCCGATTTTGAAAATTTTGTGAAAAACTGGAAAATTGATGCTGAACTCTGAAGCCGTCTCATGTCTTCCAAAGTAAAAACATGTCAACTTTATGATGAAAACATATTATATTGTATATAATATAATAATATAAAGATATCTCCCGTATGATGCAAACATAAAGTAGACATATTGTATATGTGAATCAATATATAATTTATTTGAGATGCCTATTTTCCTTACAAGCAGAGAGCTTCAAAGTTAGAAAAATGCAAACTTTTCTAATTTTTCATAAAATTTTTGAATTTTTCACAAAGAAATGATGCAAGAATCGACAAAAATTTACAACTAGGATAAAGTTGAATTTGTCACGAAAAAACAATCTCTGAATCAAATTCATAAGTACAAGCATCCCAGAGTAATTAATGCTTAACCTCTTAAGGACTCAGGGCGTAGCCCGGTGTGAAAAACGGGGTCACACCGTGTCGGTCCCGGCTGCTAATCATAGCCGGGACCCTGGGCTAACAGCGCGCAGCATCGATCGTTGTGCCACACGCTGTTAACCCTTCAGACGCGGCGATCAAAATTGAAGCCGCGTCTGAAAATGAAAGTAAACGCTTCCCGGCAGCACACTAGGGCTGATCGGGACATCGCGATAAAATTGCTATGTTCCGATCAGCTGGGACGCAGGCGGAGGTCTCCTTACCTCTCTCCGCGGCGTCCGATCGTCGATTGATTGCTCCAAGCCTGAGCTACAGGCTTGAGCAATCGAGCCCCTATCTGACTGATCCGTGCAAAGCTATGGCTTTGCAGGGATCTGCATAGGAGATCAGTGTGTGCAGTGTTATAGGTCCCTATGGGAGCTATAACACTGTAAAAAAAAAAAAGTGAAAAAAAGAAGTTAACAAAGGTCATTTAAAAGGGGTACTCTGGTGAAAACCTTTTTTCTTTTAAATCAACTGGTGGCAGAAAGTTAAACATATTTGTAAATTACTTCTATTAAAAAAATCTTAATCCTTCCAGTACTTATTAGCTGCTGAATGCTACAGAGGAAATTCCTTTTTTTTGGAACACTGATGACATCATGAAGACAGTGCTCTCTGCTGACATCTGTGTCCGTTTTAGCAACCATGCTGCCTTGCAGTGCTGGAGACTTGGATTCAAATCCCACTAAGGACAACAATAAATAAAGTGTTATTATTATTATAATAACGTCAGCAGAGAGAACTGTGCTCGTGATGTCATCAGGAAGTACAGGAAGGATTAAAAAAAATTAAAAGTAGTAATTTACAAATATGTTTAACTTTCTGCCACCAGTTGATTTAAAAGAAAAAAGGTTTTCACCAGAGTACCCCTTTAACTCCTTCCCTAATAAAAGTTTGACCCCTTTTCCCATAAAAAAAAACGAAATAAACATATGTGGTATCGCTGCGTGCGAAAATGTCCGAACTATAAAAATATATTGTTAATTAAATCGCTCGTTCAATGGCTTACACGCAAAAAATATTCCAAAGTCCAAAATAGTGTATTTTTGGTCACTTCTTATATCATGAAAAAATGAATAAAAAGCGATCAAAAAGTCCGATCAATACAAACATGGTACCGATAAAAACTTCAGAACACGGCGCAAAAAATGAGTCCTCATACCGGCCTGTATGCAGAAAACTAAAAAAGTTATAGGGGTTAGAAGATGAGAATTTTTAACATATAAATTTTCCTGCATGATGTAGTTATGATTTTTTTCCGAAGTAATACAATATCCAACCTATATAAGTAGGGTATCATTTTAACCGTATGGACCTACAGAATAAAAATGATGTGTTATTTTTACCAAAAATGCACTGCGTAGAAACGGAAGCCCCCAAAATTTACAAAAGGAAATTTTTTCTTCAATTTTGTCGCACAATGATTTCGCCGTTTCGCCGTGGATTTTTTGGTAACATAACTAATGTCACTGCATAGTAGAATTGGTGGCACAAAAAATTGAATAGGTGCAAAATTGAAAGTGTTATGATTTTTAGAAGGTGATGAGGAAAAAATGAAAATGCAAAAACGGAAAAATGCTGAGTCCTTAAGGGGTTAAAGTGACAGTGGTCAGATCTGCAAAAAATGCTCTGGTCCTTAACCCCTTCAGGACGGAGCCCATTTTGGCCTTAAGGACCGGAGCGTTTTTTGCACATCTGACCACTGTCACTTTAAACATTAATAACTCTGGAATGCTTTTAGTTATCATTCTGATTCCGAGATTGTTTTTTCGTGACATATTCTACTTTAACATAGTGGTAAATTTTTGTCCATACTTGCATCCTTTCTTGGTGAAAAATCCGTAAATTTGATGAAAAATTTGAAAATTTTGCATTTTTCTAACTTTGAAGCTCTCTGCTTGTAAGGAAAATGGATATTACGAATACATTTTTTTTTGGTTCACATATACAATATGTCTACTTTATGTTTGCATCATAAAATTGACGTGTTTTTACTTTTGGAAGACACCAGAGGGCTTCAACGGTCAGCAGCAATTTTCCGATTTTTCACAAAATTTTCAAACTCAGTATTTTTCAGGGACCAGTTCAGGTTTGAAGAGGATTTGAAGGGTCTTCATATTAGAAATACCCCATAAATGACCCCATTATAAAAACTACACCCCCCAAAGTATTCAAAATGACATTCAGTCAGCGTTTTAACCCTTTAGGTGTTTCACACGAATAGCAGCAAAGTGAAGGAGAAAATTCACAATCTTCATTTTTTACACTCACATGTTCTTGTAGACCCAATTTTTTAATTTTTACAAGGGGTAAAAGGACAAAATTTTTACTTGTATTTGTAGCCCAATTTCTCTCGAGTAAGCACATACCTCATATGTCTAAGTGTTTGGCGGGCGCAGTAGAGGGCTCAGAAGGGAAGGAGCGACAAGGGGATTTTGGAGAGTACGTTTTTCTGAAATGGTTTTTGGGGGGCATGTTACCTTTAGGAAGCCCTTATGGTGCCAGAACAGCAAAAAAAAAAACACATGGCATACCATTTTGGAAACTAGACCCCTCGGGGAATGTAACATGGGATAAAGTGAACCTTAATACCCCACAGGTGTTTCACGACTTTTGCAAATGTAAAAAAAAAATAAAAAATTTTACCTAAAATGCTTGTTTTCCCAAAAAAAAATTATTTTTAAAAAGGGTAATAGCAGATATAGGCAAATACCCCTAAAAGTTTGAAGCCCAATTTCTCCCGATTCAGAAAACACCCCATATGGGGGTGAAAAGTGCTCTGCTGGCGCACTACAGGTCTCGGAAGAGAAGGAGTCACATTTGGCTTTTTGAACGCAAATTTTTCTCTGTGGGCATGCCGCATTTAGGAAGCCCCTATGGTGCCAGGACAGCAAAAAAAAAAACACATGGCATACCATTTTGGAAACTAGACCCCTCGGGGAACATAACAAGGGGTTAAGTGAACCTTTATACCCCACAGGTGTTTCACAACTTTTGCATATGTAAAAAAAAAATTTTTTTTTTACCTAAAATGCTTGTTTTCCCAAAAATGTTAAATTTTTAAAAAGGGTAAAAGCAGAAAATACCCCCCAAAATTTGTAACACAATTTCTCCCGAGTACGGCGATACCCCATATGTGACCCTAAACTGTTGCCTTGAAATACGACAGGCCTCCAAAGTGAGAGCGCCATGCGCATTTGAGGCCTAAATTAGGGATTGCATAGGGGTGGACATAGGGGTATTCTACGCCAGTGATTCCCAAACAGGGTGCCTCCAGCTGTTGCAAAACTCCCAGCATGCCTGGACAGTCAACGGCTGTCCGACAATACTGGTAGTTGTTTTGCAACAGCTGGAGGCTCCGTTCTGGAAACAGTGGCGTACCAGACGTTTTTCATTTTTATTGGGGAGGGGGGATGTGTAGGGGTATGTGTATATGTAGTGTTTTTTACTTTTTATTTTATTTTTTGTGTTAGTGTAGTGTAGTGTTTTTAGGGTACAGTCGCACGGGCGGGGGTTCACAGTAGTTTCTCGCTGGCAATTTGAGCTGCAGCAGAAAGTTTGCGGCAGCTCAAATTTGCAGCCAGATACTTACTGTAATCCTCCGCCCATGTGAGTGTACCCTGTACGTTCACATTGGGGAGACATCCAGCTGTTGCATAACTACAACTCCCAGCATGCCCGTTGGCTGTTGGTGACTGCTGAGAGTTGCAGTTTTGCAACAACTGTAGGCACACTGGTTATGTATCACTGAGTTTGTGACCTAACTCAGTGTTTCACAACCAGTGTGCCTCCAGCTGTTGCAAAACTACAACTCCCAGCATGTACGGTGCATGGTGTACGGTGACTGCTGAGAGTTGTAGTTTGCAACAGCTGGAGGCACACCGGTCGTGAAACACTGAGTTAGGTTAAAAAAAACTCTGAGTTTCCCAACCAGTGTGCCTTCAGCTGTTGCAAAACTACAACTCTCAGCAGTCACCGACAGCCAACGGGCATGCTGGGAGTTGTAGTTATGCAACCAGCAGATGCACCACTACAACTCCCAGCATGCACTTTAGCTGTTTGTGCAAGCTGGGAGTTGTAGTTATACAACAGCTGAAAGTACACTTTTCCATAGAAAGAATGTGCCTCCAGCTGTTGCAAAACCATAAGTCCCAGCATGCCCATAAGGGAATGCTGGGAGTTGTGGTGGTCTGCCTCCTGCTGTTGCATAACTACAGCTCCCAGCATGCCCTTTTTGCAGGCTGGGAGCTGTTGCTAAGCAACAGCAGGAGGCTGTCACTCACCTCCAACGATCCAGACGCTGCAGGTCAGTCCCGCCGCCGCCGCTGCTCCTGGGGCCACGATCCCAACATTAACGCCGGGGATCGGGGTCCCCAGCACCCGGGGTGCCCGTCCCGCACCCGCTCACGTCCTCCAGAAGAGGGGCGGAGCGGGTGCGGGAGTGACACCCGCAGCAGGCGCCCTGATTGGTCGGCCGGTAATCCGGCCGACGAATCAGGGCGATCGTGAGGTGGCATCAGTGCCACCTCACCCCTGCAGGCTCTGGCTGTTCGGGGCCGTCAGAGACGGCCCCGAACAGCCAGTAATTCCGGGTCATCGGGTCACTGGAGACCCGATTGACCCGGAATCGCCGCAGATCGCTGGACTGAATTGTCCAGCGATCTGCGGCGATCGCCGACATGGGGGGGCATAATGACCCCCCTGGGCGATATGCCGGGATGCCTGCTGAACGATTTCAGCAGGCATCCGTCTCCGGTCCCCAACCGGCTAGCGGTGGGGGCCGGAATTCCCACGGGCGTATGGATACGCCCTCGGTCCTTAAGGACTCGGGATGCAGGGCGTATCCATACGCCCTATGTCCTGAAGAGGTTAAGGCCAAAATCACCTCGGTCCTTAAGGGGTTAAAATTATGAAATATGGTCATAAAAATATTAATTATGAAAAATTATGAAAATGTATCATTAGGCAGGTAGTACCCCCAAATTAGACCCCCCCATTAGACAGGTAGTAGCCCCAAATTACACCCCCCCAGTAGACAGGTAGTACCCCCAAATTAGACCCCTCCCCCAGTAGACAGGTAGTACCCTCAGATTAGACCCCCCCCCCAGTAGACAGGTAGTACCCCCAGATTAACACCCCCCCCTCCCGCAGTAGGCAGGTAGTACCACCAGATTAACCCACAAGTAGGCAGGTAGTCCCCCCAGATGAACTCCCCAGTGGGCAGTTTGTACCCCCAGATTAGACCCCCCCCCCCCCCAGTAGGTAGGTAGAACCCCCTGATTAGACAACCCCCACCCCCGGCTGGTACCTTTTTAGTTGCCGGGGATTCAGGGCAGCAACTTCCCCTAGATAAGAGCAAGCACAGCTACACGCGTAATGATGCTCGGTCACGTCACACTCTCAGAATACCTAGGGCCGGCGTCAGAACGTAGGCCCTTGAGTTCTGGGAGCGTGACGTGACCGAGCGTCATTACGCGCGTAGCGGTGCTTGCTCTTATCCAGCCTGGCCCACAGGGTAAGCGGCTGAAATGGGATATTTCCTGGTTGACAAATAGGCCAGTCCGGCCCGTGTTACTGTACAGGGCAGGAGGACGGCCCAGCCTGCGGCCCTGACAGGTATTATAAAGATATGCAGGTTCATGAACTATTTCTCCCGTTACTATCTTCCGTCACAAAATAACGGCCGTTATTAATAACGGGCTATAACGAGTTAAAATGGCTATTAGAAAAATCCCATAGACTATGAAGGGATTTTCTAACGACAGTATAGGATTTTGTAACTGACGTTTTCAGCTGATTTTCAGACGGAACTTCGAACGGATGTTTAAAAACTGAGAATTTTGTAGGGTGGAAGAAGCCTCACAAACACAATGATATATATAAATGAATATCAATTAGATATCATTAGTAAGAAAGCATTACAAGCTTATTAGTTAATTGACTATAGTAGAACAATACATGTGAGTAGGAAGTAACTTTTTAAAATACAACAAAAGCTACTTTGGTTCGGATATCGTATACAGACTATCTAGAGCAGTGATTCCCAACTGGGGTGCCGCAGGATTTTGACGGCAAATATTCTATTTTTTTATTCACCAGCCTGGCCTGCGCGTCTGAAATTTATGGCGCCGCAGGGGGGAAGGGAAGTATGTGTGCGCTTTGCTGTGCGTGCACACATCGCAACCCCCTGCATTCCTCTCACCCTGCGGCTTAGTGAGTGAGTGCACTGGCGGTGCTCTGCCGGATTACCGTGCCGGTGTAGTGCCCCGTGCCCCAGCATCCCCCTCCCCCCCAGCGGCCCAGTGAGTGAGTGCACTGGCGGTGCTCTGCCGGATTACCGTGCCGGTGTAATGACCCGTGCCCCAGCGTCCCCCTCCCCCCCCCCCCAGCGTCCCAGTGAGTGAGTGCCCTGTCGGAGCCCTGAGTCGCTGCCCTGCCGGAGAGGGGAGGAAGGTGGAAGCTGCGCCTGATTACTGTGCCAGTGTAGTGAAGAAAAATGGCAAAAAGGTACTGTACCCTTTCCTACCCTCTGTTACCCCTTCTTAACCCCGTCCACCCCCCCTCACCCCTGTCATCCATGTCCACCCCCTGTCTATCCCTGTCACCCATGTCTACCCCTCCCTGTCCACCGCCCTGTAACACATGTCTACCCCCCTATTCACCCCTCTATCCCTTTGTCACCCCTCTTTTATCCCCCATGTCATCCTTGTCCACCCCCGTTATCCCTGTTCACCCCCATATCTCCCGTGTCCACCATCCTGTCATCCATGTCCACCTTGGCCACCTCTGTCCATTCCTCTGCAACACATGTTTCCCCCCCCCCATCCACCCCTCTGACCACCCCCCAGTCTACATCTGTCACCATTGTCCCTCCACCCTAATCACCCCTCTGTCCCTCCTGTCATCCATGTCCACCTTGGCCATCCCCCCTCTGTCACCCATGTACACTCCTCTACCCCCCATTCCATAGACCTGCATACGGGGGGCGGTGGGGTGACATCACACGGTGGCGGGGGTGGGGGGGAGGTCATGATACTCTGGCCCCGTGGTCGCCACCCGGCTGTTTGTGAGCTGGCACCGCTGTGTGCAGCTCAAACAGGTGGGTGGCGAATACAAGATTGCGGGGGTCCCCAGCGGCGGGACCCCCATGGGGAGACATCATATCCCCTATCCTTTGGATAGGGTATAAGATGTCTCAGGGCCGGAGTACACCTTTAAGATGTTAGCCGAGCTTTCTTACAATCTTACTGAGGAACCTTCTGACAATATTTTACCATTTCTTCTCACACTGTATGGTCACTGCAATTCTCTGTAAAGACGAGGTTACTCATTCCATTAACCCCTTAAGGACCCGGGCTTTTTCCGTTTTTTCATTTTCAATTTTTCCTCCTTAACTTAAAAAAATCATAACTGTAAAAATTTTTCCTAAATTGAAACGGGAAAAAAAATCAATGTGCGACAAAATTGATGAAAAAAAACTCTATTTTGTAAGTTTTGGGGGCTTCCGTTTTTACGTAGTACATTTTTTGGCAAAAATTACACCTTATCTTTATTCTGTAGGTCCATACGGTTAAAATGATATCCTACTTGTATAGGTTTGATTTTGTATCACTTCAGAAAAAAATCCTGACTACATGCAGGAACATTTATACGTTTAAAATGGTCATCTTCTGACCCCTATAACTTTTTTATTTTTCTGTGTTCAGGGTGCTATGAGAGCTATTTTTTTGCGCCGTGGACTGAAGTTTTTAGCTGTATCATTTTTGTTCTGATCAGGCTTATTTATCACTTTTTATTCACTTTTTTGTGGTATAAAAAGTGATCAAAAATGCGCTATTTTGGACTTTGGAATTTTTTTGCGCATACGCCATTGAACGTGCGGTTTAAAAAGCAGTATATTTTTATAATTCGGACATTTCTGCACGCGATGATACCACATATGTTTATTTTTATTTACACTGTGTTTTTTTTATTCTTGGAAATGCCGGGTGATTCAAACTTTTATTAGGGGAAGGGATAATTGAAAGGGTTAATGATTTTTTTTTTTTTACACTTCTCTTATACATTATTATAGCTCCTACAGGGCGGGCTATAACATTGCATTAACTGATCTTTACCACTGATTGATGCATCTCCATAGGAATGGATCAATCAGTGTTTTTGGCGATTGGATGCTCAAGCCTGGATCTCAGGCTTGAAGCATTCATTCGGCGATCGGACAGCGCAGGAGAAGGTAAGAAGACCTCCTCCTGTGCTACAGCTGTTCGGGATGCCGACATTATACCGCGATGATCCCGAACAGCTCCCTGAGCTAGCCGGGCACTTTTACTTTCGTTTTTAGCTGCGCGGCTCAGCTTTGAGCGCGCGGCTAAAGGGTTAATAGCGCGCGGCACTGCGATCAGTGCCGCGCGCTGTTAGATGCGGGTCCCGGCTTCACTATGATGCCGGGCCCACCGCCATATGATGCGGGGTCCTTAAGAGGTTAAAGTGGTACTCCAGTGGAAAACTAGATTTATTTTTTAAATCAACTGGTACCAGAAAGTTTAACAGATTTGTAAATTACTTCCATTTAAAAATCTTAATCCTTCCAGTACTTATAAGATGCTGTATGCTCTAGAGGTATTCTGTCTGACCACAGTGCTCTCTGCTGACATCTCTGTCCATGTCAGGAACCGTCCAGAGCAGGATAGGTTTGCTATTGGAATATGCTTCTGCTCCAGACAGTTCCTGACATGGGCAGAGGTGTCAGCAGAGAGCACTGTGGTCAGACAGAAAGGGAATTCAAAAAGAAAAGAACTTCCTCTGTAGTATACAGCAGCTGAGAAGTACTGGAAGGATTAGGATTTTTTTTATAGAACTAATTTCCAGTGGAATACGCCTTTAGGGGTGTGAAGTTCTTTATGGGAGAAGCACAGTTACTTATGAGTGTCCATGGGAGGTTATGCCTTATCTTTATGTCTACCATGCTACTGTGGTGTCCCAGTAAAGGTACATTGTGTCAAGGTATTTTAGGACCTGTCAGATTGAGACCTCCAGTGTCCTGGGGGCTCCCCTGCAGGGACTCAACCATTTCTAATCTGTATTTGCGCTGTTATAATTTAGCAATCCGTTAATAGGTGTCTGTAGCTTTAAGTATGTTGCCTAGCAACCTCAGGCTTAGTTAGGGTATGTGAGAGTGGAGGACTGAGGGCTAGACTGAACTTTTGTGTAAGGTGTTATATTATGTTATCACTTGTATGTAACTTTATTGTAAATCCTAAAGGGGATACAGACAACTCTATGATCCACAGCTGCCTGGCCAATGGGCTTTAGTTCAGCCTTCCCTTATAAAGGGTGGCATTTCCTGTGAGAGGAATAGAGGAGGAGTAAAGCAATTCATTCAGTTCAGAGTACAGAGTGAAGAATCCGCAGAGGAGTGAGAGCAAAGATGAGAGAGAGAGAGATAAGAAAAGCATGAAGAAACCCCAACTAATATCAAGCCTTTACTTCAGCCTTGATCAGAGAATTCCTAAAGGACAATTCATTATCTTTCGGCGAAAAGCCACAAATCTACGGACACTTCAGTAAGTGACTTTGATCTCAAACCTAATATAGCGCAGACCTAAAACTCCTAGTCCGGCCGTAAGAGCCAAGCATATATGCAATATCAAGTCCAGGCACTGCAAGCTGTGTGGTCCTCTAGAGACTGTCTGTTAAACCTTTGGGAGACTTTGGTTGAGCGCTGTGGAGATTGTACCACCTATCTTCAAGTTAGTAAAGCCTCCGTTAAACTGCAACCTAGTGTGGAGTCAATTCTTTCCTTGCTAGCCTGTGGGGAGACGGAGTTCCCTGGACCTGTAGTACCCCGGGAGATACCAAGACTACAGTGGCTTCACGCGACATTAAGGGTTAATACCATCCGACCCTGGGTTCATAACCCCCCCAAGAACCAAGTAGCTAACCCCAGCATAGTGGCGGTCACGGGTTTCACTCGTGGTTACCACACTACCAACCAAAAGAGTACAGTTTGTGTTGGTGGAAAATGCACTGAGCAATGGGGCAGTCAACGTGGTGGAACCTGGAGGCCTGTTTGTCTGTCAGTGTTAAGGTTTCTGCCAGTGGGCACGTCAGAGAGAGCACTGGTAACCAGATAGGACAGGGTGAGGGACAATCAAGGGCCAGCTATCACCAACAGACCACTGCAGACAGTGAACATTAGAGAGGAAGAAATGTGAGGAGGGGGGTCAGCAAAATGTGCAAGAACCCCTTGAATTGACAGGTGCCCTCCATACAAAAAGCTTATTTGTTGCAATGCCAAGAAATCTTACATTTGTGTTAACCATTCGGGTCTTATATACGAAACATTTAAAGGGGTACTTTTTTTTTTATCAACTGGTGCCAGAAAGTTAAACAGATTTGTAAATTACTTCTATTAAAAAATCTTAATCCTTCCAGTACTTATTAGTGGCTATATATTACAGAGAAAATTCTTTTCTTTTAGGATTTCAATTCTTTCATGACCACAGTGCTCTCTGCTGACACCTCTGTCCATTTTAGGAACTGTCCAGAGCAGCATATGTTTGCTATGGGGATTTTCTCCTGCTCTGGACAGTTCCTGACATGGACAGAGGTGTCAGCAGTGGGCACTGTGGTCATGACAGAAAAGAAATCCAAAAAGAAAAGAACCTCTGGAGAATACAGCCACTAATAAGTACTGGAAGGATTAAGATTTTTTTTCAATAGAATTAATTTACAAATCTTTTAAACTTTCTGGCACCAGTTGACTTAAAAAGAAAAAAGTCCACCAGAATACCCCTTTAACCCCTTAAGGACCCAGCCATTTTACACCTTAGGACCCGGCCATTTTTTGCACATCTGACCACTGTCACTTTAAACATTAATAACTCTGGAATGCTTTTAGTTATCATTCTGATTCCGAGATTGTTTTTTCGTGACATATTCTACTTTAACTTAGTGGTAAAAATTTTTGGTAACTTGCATCCTTTCTTGGTGAAAAATCCCAAAATTTGATGAAAAATGTGAAAATTTTGCATTTTTCTAACTTTGAAGCTCTCTGCTTGTAAGGAAAATGGATATTCCAAATATTATTTTATTTTATTCACATATACAATATGTCTACTTTATGTCTGCATAATAAAATTGACGAGTTTTTACTTTTGGAAGACATCAGAGGGCTTCAAAGTTCAGCAGCAATTTTCCAATTTTTCACAAAATTTCCAAAATCACAATTTTTCAGGGACCAGTTCAGGTTTGAAGTGGATTTGAAGGGTCTTCATCTTAGAAATACCCCACAAATGACCCCATTATAAAAACTGCACCCCCCAAAATATTCAAAATGACATTCAGTCAGCATTTTAACCCTTTAGGTGTTTCACAGGAATAGCAGCAAAGTGAAGGAGAAAATTCACAATTTCCATTTTTTACACTCGCATGTTCTTGTAGACCCAATTTTTGAATTTTTACAAGGGGTAAAAGGAGAAAATGTATACTTCTATTTGTAGCTCAATTTCTCTCGACTAAGCACATACCTCATATGTCTATGTAAAGTGTTCGGCGGGCGCAGTAGAGGGCTCAGAAGGGAAGGAGCAACAAGGGGATTTTGGAGCGTACGTTTTTCTGAAATGGTTTTTGGGGGGCATGTCCCATATAGGAAGCCCCTATGGTGCCAGGACAGCAAAAAATACCCACATGGCATACCATTTTGGAAACTAGACCCCTTGAGGAACGTAACAAGGAATAAAGTGAGCCTTAATACCCCACAGGTGTTTCACGACTTTTGCATATGTAAAAAAATTTAAAAAAATTTCAATAAAATGTGTGCTTCCCCCCAAATTTCACATTTTTGCAAGGGTTAATAGCAGAAAATAGCCCCCAAAATTTGTAACCCCATCTCTTCTGAGTATGGAGGTACCCCATAAGTTGACATGAAGTGCACTATGGGCGAACTACAATGCTCAGAAGAGAAGGAGTCATATTTGGCTTTTTGAGAGCAAATTTTGCTCGGGGGCATGTCGCATTTAGGAAGCCCCTATGGTGCCAGGACAGCAAAATAACCCCCACATGGCATACCACATTGGAAACGAGACCCCTTGAGGAACGTAACAAGGGGTACAATGAGCATTTACCCCCCACTGGTGTCTGTCAGATCTTTGAAACAGTGGGCTGTACAAAATTTTTAATTTGCGCAGCCCACTGTTCCAAAGATCTGTCAGACACCAGTGGGGTGTAAATTCTCACTGCACCCCTCATTACATTCCGTGAGGGGTGTAGTTTCCAAAATGGGGTCACAAGTGTTTTTTTTTTTTTTTGCGTTTGTCAAAACCGCTGTAACAATCAGCCACCCCTGTGAAAATCGCCTCAAATGTACATGGTGCACTCTCCCTTCTGGGCCTTGTTGTGCGCCCCCAGAGCACTTTGCGCCCACATATGGGGTATCTCCGTAGTCGGGAGAAGTTGCATTACAAATTGTGGTGGGCTTTCTTCCCTTTTACCTCTTGTCAAAATGAAAAGTATAGGGCAACACCAGCATGTTAGTGTAAAAAAATTTTTTTTTTTACACTAACATGCTGGTGTAGACCCCAATTTCACCTTTTCATAAGGGGTGAAAGGAGAAAAAGCCCCCCAAAATTTGTAAGGCAATTTCTCCCGAGTACGTCGATACCCCGTATGTGACCCTAAACTGTTGCCTTGAAATACGACAGGGCTCCGAAGTGAGAGAGCGCCATGCGCATTTGAGGCCTGAATTAGGGATTTGCATTGGGGTGGACATAGGGGTATTCTACGCCAGTGATTCCCAAACAGGGTGCCTCCAGCTGTTGCAAAACTCCCAGCATGCTTGGACAGTCAACGGCTGTCCGGCAATACTGGGAGTTGTTGTTTTGCAACAGCTGGAGGCTCCATTTTGAAAACAGTGGCGTACCAGACGTTTTTCATTTTTATTGGGGAAGGAGGGGGGCTGTGTAGGGCTATGTGTATATGTAGTGTTTTTTACTTTTTATTTTATTTTGTATTAGTGTAGTGTAGTGTTTTTAGGGTACAGTCACACGGGCAGGGGGGTTACAGCGATTTTCCCGCTGCGAGTTTGAGCTGCCGCGCAAAATTTGCTGCATCGCAAACTTGCAGCCTGATACTCACTGTAAGGCCCCTGCCCATGTGAATGTACCCTGTACATTCACAAGGGGGGGACCTCCAGCTGTTGCAAAACTACAACTCCCAGCATGCACAGTCTATCAGTGCATGCTGGTAGTTATAGTTTTGCAACAGCTGGAGGCACACGGGTTAGGAAACAGACAATGTTTCCCAACCAGTGTGCCTCCTGTTATTGCAAAACCACAACTCATTCTCAAACATTCTCAGGCATGCTGGGAGTAGTAGTTCGGCAACATCTTTAGAGCCAGATGTTGCCGAACTACAACTCCCAGCATGCTTGGAGTTGTAGTTTGCAACATCTGGAGGACTACAGTTTGCAGACCACTACTACAGTGGTTCCCAATCTGTGCCCTTCCAGATGTTGCAAAACTACAACTCCCAGTATGCCAAAACTGTCCAGGCATGCTGGGAGTTGTAGTTCTGCAACATCTGAAGGGCCAGATGTTACAGAACTACAATTCCCAGCATGCCTGGACAGTAAGGGCATGCTGAGGATGTGTAGTTTTTCAACATCTGGAAGGGCACAGTGGTCTCCAAACTGTGGACCTCCAGATGTTGCAAAACTGCAACTCCCAGCATGCCCAGACGCCAAGGGCTGTCTGGGCATGCTGGGAGTTGTAGTATATAGGGTCCCAATACAGCAATGCATGTCGCTTTACGGCGACGTGCATTGCTGTAAAGGGCCCGACCGCGGCTGAAGATCTACTCACCTGTCGCCGCCGCCGCCATCTTCCCCGCCGGGATCCGGGTCTTCAGGGACGAGGTAAGTACCGGGGCCGGTCCCCAGCACTCCCCCGTCCCCCGCCGCATCCTCCAGTCTTCCTCCCATCCTCTCCGGACTTCAAGGGGCCGGGCAGGACGGGAGGAAGTAACCGCCCCCCCTCCTGCGATTGGTCGGTTAACTAACCGACAGATCGCAGGGAATAGGAGGAGGTGGCAGGCTTGCCTCCTCGCTCCTAGGCTCCAGCATGGTCCTGGCTGTCTGTGACAGCCGGGATCATGCGAAATTACCGGGCGGTCGGGTCCCAGAGACCCGATCAGCCCGGTATCGCCGCAGATCGCAAGGGCGATTTCCCTTGCGATTTGCGGCAAACGCCGACATGGGGGGCATACATGGCTCCCCTCGGCGTTTGCCCTGGATCCCTGCTGAAGGATTTCTGCAGGGATCCGCTTCCGATCTCCGCCGGGTGAGCGGCGGAGACCAGGAAAAGACATGACGTATGCATACGTCATGGGTCCTTAAGACCCAGGGTGTGATGGCGGATGCATACGTCATGGGTCCTGAAGAGGTTAAAGTACTGTGCACAACGTATATGTGGTTTATTGCTGGGGTATGCGTGCTGTTTAACAAAACATGGTGGCCGGGAAGTCTGACCATGAGGCTATTTGGTAGTAAATAGGCAATAGCATGAGGAACTTATTCTATGACCATTACATTGTTGGGTCTACATCAGATGTCTCAAACTGGTGGCCCTCCAGATGTTGCAAAACTTCAACTCCCAGTATTCCCGACAGACATTAGCTGCAGAAAATGGCTGTCTGGGCATGTCCAGGCATGCTGGGAGTTGACGTTTTAAATCATCTGGAGGGCCACCAGTTTGAGACCCCCGGTCTATATGCTTATTTTAAAATAGGCGGAAAGTGATGACTGTGTACTGCCGGTGTGAACTGTGACTTGTTGAGACATCAGCATTCGTGGCTTGTGTGAGGACACACCACTGGTGGAGAGATGTGAGAGCGACATCAGCCACCATAGAGCCACATGGAGCGACATCAGCCACCATAGAGCCACATGGAGCGACATCAGCCACCATAGAGCCACATAGAGCGACATCAGCCACCATAGAGCCACATAGAGCGACATCAGCCACCATAGAGCCACATAGAGCGACATCAGCCACCATAGAGCCACATAGAGCGACATCAGCCACCATAGAGCCACATGGAGCGACATCAGCCACCATAGAGCCACATGGAGTGACATCAGCCACCATAGAGCCACATGGAGCGACATCAGCCACCATAGAGCCACATGGAGCGACATCAGCCACCATAGAGCCACATGGAGCGACATCAGCCACCATAGAGCCACATGGAACGACATCAGCCACCATAGAGCCACATGGAGCGACATCAGCCACCATAGAGCGACATCAGCCACCATAGAGCCACATGGAACGACATCAGCCACCATAGAGCCACATGGAACGACATCAGCCACCAGGCCAGTATTTTACCGGCACAGCCTTTATTTTGCCGACCCTGCCGGTTATTTTTATATAAAAAATACTGGCAATTCAATGGCCGGTATTTATCCAACCAATCCGACTCCTGGAATGGATCCAACCAATCAGATTCCCGGAATGTTGCACCATATACTATACCAGTGTTTCCCAACCAGAGCGCATCCAGCTGTCGCAAAACTGCAACTCCCAGCATGCCCGGACAGCTGTTGGCTGTCCGGGCATGCTGGGAGTTGCAGTTTTGCGACAACTGGAGGCACCCTTGGTTGGGAAACACTGGTTTAGAGTGGGCAGCAGAAGAGACAGCTGGAGCCGGGGGACAGACAAGTACCATCCGTGACATGAAAAGCACCTAAATAAGAATTGCTGAAGCAGCACAGGGACTACAAAGTGTTAACCCTGAAGTAGGATCATCTGAGAGAGATTAAGAGGTTGTATTATAATAGTCTGCCCCTGCTACGAGGGCCTAGAACTAGTATTAAAGGGGTTCTCTGGTGCTTACACATCTTTTCCCCTTTTCACCAAAGAATAGGGGAAAAGATGCCTGATCGCGGGACTCCCGCCGCTGGGGACCCCAGGATCTTGAACGCGGCACCCCGTTTGTAATCAGTCCCCGGAGCTGTCACGCCCCCTCCCGTAGGCTTGCATTGAGAACCCCTTTAAGATATTGAGCCCTCGGCTATGAGAACATTTGATCTGTCTTAGACTGCATTCACACTTTGTTTTTACATTACGAGTGCCAGATACGGCTGGGGGAGGGGCAAACCGGGCTCTCCCGTATCCCAGCCGGACCAGCACTCAACTCCATTTACTTTAATGAGCCGACCGGAGTCAAACGCTGACTCCGGTCGGCTCATTTTTGACCCGTATGCGGTTTCCTGACCTCGGGAGATACATTTAACATTAAAACTAGATTAACATGCCAATCAGACCATGTTATGTATGTTATACAATGTATCTGTTCGCTACAATATGTAGGACGCACCACACAGCCCCTCCATAATCGATTAAATAAACATCGTTATAATATCCGTAATACATTTTTATTACATGGAGTCTCCAGGCATTGCGCACAATCTCATCCTGATGTACAGCATCCTATAACCATCACACCCATAGAGGCAATTCCAACACATATCTCAAATCGTTTTGAACAGTAGAAAAGAAAAGAAATGTATTGGATATATCGAATGGGTACTTTAGTTCCGGATGGACTTAATGAACTCTCAGAAGTGATACTGTAAAATTATCCCATTCATTCCTTGGAAACAAACACAATAAATACACTTTCAACTAATCCAGATATATTCATACTTATATGCTTCATTTAATGCCACTCGCAGCCATTTAACTCTTTCAACTGACAGTTTACCTATTTTCCTTACCTTATTTCCTGAGTACATCCCGGGATATGCGCTTGTTCTAAAGCCGTTAGCAGCGATCGTTATATCCCCGCTCGCTCTCCCCTGTACTAGCCTGATAATGTACATAAACATGGTAAATGTCTCTACTTCGGCTGTTACACACTGCCATCTACTGGTGGATTTTCATCATAGCACTCAGCACTTTTTTATTTAACCCCTTAAGGACTGAGCCCTTTTTCACCTTAACCCCTTGGGGACGGAGCCCATTATGACCCTAAGGACGGGAGCATTTTTTGCAAATCTGACCACTGTCACTTTAAACATTAATAACTCTGGAATGCTTTTACTTATAAATTTGATTCCGAAATAGTTTTTTTCGTGACATATTCTACTTTATGTTAGTGGTAAATTTTCGGCGATACTTGCATCCTTTCTTGGTGAAAAATTTGAAAATTTCATGAAAAATTTGAAAATTTAGCATTTTTCTAACTTTGAAGCTCTCTGCTTATAAGGAATATGGATATTCCAAATAAATTATATATTGATTCACATATACAATATGTCTACTTTATGTTTGCATCATAAAATTGATGAGTTTTTACTTTTGGAAGACATCAGAGGGCTTCAAAGTTCAGCAACAATTTTCCAATTTTTCGCAAAATTTTCAAAATCGGAATTTTTCAGGGACCAGTTCAGGTTTGATGTGGATTTGAAGGGTCTTCTGGTTAGAAATACCCGATAAATGACCCCATTATAAAAACTGCACCCCTCAAAGTATTCAAAATGACATTCAGTAAGTGTGTTAACCCTTTAGGTGTTTCACAGGAATAGCAGCAAAGTGAAGGAGAAAATTCAAAATCTTCATTTTTTACACTGGCATGTTCTTGTAGACCCAGTTTTTGAATTTTTACAAGGGGTAAAAGGAAAAAAATCCTCTCAAAATTTGTAACCCAATTTCTCTCGAGTAAAAAAATACCTCATATGTGTATGTCAAGTGTTCGGCGGGCGCAGTAGAGGGCTCAGAAGCGAAGGAGCAATAGGGGGATTTAGGAGAGTGAGTTTTTCTGAAATGGTTTTTGGGGGGGCATGTCCCATTTAGGAAGCCCCTATGGTGCCAGGACAGCAAAAAACCCCACATCGCACACTATTATGGAAACGACACCCCTCAAGGAACGTAACAAGGGGTACGGTGAGCCTTAACACCCCACAGGTATTTGACAACTTGTTGTTAAAGTCGGATGTGTAAATTTAAAAAAAATATTTTTCCACTAAAATGCTGGGTTTTCCCCAAATTTTACTTTTTTACAAAGGGTAGTAGGAGAAAATGCCCCCCCAAAATTTGTAACCCCATTTCTTCTGAGTATGGAAATACCCCATGTTTGGACGTCAAGTGCACTGCGAGCGAACTACAATGCTCAGAAGAGAAGGAGCACCATTGAGCTTTTAGAGAGATAATTTGTTTGGAATGGAAGTCGGGGGCCATGTGCATTTACAAAGCCCCCCGTGGTGCCAGAACAGTGGACCCCCCACATGTGACCCCATTTTGGAAACTACACCCCTCACGGAATGTAATAAGGGGTACAGTGAGTATTTACACCCTACTGGCGTTTGACAGATATTTGGAACAGTGGGCTGTGCAAACAAAAAAATTTAATTTTCCATTTTCACGTACCACTGTCCCAAAAATCTGTCAGACCCCTGTGGGGCGTAAATGCTCACTGTACCCCTTATTACATTCCGTGAGGGGTGTAGTTTCCAAAATGGGGTCACATGTGGATATTTATTAACCGCTGTAAAATCAGCCACCCCTGTGCAAATCACCAATTTCGGCCTCAAATGCACATAGTGCGCTCTCACTCCTGAGCCTTGTTGTGCGCCCGCAGAGCATTTTACGCCTACATATGGGGTATTTCCGTACTCAGGAGAAATTGCGTTACAAATTTTGGGGTCTTTTTTTCCTTTTACCTCTTGTGAAAATAAAAAGTAAAGGGCAACACCAGCATGTTAGTGTAAAATTTTTTTTTTTTACACTAACAGGCTGGTGTAGACCCCAACTTTTCCTTTTCATAAGGGGTAAAAGGAGAAAAAGCCCCCCAAATTTGTAGTGCAATTTCTCCCGAGTACAGAGATACCCCATATGTGGCCCTAAACTGTTTCCTTGAAATACGACAGGGCTCCAAAGTGAGAGAGCGCCATGCGCATTTGAGGACTAAATTAGGGATTGCATAGGGGTGGACATAGGGGTATTCTACGCCAGTGATTCCCAAACAGGGTGCCTCCAGCTGTTGCTAAACTCCCAGCATGCCTGAACAATCAGTGGCTGTCCAGAAATGCTTGGAGTTGTAGTTTTGCAACAGCTGGAGGCTCCGTTTTGGAAACACTGCTGTACAATACGTTTTTCATTTTTATTGGGGGGGGGACAGTGTAAGGGGGTGTATATGTAGTGTTTTACTCTTTATTAGGTGTTAGTGTAGTGTAGTGTAGTGTTTTTAGGGTACATTCACACTGGCGGGTTACGGTGAGTTTCCCGCTAGGAATTTGCGCTGCGGTGAAAAATTTGCCGCAGCTCATACTTGAAGCAGGAAACTTGCTGTAAACCCGCCCGTGTGAATGTACCCTGTACGTTCACATGGGGGGGGGGGGGGGCAAACCTCCAGCTGTTTCAAAACTACAACTCCCAGCATGCACGGTCTGTCAGTACATGCTGGGAGTTGTAGTTTTGCAACAGCTGGAGGCACACTGGTTGGAAAATACTGAGTTGGGTTCTGTTACCTAACTCAGTATTTTCCAACCAGTGTGCCTCCAGCTGTTGCAAAACTACAATTCCCAGCATGTCTGATCACAGAAGGGCATGCTGGGAGATGTAGTTATGCAACAGCTGGAGGTACGCAACTACAACTCCCAGCATGCCGAGACAGCTGTTTTCTGTGTGGGCATGCTGGAATTTGTAGTTTTGCAACATCTGGAGTGCTACAATTTAGAGACCACTGAACAGTGATCTCCAAACTGTGGATCTCCAGATGTTGCAAAACTACAACTCCCAGCATGCCCAGACAGCAAACAGCTGTGTGGGCATGCTAGGAGTTGTAGTTTTGCAAGATCTAGAGGGCAGTATAGAGATCACTGTGCAGTGGTCTCTAAACTGCAGACCTCCAGCTGTTGCAAAACTACAAATTCCAGCATGCCCACACAGCAAACAGCTGTCTGGGCATGCTGGGAGTTGTAGTTTTGCAACATCTGGAGGGCTACAGTCTAGAGACCACTATAGTGGTCTCAGACTGTAGCCCTCTAGATGTTGCTAGGCAACTACTCACCGACTTCCGTCGCATCCGGGAGCCGTCCTCTTCTGCCGCACGCCACCGCCGATCTCCGTCGCCGACCGCCGATCTCCGTCGCCGACCGCCGATCCCCGTCGCTCCGCTGCCTCCGGAGGGGTAAGTGGACGTCGGCGCCCGGTCCTCTTCATTTTCCCCGTTCTGCCCCGCCTATTGTGGGAGAGCAGAACGGGGAAACCGAAAGTAAACCCCTCCGCCCCTGATCTGCTATTGGTGGTCGCGTCTAGACCACCAATAGCAGAAATAGGAGGGGTGGCAACTCTGCCACCTCACTCCTATCGCTTTAGGGGGATCGTGGGTGTCTTAGACACCCGCGATCCCCCTTCTATTTCGGGTCACCGGGTCACCATAGACCCGTAATGACCCGGAATTGGCGCAAATCGCAAGTGTGAATTCACTTGCGATTTGCGCCGATCGCCGACATGGGGGGGTCTAATGACCCCCCTGGGCATTTGCACGGGGTGCCTGCTGATAGATATCAGCAGTCACCCCGGCCCGGTCCCCGCCGGCGCGCGGCGGGGGCCGAAATTCCCACGGGCGTATGGATACGCCCTTCGTCCTTAAGTACCAGGACGCAAGGGCGTATGCATACGCCCTTCGTCCCCAACAGGTTAAGGACTCAGCCGTTTTTTGCAATTCTGACCACTCTCACTTTAAACATTAATAACTCTGGAATGCTTTTACTTATCATTCTGATTCCGAGATTGTTTTTTTGTGACATATTCTACTTTAACTTAGTGGTAAAATTTTATGGTAACTTGCATCCTTTCTTTGTGAAAAATCCCCAAATTTGTTGAAAAAATTGAAAATTTAGCATTTTTCTAATTTGAAGCTCTCTGCTTGTAAGGAAAATGGATATTCAAAATAAAAAATAATTTTGATTCACATATACAATATGTCTACTTTATATTGACATCATAAAATTTATGAATTTTAACTTTTGGAAGACAACAGAGGGCTTCAAAGTTCAGCAGCAATTTTCAAATTTTTCACAAAATTTTCAAACTCGATATTTTTCAGGGACCAGTTCAGATTTGAAGAGGATTTGAAGGATCTTCATATTAGAAATACCCCACAAATGACCCCATTATAAAAACTGCACCCCCCAAAGTATTCAAAATGACATTCAGTCAGTGTTTTAACCCTTTAGGTGTTTCACAGGAATAGCAGCAAATTGAAGGAGAAAATTCAAAATCTTCATTTTTTACACTCGCATGTTCTTGTAGACCCAATTTTAGAATTTTTGCATGTTGTAAAAGGAGAAAATTTTTACTTGTATTTGTAGCCCAATTTTTCTCGAGTAAGCACATACCTCATATGTCTATGTAAAGTGTTCGGCGGGCGCAGTAGAGGGCTCAGAAGGGAAGGAGCGACAAGGGGATTTTGGAGAGAACATTTTTCTGAAATGGTTTTTGGGGGGCATGTCACCTTTAGGAAGCCCCTAGGGTGTCAAAACAGCAAAAAAAAAAAAACACATGGCATACCATTTTGGAAACTAGACCCCTTGAGGAATGTAACAAGGAATTAAGTGAGCCTTAATACCCCACAGGTGTTTCATGACTTTTGCAAATGTAAAAAAAATAAATAAATAATTACCTAAAATGCTTGGTTTCCCCAAAATTTCACATTTTTACAAAGGGTTAAAGCCGAAAATACCCCTCAAAATTTGAAGCCCAATTTCTCCTGATTCAGAAAACACCCCATATGGGGGTGAAAAGTGCTCTGCTGGCGCACTACAGGTCCCTGAAGAGGAGTAGTCACATTTGGCTTTTTGGAAGCAAATTTTGCTCTGGGGGCATGCCGCATTTAGGAAGCCCCTATGGTGCCAGGACAGCAAAAAAAAAAAAACACATGGCATACCATTTTGGAAACTAGACCCCTTGGGGAATGTAACAAGGGGTAAAGTGAACCTTAATACCCCACAGGGGTTTCACGACTTTTGCATATGTAAAAAAAAAAAAAAAACATTTTACCTAAAATGTTTGGTTTCCCCAAATTTTTAAATTTTTACAAAGGGTTAAAGCAGAAAATACCCCCCAAAATTTGAAGCCCAATTTCTCCCGATTCAGAAAACACCCCATATGGGGGTGAAAAGTGCTCTGCTGGCGCACTACAGGTCTCAGAAGAGGAGTAGTCACATTTGGCTTTTTGGAAGCAAATTTTGCTCTGGGGGCATGCCGCATTTAGGAAGCCCCTATGGTGCCAGGACAGCAAAAAAAAACACATGGCATACCATTTTGGAAACTAGACCCCTTGGGGAATGTAACAAGGGGTAAAGTGAACCTCAATACCCCACAGGGTTTTCACGACTTTTGCATATGTAAATTTTTTTTTTGGGCGGGGGGGGGATAGGGTATTTTGGTATAAAATTTGGAAGTCAATGTACCCTGGACTGGTACATTGGAGCCGAATTCTGGGGAATGAAAATTAGGGCAAAGGATGGAAATTTTTGTACTCCATGGAAGTGTGATACTCCCTGAAGCAGTCTATGCAGAGGCCCGGATTATCTGGGCAAGTGTCACACTGAATGATGGTGTCCCTCCGTCTCCCCTTCCTGTAACACACTCTGCATTTCTTCTGGGTTCGTCCCGACCTTCTAGTGTTGGGGATCACACCAGGAAAGTGTTGGCCCGGGACGATCCGGGGACCTAAATTTCCAGAGGTGCTCTGACCCGCTCCTTGGCGGTCACCAAAGATGAGGGCCTTTAGAACTACCTCTTGGAACTCCAGGTATGTCCCTGTGTTGCCAGCGTTCTGGTACAGTATAAAAGAGTTGTACATGGCAACCTGTACCATGTAGACCGCAACCTTTTTAAACCATAACCGTGTTTTCCGCATGGCATTATATGGCTTGAGGACTTGATCAGAAAGATAAACTCCCCCCATATACTGATTGTAGTCCAGAATACAATCAGGCTTGAGGACCGGTCCCGCGGTACCTCGCACAGGGACAGGGGTGCTGCCATTCCCATGAATTGTGGTGAGCATAAGGACATCCCTCTTGTCCTTATACCGGACCAACAACAGGTTCTCATGGGAAAAGGCACGGGACTCACCCCGGGGGATAGGAGCATGTAGGGGATGGGGCGGAAGGCCTCTTTGATTCTTCCGGACTGTCCCACAAGCGACCGTGGAACCCAGCGGCGAGGGATGTGAAGAGAGGGATACTAGTATAAAAGTTATCCCCATAAAGGTGGTAACCTTTATCTAGCAATGGGTGCAAAAGGCCCCAAACGATTTTCCCGCTAACACCCAGAGTGGAGGGACATTCTGGGGGTTCAAAACGGGAATCTCGTCCCTCATACACTATAAACTTGCAAGTGTACCCAGAGGTACTCTCGCAAAGTTTATACATCTTCACGCCATACCGCGCTTGCTTGGTTGGGATGTATTGCCGGAAGCTGAGTCTCCCCTTGAAGCTGATGAGCGACTCATCAATAGAGACCTCCAGCCTCGGGACATAGGCCTCCCAAAATCTGGCCCCGAAGTGATTGATGACCGGCCTGATTTTATACAGGCGGTCATACGCAGGATCAGTTCGGGGGGGGACATGCCGCATTATCAGCATAATGCAAACATCTCCAAATGGCCTCGAACCGGGGACGTGTCATGGCCATACTGTAGAGGGGTGTCTGGTAAAAGACGCCCCCACTCCAATATTGCCTGACACAGGGTTTTTTAACTATATCCATATGCAGCGCGAGGCCCCAAAAGGTCCTCATTTCGGCTGCATCGACTGGAGTCCAGCCGCCGGGTCTAGCTAAAAATGAGCCCGGGTTAGCGTATGACGAAGTGTTGGGCATACAGATTCGTCTGTGTAACCATCAAATTAACAAAGTAGTCACTGAAAAAATGACCGAAAAAGTCCTTTTCAGTGAACCCGACAATGTTAATTTTGATTCCTGAGTCGCCAACAAACTCAGGAATCACGGGCTCGTGGTCTGCTGGCTCAGCCCAGTCAAGTTCTCCGGTACGAGGTACCAGTGACCTTGGCAGGGGGGCTTCACTAGTATGAGCGCCAGGGGGACTCATACTAGCATGGGGCACAGGGTCAAGGGCAGAGGAGGTTTGCGGCACCGCACGGCGGCGTCTCCGCCGCCTTGGCTCATCATCTGAACTAGATGATGAGGAGGACGATGAAATAAGGAAGGTGGGGTCTTCATCATCCTCTGAGCCGCTCTCGGTGTCGGAGGCAATTAGGTCATATGCCTCCTCCGCCGAGAACACTCTGCGGGCCATTTCCCTACTCTAATGTGGATACGGGGGGGGGGTGTGTGTGTGTGTGTGTGTGTGTGGAAAAACTTTATTGGTGTATGTGCTGCGTGTGGTGTGGTGCGATATTACCTCCCTAACCCTCCCTAGCCTAACCTAACTAAACTAACCGCCCTAACAGAAAGAAAAAAAATATAAAAAAGGGGACTTTTATTTTTTTATTTTTTTTTAGAAAGGGGACTTCTAACGCAAAAAAGCCCTGCGCCAAAAAAAAGTGTTTATCTAATCAGTGGTGTGCGCACTGATTAGCGCTTGTGGCGGCAGGGGGCGCAGAAGTCAGTGGGGGGTCCGGCCACTCAGCCCAGAACAGTGGCTGGTGGCTTGTACACAGACCCCCACACAAAAAAAAACGAAAAATAAAATAAAAAAAACGCTTAATCCCGAAAAAATGCACCCGCCTGAACCCCCAAAAAACGCTGATCAGTGATAAATCACCGACAGCGGTGGGACAGGCTGCACACACAGGTACGGTCCGTCCACACAGTACACGCCTGCTACTGGTGGCACGGAACACCTATGGGTGCAAAAAAAGAACGCGGTAACCGAAAAAAGTGCCTTTACCACCAAAAAAAACGCTGATCAGTGATAAATCACTGACAGCGGTGAGGCACGCCGCACACACAGGTAAGGTCCGGCCACACAGTACACGCCTGCTACTGGGGGCACGGACCGCCTATGGGTGCAAAAACACGCTAGAAAACCTGAAAAAAAGCGCCGGCACCACAAAAAAAACGCTGATCAGTACTACGGGACTGATCAGCGGCGGGTGGGCTTTAACAAACGTTGGCGGACCGCTCTTTTATAACTAAGAGGGTTCGCACACACGCTTAGGAAAAAAAAAAAGAAAAAAAGATCTGCGCCCAAAAAAAACGCTGGCGGCAGACCGCAGCGACCCAGCAGGGCCGGGGTCACGCAGCTAAAGGTGCTACGGACCCACGGACACCCACTGAGGTACGCTGGAAAAAATAAAAAAATAAAAAAGACTTTTTTTTTTTAACCCTAACCTGTCCCTACCTAATCTAAAGCTATCCCTGGGGATTTCTGTGCCAAGGGGCCACAGAAAGGGGGCAAGGGGCACTTTTTTTTTACTGAGGGGATGGTGGGCAGCACGGGGCTCCGTCCTGCACACCAGATCTCTCTGAAATGGCGGGCAGAACGGAGCAACATGCTCCTAGCCCACCAGATCCCCTCCCATTACATTGTGATTGGTATGGCCACTTTGGCCACCCAATCACAGCTGTACTGAGGGGGGTGGCCACAATGCCAGCCCCCAGTACAGCATGGATGGTGATTGGTGGTGTATACTACACCACCAGTCACCATCTATATCCAGGTCACAGGGTCACACGTGACCCTGATGACCTGGAACCGCTGCAGAACGCCGGTTAGTAGTTACCGGCGTCCTGCAGCGATCGCCGGTATAGGAGGTCCTCCGGACCTCCTCCGGCACACTGCCGGGATGTCTGCTGATAGAAATCAGCAGACATCCGGCTCCGATCCCCGCCCGGCGAGCGGCGGGGAACGGAATCGCAGCGCATCGCTCGTCTGAATTGGCGAGCGATGCGCTGCGATCGCCGACATGGGGGGTCATCATGACCCCCCTAGGCGATATGCCGGGATGCCTGCTGAACGATTTCAGCAGGCATCCGGCTCCGGCGCCCCTCCGGCTAGCGGCGGGGGGCCGGGATATGACAGGACGTACTCAAACGTCCTGAGTCCTTAAGGACTCGGAAAAGGGGTCGTTTGAGTACGTCCTGCGTCCTTAAGGGGTTAATTAAATAAATGTATTATATTGGTTTTTATTTAGACAATATATCAGGCCTTTCATTACAATTATTTTACTTATTTATTCAATTGTTTTATGCTATTTTAGTTTTATTAATGTGTATGTTTTTTGCACACAGCTTCTACGGCACTCCGGAAGTTGTCATCGCCCCCCCCCCCCTTTTTTTTTTTCTTCAATTGTTGTCTTATAAAAGCAAGTATTTTCCAGTATGTACACTATGCCTGATGAAGATCCCTGTTCGGGATCGAAACGCATTGCACTGTATATAATAAAACAATTTCATTCAATCCTGGACCAGCGCCGTCATTGAGAGGAACTCTTTTTCCATTCATTTCTCCGGTTTCCTGACCTAGAACCGTAGTTCTGCTGCTCAGCAGCAGCGTGAGTTAACTCTTTCCTTGCTTGGCTCCTGAATGGTATACATGGGTCCAGGGGCGGATCCAGAGTCGAGTCTCGGGAGGGGCACTATTAGAGTATTTTGTGTTGGCGGACAGAAAACAAGGTGTTGGTTACGGAACTTACAATATTATTAAATGTATCATACAGTCCTAACCTTCTTTAAGACTCTTAGACCATGTTCACATGTCAGAATAATAATCAAATATACCAATTGCCACAGAATGGGAAAGTGCTAAAGAGGTTTTTACCATTTAAAACTACAGCTCCCAGTATGACCTAAGCAGTTGTGAGGGGATGCTGGGAGTTGTTGTTTCACCCATCATAACTGCAGTCACTCCAGCTCTGATAGGACATAGTGAGGAGGATACAGAATGATATGAGTGACTACAGGTGACGTCTTCTCTATAGTCTTTCCTTATCTAATTCAGATGTACTTACCACGGGACTTGTTCCAGCTAAATCTTCTCTCTGCAGACGCCCAGACGTCTCCTCACTATGATTCTGATCCTCTATATGAAAACAATAATTATTATAAACCTGCCAGACACTGTATTCTTCGAATATAATACTGGCCCACACCCTCTGAATATAATTCTGACACACTGTACCCCCTGAATATACAACACACTGTACCCTCTGAATATAATACCGCCACACACCGTACCCTCTGAATATAATACTATCATACACTGCACCCTCTAAATATAATACTACCACACACTGTGCCCCTGAATATAATACTACCACACTGTGCCCTCTAAAATTAATACTACTACTACACACTGCACTCTCTGAATATACTACCACACACTGCACTCTCTGAATACAATACTACCACACACTGCACTCTCTGAATATAATACTACCACACACTGCACTCTCTGAATATAATACTACCCCACACTGCACTCTCTGAATATAATACTACCCCACACTGCACTCTCTGAATATAACTTGCTGTGCAGTGCACTCTCTGAATATAATACTACCACACACTGCACTCTCTGAATATAATACTACCCCACACTGCACTCTCTGAATATAATACTACCACACACTGCACTCTCTGAATATAATACTACCCCACACTGCACTCTCTGAATATAATACTACCCCACACTGCACTCTCTGAATATAATACTACCACACACTGCACTCTCTGAATATAACTTGCTGTGCAGTGCTCCCTCTGAATAAAATACCCAAATGTATTGTTGCCCATAAAAAAATGTAACACCCCAGAAATTCCTCATAATATACACTATACTTCCGAAATGCAGAACACTCTGTGCCTTCACATATAGTAATAATGCTCCATCTTGTGCCTCTTCATATAATAATTATGACCAGTCCCGTTCCCCCCACATAGTAATGCCCTGTGCCCCTAACATATAATGCCCCCTGTGCTGTGCCCTTCACATATAATTCCCCCGTTCTTTGCCCCTCACATATAATGCCCCCATCATGCGTCCCTCACATATAATGCCCCCATCATGTGCCCCTCACATATAATGCCCCCCGTGCTGTGCCCCTCACATATAATGTCCCCTTTGCTGTGCCCCTCACATATAATGCCCCCGTGCTGTGCCCCTCACAAATAATGCCCCCGTTCTTTGCCCCTCACATATAATGCCCCGATCATGTGCCCCTCATATATAATGCCCCCATCATGCACCCCTCACATATAATGCCCCCATCATGCACCCCTCACATATAATGCCCCCATCATGCACCCCTCACATATAATGCCCCATGCTGTGCCCTTCACATATAATGCCCCCGTTCTTTGCCCCTCACATATAATGCCCCCGTTCTTTGCCCCTCACATATAATGCCCCCATCATGCGCCCCTCACATATAATGCCCCCATGTCCTGTCCCCTCAGGGGGCATTATATGTGAGGGGCACAGCACAGGGGGCATTATATGTTTGGGGCACATGACAGGAGCATTATATGTGAGGGGCACAGCACAGGGGGCATTATATGTGAGGGGCACATGATGGCGCATTATATATGAGGGGCACATGATGGGGGTATTATATATGAGGGGCGCATGATGGGGCATTATATATGAGGGGCGCATGATGGGGGCATTATATGTGTGGGGCACAGCACAGGGGGCATTATATGTGTGGGGCACAGCACAGGGGGAATTATATCATATAATGCCCCCTGTGCTGTGCCCCATACATATAATGCCCCCTGTGCTGTGCCCCTCACATATAATACCCCCTGTGCTGTGCCCCCCACACATATAATTTATATGTGTGGGCACAGCACAAGGGGCATTATATGTGAGGGGCACAGCACAGAGGGCCCCCCTGTCATGTGCTCTTCACATATAGTGCCCCCAGTGCTTTGCCTTGCAGCTCCTCACATTAAAAATTCCCCTAAGTTTTTAAATCCCCCTCCTCCTGTACGATATAGTGCCCTTAACAGTGGCACATATTCTGTCCCCCAAATCCCCTGGGCCCTGAGCATACTCTTAGTACTTACTGTATGCCGGCCGCGGGGACGGGATTTCCAGGCGCCGGCGCGATGATGTGAAGTCATCGCGCCGGCCTGCAGTGGATCGCGACCCCGCAGCTCACACGCTGTGTACTCACAGCCAGTGGCGTTGCTAGGGTTGGTGTCACCCGTTGCGGTAGAAAATGGTGTCACCCCAGCATGCTGGGAGTTGTAGTTTTGCAACAGCTGGAGGCACCCTGGTTGGGAAACACTGACATAGATAGATAGGGAATATATATAGACCAGGGGTTCTCACCTATTTTTAGTGAGGGTCCGCTTATCCAGGTCTGCCATCCGGTAAAGGTCCAAGCTGTATGCTAATGCTTGGTGCACACCTAGCGGCCTCAGCGCCATGAAGGCAATAGCAAACTAACAACTGAAGTGTGGAGGATGTATAACCTGAATACTGCTGCACACTGTAACCACTGGATATAATACTGCCACACACACTGTACCCACTGAATATAATACTGCCACACACTGTACCCCTGAATATAATACTACCACACACTGTACCCCTGAATATAATACTACCACACACTGTACCCACTGAATATAATACTGCCACACACTGTACCCCTGAATATAATACTACCACACACTGTACCCCCTGAATATAATACTGCCACACACTGGGCCCCTGAATATAATACTGCCACACACAGGGCCCCTGAATATAATACTGCCACACACTGTACCCCCGAATATAATACTGGCACACACTGTACCCCTGAATATACTACTGCCACACACTGTATCCCTGAATATAATACTACCACATACTTTGCCCTGAATATAAACCTGCCACCCACTGTGTCCCTGGTATATTACTGCTACCCACTGTGCCCCTTAAAATACTGCCATTCACTGTACCCCTGAAAATAATTCTGCCACACACTGGGCCCCTGTTATATTACTGCCACACACTATTCCCCTGCAACATTACTTGCAGATGCTATGCTCTAACGCTGACTAATTGCACCTCTGTGTCTCTTAAAACAATAAAATGATGCCACTGTGCCTATAGAATGAATGACGCCACTGTGACCCCAGAATGAATGATGCCACTGTACCCACAGAATGAATGATGCCACTGTGCCTATAGAATGAATGACGCCACTGTGACCCCAGAATTAATGATGCCACTCTGCCCACAGAATTAATGATGCCACTGTGCCTATAGAATGAATGATGCCACTGTGACCCCAGAATTAATCATGCCACTGTGACCCCAGATTTAATCATGCCACTGTACCCACAGAATTAATCATGCCACAGTATCCACAGAATTAATGATGCCACAGTACCCACAGAATTAATGATGCCACAGTACCCACAGAATTAATCATGCCACTGTGACCACAGAATTGATGATGCCACTGTGACCACAGAATTGATGATGCCACTGTACCCACAGAATTAATGATGCCACTGTGACCACAGAATTAATGATGCCACTGTACCCACAGAATTAATGATGCCACTGTGACCACAGAATTAATGATGCCACTGTGACCACAGAATTAATGATGCCACTGTACCCACAGAATTAATAATGCCACTGTACCCACAGAATTAATCATGCCACAGTACCCACAGAATTAATGATGTCACTGTGGGTACAGTGGCATCATTAATTCTGTGGTCACAGTGGCATGATTAATTCTGTGGGTACAGTGGCATCATTAATTCTGTGGTCACAGTGGCATCATTAATTCTGTGGTCACAGTGGCATCATTAATTCTGTGGTCACAGTGGCATCATTAATTCTGTGGGTACAGTGGCATCATTAATTCTGTGGGTACAGTGGCATCATTAATTCTGTGGGTACTGTGGCATCATTAATTCTGTGGGGCACAGTGGCATCATTAATTCTGTGGGGCACAGTGGCATCATTAATTCTGTGGGGCACAGTGGCATCATTAATTCTGTGGGGCACAGTGCCATCATTACTTTTGGAGGCACAGTGGCATCATTAATTCTGTAGGCACAGTGACATCATTAATTCTGTGGGTACAGTGGCATCATTAATTCTGTGGGTACAGTGGCATCATTAATTCTGTGGTCACAGAATTAATGATGCCACTGTACCCACAGAATTAATGATGCCACTGTACCCACAGAATTAATGATGCCCCAGTACCCACAGAATTAATGATGCCACAGTACCCATAGAATTAATGATGCCACTGTACCCACAGAATTAATGATGCCACTGTGCCCCACAGAATTAATGATGCCACTGTGACCACAGAATTAAGGATTCCACTGTGACCACCAAATAAGTGATGCCACTGTACCCATACAATTAATGATGCCACTGTACCCACAGAATTAATGATGCCACTGTGCCCCAGAATTAATGCCACTGTGCCCCCATATGAACTTTGCCACTGTAACTCTCCATCTGTTGTAAAACTACAACTCCCATCATGCACAGACAAAAGGTCATCATGGTCGCTGTAGTTCTACAATAACTGGAGAGTCACAGATGGGGGAACACAAATTTTTACCTGAGAGCTTAGAATCGCCGTCCCAGGTCCCGCACTGCTCCGCTGCTCTGGCCTCTTCTAGTCAGGCCTGGCCAGAGCAGATGATGCAGGCAGCTAATGGTGCTACCTGCATCATAGGAGAAGCGCAGGGCAGGGACACATCGCTCCCTCGCTCCGGGCCGCGGCTATTCATTTGTATTGGCGTCTTAAAGACACAGCTACAAATGAATAAGGGGAGATCCAGCGGATGGTCCGAATGACTGGGGGACGCAGTCCGGATCTGGACCGTGGTCTGCCAGTTCAGTACCCCTGATATAGGACATAGATCAATGTTTCCTAACCAGAGTGCCTCCAGCTGTTACAAAACTACAACTCCCAGCATGCCTGGACAGCATTGTAGCTTTGCTTTGGAGACACCTTGGTTGGGAAACACTTATTTATGTCAGTGTTTCCCAACCCTCCAGCTGTTGCAAAACTACAACTCCCAGCATGCTAGGAGTTGTAGTATTGCAACAGCTGGGGGCACCTCTGGTGAGAAAGGGGGGGGGGGGTGAGCAGGGATTGTGCTGGGAAGGGGGGAGGGATGATGCTGGAAAAGGGTGGGCATGGATGGTGGGGGGTAGTTTATCTTACCTGCCTTAGAACACTGCTGGGCTCCTGTATCCTCCAGACACTTCCTGCTTGCTGGGGTCATGTGATGTTTTGGTGTCACATGACCCAAGCAGAGCAGTAGAAAGCTGCCAATCAGGGGGAAGAGAAGCCGAGTAAGTGCCGATAACTCCACAGACACGCTGTGTGCACGCTCCCTCTGCACTGCAGACTGAGTATACAAATATAGCTTGTGACAGGGATGAGCGCTGGGACAGGGTGTTATTGTTAAGGTTATTGTAGGACATGCTGGGAGTTGTAGTTTTGGTTTGTGTCAGCTGCAGAGCCATAGGCTGTGTCAAGGAATAATGGGAATTGCAGTTAGTAACTACAACACCCAGCATGCCCTGATGCAGCCTATGGCTCTGCAGCTGACCCGAACCAAAACTACAACTCCCAGCATGTTACACTTTATAGTTCTACAGTTTAGGTTATGGTGTATAACTTGCTGGGAGTTGTAGTTTTGGTTCGGGCGTGTTTGTGTGCATCCGTGGGGCTCTTGGTTGACGGGTGAGTATGAAGGGGGCGGGATTCTGGGGGTGCAATATAGTGCGGGTGCCACTGAAAATAAATAAAATTAGATGGCACAACTGCCCTAATGCCCGACGTGACAGTCCGCTCCTATACAAAACATTCATGCATACACATATCATACATACACCAGCCACTGCCCCCATATCCCCATACACAACCCCCGCCACTGCCCCCCCCCCCACATCATACATTACATACACACATACACTCACACCATACATATACACCATACATATGCACACATCATACATAGGCCTGCTGCTGCTGCCCCCCCCACATATCATACATTACATTACATACACATCACACAGACAGACATCATACACACATTACATACACATCACAAACAGACATCATACACACATTATACATTACATACACATCACACACAGACAGACATCATACACACATCACAGACAGACATCATACACACATCACACATACACTCACACCATACATATACACCATACACACATCACACATTACATACACATCACACACAGACAGACATCATACACACATCACACATACACTCACACCATACATATACAACCACCCTTCCTGCCGCCGCCTGCATTCTCGGCCTCCTCACCTGATCCGGCCATGAGTGGACATCAGAGCTGTAGTCACCGCCGGTGTGAGGTGAGATTTCCGTCCTCCCCCTCCCCCCTGCTCTGTGTTTTCCCCGTGCAAACTAGCAACCTCCCCGTGGTGGATTAGGTCCTGGGGAGACAGATCAGGGGGAGGGGGAGGGATAGAGCTGCTGTGTCTTCTGAGCTCCGTCCATCCTCCGGGAGGGGAGATAAGTGGACTCTATGTCAGCTGGAGGCCACCGCCCCCTCCATACACTCTGAGTGCCGGTGTGAGACTTCCATCGGCTCCTGCGCCTTACACCGACATTAAAGAAAAATAAGGGGGAAGTCTGTCTGTCCCTGCTCGCCCGATACAGGGCTAAATCTATGAACAATTCACCTGCCCGGCGCCCAAAACTACTTGTCCCGGGCGTCGGGCGATAGGATTTCCACATCCCTGATGGGTACACTATGTACCCCAGTATGCTATACAGCTGGCGTAGGTAAGTAGTGATGCTCTGCACCCTGTATACGCTATATATCACTCCTCACCTCCTTACACTCTGGACTGGGCCCTCTGCATCTGACCCATGGAGTGGTACCTGAAGGCAGTAAACAAAATTGCCACAGGATCCAAAAATGATTGTTACCACACACCAGCAAAAACGCAAGAAAAAGAACACAAGAAAAACTGAAAAAATGCAGGAAAAAGCTGTGACCGTTCTTCTGGCGTTTTTGCTGGTGAACAAAAAACCTCAATGGAATCCAAGCCTCAAAGCAATAGAACAAAATCCCTATGTCCACTTTTCCTGTGAGGTGCAGCTCAGGTGTACTCTGTGTGGAGATTTAGAACTTTGCACAAAATTTATCATGTGCCTTGCAATTGCACCAAATTTAGACCAACCAAAACAATCTACAAAAAACATGTACCTACAACAATGATAAATTTCCCCCAATGTATATGTGTGATTGTGTCTATGTAGCAGAGCCGAGTGTGTGATTGTGTATATGTAGTAGAGCTGAGTGTGTGATTTTGTAAATGCAGCAGAGCTGAGTGAGTGATCAGGTGTATGTAGCCAAGTTGAGTGTGTGCGTGGTCATGCTTATACATAATCACACATTCAGCTCTGCTCCATACACATGTCGCACACATGTTCTCCTCACATTTTCAAAGATCTCTTGTGCTGCTTTGAAAATATGTGAAAATTCATTTTCGCACCCCCAATTTTTTTTTTGCAGCCACATTGGATTTTTTTTTTGCGCCAAATTTTACATCACAGAAAATTCTGGCGGAAACATCTCACAAAATATTCCATGGTTACTAGTGCCCAGTGATAACTGTATAAATAAAACATTTCTGAGCTTAAATGTGAGTGCAGGTGCAGTGACCAATAAAAAAATAAAAAATAAAAAATAATTATATATATATATTATTTTTTATTTTTTTTAATGCCATTTTCAATAATAGTTTTTTTTTTTTTTTTTTTTTTTTTATAATTACTTAAATAACATCTTTTCCCACAAAAACAAAGAAAAAAAACCCCCAAAACAGTAAAACTGCAACACAATTTCTGTGATTTCCGGTATGAAATTTTTTATGTAAACTGGACTCTCACCCCTTTGAAAATATCATAGTTACATAGTTAGTACGGTCGAAAAAAGACATATGTCCATCAAGTTCAACCAGGGAATTGAAGGGTAGGGGTGTGGCGCGATATTGGGGAAGGGATGGGATTTTATATTTCTTCATAAGCATTAATGTTATTTTGTTCCAGGAATGTATCTAATCCTGTTTTAAAGCTGTTAATTTTTCCTGCTGTGACCAGTTCCTGAGGTAGACTGTTCCATAAGTTCACAGTTCTTATGGTAAAGAAGGCGTGTCGCCCCTTGAGACTAAACCTTTTCTTCTCCAGACGGAGGGAGTGCCCCCTCGTCCTTTGGGGGGGGGGGTTTAACCTGGAACAGTTTTTCTCCATATTTTTTGTATGGGCCATTAATATACTTATATACGTTTATCATATCCCCCCTTAAACGTCTCTTCTCAAGACTAAACAATTGTAACTCCTTTAATCGCTCCTCATAGCTAAGATGTTCCATGCCCCATATTAGTTTAGTCGCGCGTCTCTGCACCCTTTCCAGCTCCACAGTGTCCCTTTTATGTACAGGCGACCAAAACTGAACAGCATATTCCAGGTGAGGCCGTACCAATGCTTTATAAAGGGGGAGTATTATGTCCCTGTCCCTTGAGTCCATGCCTCTTTTGATACATGACAATATCCTGCTGGCTTTGGAAGCAGCAGCCTGACATTGCATGCTATTCTGTAGTCTGTGATCTACAAGTACACCCAGATCCTTCTCTACCAGTGACTCTGACAGTTTAATCCCCCCTAAGACATACGACGCATGCAGGTTATTAGTACCCAGATGCATAACTTTACATTTATCCACATTGAACCTCATTTGCCAAGTGGATGCCCAGACACTTAGTCTATCCAAGTCATCTTGTAACTTATGCACATCCTCTATAGACTGTACCGTGCTACAAAGCTTGGTGTCATCTGCAAAGATAGAAACAGAGCTGTTAATACCATCCTCTATATCATTGATAAATAAATTAAACAACAGCGGTCCCAGTACAGAACCTTGGGGTACACCACTAATTACCGGGGACCAATCAGAGTACGAATCATTGACCACCACTCTCTGGGTACGATCCATGAGCCAGTGTTCAATCCAGTTACAAACTAAAATTTCCAAACCCAAAGACCTTAACTTACCTGTCAGATGTCTGTGAGGGACAGTATCAAACGCTTTAGCAAAATCCAGAAACACTATATCCACAGCCATTCCTCTGTCAAGGCTTCTACTCACCTCTTCATAAAAGCAAATTAGATTGGTTTGACAACTTCTATCCTTAGGAAACCCATGCTGGCTATCACTTATAATACAATTATCCCCTATGTATTCCTGTATGTAATCCCGTATAAATCCTTCAAACAATTTACCCACAATGCACGTTAGACTTACCGGTCTATAGTTTCCTGGAGAAGACCTAGTGCCCATCATGTAAAGCATAAAATATACGTGGACACACCCACTTTTACAAAACTGACGTGAACGGTGTAAACCGCGGCACAAAGCTCTTTGAAATGTGTTCAATATTTTTTGCGCCAAAATTTTGGCGCTAAATTGATTTTTTTGTGCCGCAAAATTCTTTGAGAATCTACCCTCTGTGTACTTTATAAATATTTATAATTCTACTATTGTGCAGAGTTTTTTTCGGCGCACACTGCTGCTCCAGCACTTCTAGCTATGTGAGCAGTGCCGTGGAGGTAGAGAAGGCGTGCACGGTAGAGCCAGGGGGGGAGGGGGTTATATATTTGCGCAAAATTTATCAAACGACGTGCACAACTTTTGTAAATTGTGTAAAGGGGCAGATCTGTGTCTACAACAGACCCTAATGAGAAATCTCCCCCAATGATTCTATAAACTGGCGGTCGATAATGAGTATATAGTTTATATACATTTTTTGTGTAGAGGTTTTTTTTTTAATATAATTTTTAATAGGAAAGAAATAAAAGACATTTTTGAAAAGGTTTCCAATCTCAGTTTTCGTTACTCAATAAAAAAGATTTACACCATTTTCTGAACAATATAATTTCAGTAGTATGTACCGTATATAAAGTATACAAAAAATAAGGTTGCAGCAGCAGCTCTCTTTGTCAAAAAAATCGAGGCTCTTAGCGCACTTTTTGATCAAAACGTGTCCCCATCCACCACACGGAGGTGGCCTCTTGTCGGATGAGACCCTAACATGCCTAATCCACTCACCTCTGCTGGGCATATGGCCTCTGACATGCAGGATCCTTTTATATTATGCATGTTTTGTGTATATCTATGTATCTATCTATATATATATATATATATATATATATATATGCATTGTACTATATGCACTATATCACTGCACTTTTTATATCTTTTGTATATGTATGTATTGTATTGCATGCTCTATATATTCCTGCACTCTTCAGGCACTGCTCCTATCCATTTGGATTTAGTATACATCATTCCTGCACACTAATCAAGATTCATTTACCGTATTTTTCGCCGTATAAGACGCACTTTTTATTCTCCAAAACTGGGGGGGGGGGGGGGGGGGAAGTTGGTGCGTCTTACACGGCGAATACACACACCTATCGCGGCGGTACCGGTGGCCATCAACGGCCGGGACCCGCGGCTAATACAGGACATCACCGATCGCGTGATGATGACGGCGACGGAGAGCGTGGATCCCAGGGAAGAAGACGTCCGGAGCGTCGGGGATACCACGGGGACGCGGCGACAGCGAAGGAGCGACATCCAGGGCAGCGGTGACGGGTCCGGAGCGGCAGGGACACGTGAGTATTACCTCCTATCCAGTGGTCTTCAACCTGCGGACCTCCAGTTGTTGCAAAACTACAACTCCCAGCATGCCCGGACAGCCAACGGCTGTCCGGGCATGCTGGGAGTTGTTGTTTTGCAACATCTGGAGGTCCGCAGGTTGAAGATAACTGTTGGGTTCAGAATTTTTTTTTTCTAGATTTTGCGCCTTTAAAATTGGGTGTGTCTTATATACCGATGCGTCCTATAGGGCGAAAAATACGGTATACACTTCTACAAATATATTTTTTTACAAAAATATTTTTCTCATTTTTGTTTATGTTGCATGCGCTATTTACTGTATTTGTTTTACCATTATGCATGTTATCACATCCTTGTCATTTTTTTATGCTTTCATATGCCCCTGGATTATTATAATAATCATTATTGCTATTATCTCAAATGTATATGCATTATTTATAGCCATGTTATTGCCTTCACAGTCAGTTCTCCCACTATATATTTTCATTCTTTGTATTATTTAGCCCTGAGTCCGATGTTCAACTTATTTTGTATATCCCTCCATTAGCAGCGATCTGTCTTTCCCCCTAGAATTTTTTTGTGCACGCATGCGCAGTATGAGTGACTGTGGCCATGTTTTCGTTGCCGAACCCACTCTATAATGTGAATGCGCGTTGCGTGCTCCATCACACGAGTGCCGCGGTGTCCAACGTCACTTCCGACCCAGCGGCTTACTATTTGGACAGGTGTGTTATTCCTTTTCTATTGGGTCACTATTATATAAATTCCGAACCTGTAGCCATTATTTGCAGCCAAATGTTTTAACATATATTGATATATATTTATTTTATTTAGTCTATTATGTACATTTTTAGAATCATGTTCTTTTATTAATAAAAAAATATATACATTTTCATTCATCGATTTGTACTTTATTTGGTGTCGGGGTTACGCTTTTGGCGTTTGTAGGTATATATGCAGAAGGAATAAGTTGCAATATATAGGGGAAAAAAAGAAACATGGTGGTTGGGGTGCTGGTGACTACTCCCAATGAAGCAGAGCTGTAGTGTTCTGATCAATTCGGGAGCTGTGTATTCTTCCCCCACCATCACTTTCCTCCTCCTCCTATTCTCAAAAATGAGGAATCCTCCTGCCAGACTACCCAAATCTGTAGATAACGTTGGACTTTTTGTCAGAATTTTATTAATATTTGTATTTACATTTGTATATTATATTTGTTTGTCTATGTTATAAAGTGATGTTCGTTCCCACCCAAATACCCAGTCCTCCGTATAAAGTCACCGCCCCCCCCCCCAAAAAAAAACACCCTATACCCCGAGTTTTCTATACCTTTATTTAATAATAAAAAGCTTATTTCACCCTATAAAACAAATGGATGTAAATGTCCATGTTTACACCTGTCCTCAGAGCAGTGACATTCCGTATGACATCACACATGTGACTTCACAAATGGTGATAGCTGGAAAAAGAGGTGCAGAGCCCCAGAGGCCTTACTCTGAGGACTGCAATCTAGCGAGCACTAGTGTTTCTATATTGTTTCCTTGCGCTTTTTATTTTATTTTATCATGATTCGAGGGGACCACATCAGCAGGGATGAGGTCAATTTGGCCTGTAGCATGTGCTGGACAGTTACCATCCTCCTGGGTTCCCTCTTCACCACCGGCCCGAGTTTCTGGTTTGAAATCACCAGCAACCAACCGAGCCGGAATATCACCTCCAGCCACCTGCAAGGGCAGAACGATACCATCAGAGATCTGCCCAGCTTGAATACTACCAGCAGCGACATGAAGTGTCCCACCTGGACGAGGACCAGGATCAGAAAGATCACCCCTGTCCTGGTGAGTAATCAAACCTCTGCCAGCAGCGACATGAAGTGTCCCATCTGGACCAGGACCAGGATCAGAAAGATCACCCCTGTCCTGGGGAGTAATGACACCACTGCCAGCAACGACGCGATCAACTGGGATTCCATTACCAACAACCTGCAGAGCGGGGCGGCCATCATCAAAAACTATCTTGGCTGGATCAGCACTTATGGTGACATGATCATCTGCCTGCTATGCTATATTCCCATCGATAACAACCTGCTGGACCGGTTCATAGATGCTGTTGACGACCTGATCTCGTTTGCTACTATCATCAGTGACCTGCTGTCCTGGATAGACACCACCACTGACTTGATCTTCTGGATCCCCACCATCACCAGCAGCTCCCTGCTTGCCTGGATGAACCCAGTCAATGAGTTTGTGACCTGGATTACCACCAACAGCACTATAGAGCTTCTTTACGTGATCTGTAACCCCACCGCCATCAGCTGGATCGGCTTCTTCAGTGACAGGCTCACCTGGATCGCCATCACACTCCAGCTTCTGACGTGGGTTATGCCAAGGGGGATAGTGACCAGCATCACCGGACCGATGGACTATATTAACTCGGTCAGACAGTTCCTGGGACGGGTCACCGTTGCCATCCTAATTGTCAATATCCCCGAGATTAAAGGTGTCATTACCATCATCGCCAGTATACTATGGGTATTCACCACCAACCTGTATGTATGAACACTGGAAAAGATGAATAAACATTTTTATTAGACAAATATTCCAATAGTTGTAATTATTGTTATAATAGACAAAGTAGGGAATTTATTATAAATCAGTGTTTTATATGTCAGTGAGAAACAAAAATATCTCGGAGTAAGGTGCCCCAAATGTATGAAGAGCCGCAGTTGAATATGGTTTCACATAACTACAACTCCCAGCATGCCCAGACAGCCAATAGCACTGCTCAGCCTCTGATTGGTGGAGCACTTTGTCGTACGGTAATAACTCAACTAACCCCTTCCCACAGAATGCCTTATATAAACGTCCGATTGGGCAGGTCCTTCGAACATTCCGCCGTTTATAAAAGGCATTCAGTTAACCCGGCGATGCGCGGCATCGCATGGGTTAGCTGGCAGAAGTCCCGCTGTTACCAGCAGGAGACAACTTCTGCAAGCCTCCCCCAGGACCATCTGTGGATGGTCCTAGTCAGCAATCCCTGTGATTGGTCCCTGTGGACCAATCACAGTGTGTCAGCTGACTGGGGGGGGGGTGTCTCAGCTGACTGGGGGGGGGGGGTTTAAAGTTCATTTCCCTCAGTCTGCCCGTTCCTAGAAGTCGGGCAGAGCGGGGGATGATGAGTGCTGTGGGGGGGGGGGGTGATGGGGTGGCCCACGGCACATACCTGGGGCCGGCGGCAGGCACAAGTGGAGGAGGCAGCTGTGGCATCAGATGCAGCAGTGAAGATCGCTGTAATGTGATCTTCACTGTTGCTTCTAGGAGTTTTAAAACTACAACTCACAGCATGCCCAGCCTTTGGCTGTCTGGGCATGCTGGGAGTTGTAGTTTTGCAACATCTGGAGGGCCACAGTTTGGAGACCACTGTGCACTGGTCTCCAATCTGTGCTCTTCCAGATGTTACAGAACTACAACTTTCAGCATGCCTAGACTGTCTGGGCATGCTTGGAGTTGTAGTTTTGCAACAACTGGAGGCACACTAGTTGGGAAGCATTGTCTGTTTCCTAACTCAGTGTTTCCCAACCTGTTTGCCTCCAGCTGTTGCAAAACTATAACTCCCAGCATGCACTGACAGACCATGCATGCTGGGAGTTGTAGTTTAGCAACAGCTGGAGGCTCATGGGTTGCGAAACACTGAGTTAAGTAACAAACTCTGTGTTTTGCAACCAGTGTGCCTCCAGCTGTTGCATAACTACAACCCCCAGCATGATCGGACAGCCAAAGGGCATGCTGGGAGTTGTAGTTTTGCCCGCCCCCCATGTGAATGTACATTCACATGGGCAGGGGTTTACAGCAAGTTTCCTTGCTGTAAACCCCTGCCCTTGTTACATAAACCCCTGCCCTTATTATGTACCTTGAGGGATGTAGTTTCCAAAATAGTATGCCATGTGGGGGCTTTTCAGCTGTTCTGGCACCATAGGGGCTTCCTAAATGTGACATGCCCCCAAAAAATCATTTCAGAAAAACTCACTCTCCAAAAACCCATTGTCGCTCCTTCCCTTCTGAGCCCTCTACTGCGCCCTCCGAACACTTGACATACACATATGTGGTATTTCCTTACTCGAGAGAAATTGGGTTACACATTTGGGTGGATTTATCTCCTTTTACCCCTTGTTAAAATTCAAACACTGGGTCTACAAGAACAGGTTAGTGTAAAAAATTGAGATTTTGAATTTTCTCCTTCACTTTGCTGCTATTCCTGTGAAACACCTAAAGGGTAAACAAACATTATGAATGTCATTTTGAATACTTTGAGGGGTGCAGTTTTTATAATGGGGTCATTTGTGGGGTATTTCTAATATGAAGACCCTTTATATCCACTTCAAAACTGACATGGTCTGTGAAAAATTCCGATTTTGAAAATTTTGTGAAAAACTGGAAAATTGATGCTGAACTCTGAAGCCCTCTCATGTCTTCCAAAAGTAAAAACATGTCAACTTTATGATGAAAACATAATATATTGTATATAATATAATAATATAAAGATATCTCCCGCATGATGCAAACATAAAGTAGACATATTGTATATGTGAATCAATATCTAATTTATTTGAGATGCCTATTTTCCTTACAAGCAGAGAGCTTCAAAGTTAGAAAAATGCAAACTTTTCAAATTTTTCATAAAATTTTGGAATTTTTCACAAAGAACTGATGCAAGAATCGACAAAAATTTACCACTAGGATAAAGTTGATTTTGTCACGAAAAAACAATCTCTGAATCAAATTCATAAGTACAAGCATCCCAGAGTTATTAATGCTTAACCTCTTAAGGACTCAGGGCGTAGCCCGGTGTGAAAAACGGGGTCACACCGTGTCGGTCCCGGCTGCTAATAATAGCCGGGACCCTGGGCTAACAGCGCGCAGCATCGATCGTTGAGCCACGCGCTGTTAACCCTTCAGACGCGGCGATCAAAATTGAAGCCGCGTCTGAAAATGAAAGTAAACGCTTCCCGGCAGCACACTCGGGCTGATTGGGACATCGCGATAAAATTGCGATGTTCCGATCAGCTGGGACGCAAGCGGAGGTCTCCTTACCTCTCTCCGCGGCGTCCGATCGTCGATTGATTGCTCCAAGCCTGAGCTACAGGCTTGAGCAATCGAGCCCCTATCTGACTGATCCGTGCAAAGCTAGGGCTTTGCAGGGATCTGCATAGGAGATCAGTGTGTGCAGTGTTATAGGTCCCTATGGGAGCTATAACACTGTAAAAAAAAAGTGAAAAAAAGAAGTTAACAAAGGTCATTTAAAAGGGGTACTCCGGAGAAAACCTTTTTTCTTTTAAATCAACTGGTGGCAGAAAGTTAAACAGATTTGTAAATTACTTCTATTAAAAAAATCTTAATCCTTCCAGTACTTATTAGCTGCTGAATGCTACAGAGGAAATTCCTTTTTTTTGGAACACTGATGACATCATGAACACAGTGCTCTCTGCTGACATCTGTGTCCGTTTTAGCAACCATGCATAGCAGATGTATGCTAAGGGCAGCATGGTGGCTCAGTGGTTAGCACTGCTGCCTTGCAGTGCTGGAGACTTGGATTCAAATCCCACTAAGGACAACAATAAATAAAGTGTTATTATTATTATAATAACATCAGCAGAGAGAACTGTGCTTGTGATGTCATCAGGAAGTACAGGAAGGATTAAAAAATTTTTAAAAGAAGTAATTTACAAATATGTTTAACTTTCTGCCACCAGTTGATTTAAAAGAAAAAAGGTTTTCACCAGAGTACCCCTTTAACTCCTTCCCTAATAAAAGTTTGACCCCTTTTCCCATAAAAAAAAAAAAACTAAACTAAACATATGTGGTATCGCTGCGTGCGAAAATGTCCGAACTATAAAAATATATTGTTAATTAAATCGCTCGGTCAATGGCTTACACGCAAAAAATATTCCAAAGTCCAAAATAGTGTATTTTTGGTCACTTCTTATATCATGAAAAAATGAATAAAAAGCGATCAAAAAGTCCGATCAATTCAAACATGGTACCGATAAAAACTTCAGAACACCTGTTGGATCCGCACCTACTTTTCGCCAAGCTGCCCGGGACTTGTGTACTTGAGACTTAGTCTCTGTTGCCTTTTACCTACACTCTGATTCTCTACGTTAATTTTCTTTTCTTTCCCCCACCTTTTTCCCTCTAAGTTTCCCTGTTCTCCTCTTTAGACTGCTCCTGCTTCTCTCTTTTCCTCATCCTGCTTTTCGTCTCTTCCCTTGTCCTTACCTTTCTAGCTCCTCTCTGGGCTGACCTGGTGCCTTTACTTGGGTCACCTATTTAGCTGGCTAGACGCAATGTGGACTGTTGCGCCTCACCTGTCCCGGTTGGGGCACAGGAAGTACGATGGTTCAGATGATATCCTGGACCGCCTTTCCTGAGTATTGTGTTGTTTTGATTTGTTCTATTTGGTTTGTTCTTGTTTTTTCTTTTGTTTCAGGAGGTTTACCAGCCACACCTTTCCTTTGTGATGGAGGCAGTGTAACAGGATCGGTCGTCGCCTATTGTAAAGTATATGTGGGTGATGGTTTGCCTTCTCCTTTGATATTTTGCTTTTTTAATTTTACCCAATATGTGTAGGATAATATCACATAACGTTAGGGGCTTTAACTCCCCTAACAAACGGAAAATGGCTTTCCATACATATGTCCGCCTCAAACCTGACATAGTCTGTATACAAGAATCGCATTTTACTGTGACTTGTTACCCTAGTTTTCTTCATAAATCTTTTGTGAGAATGTACAGGGCATCCTTTACCACTAAGTGTAGAGGAGTTGCTATTTTCTTGCACAACTCCCTTCCACTTGAGGTGACGGAGGCGAAATGTGATCCTGAAGGTCGTTATCTAATTATTTTAGGTACTCTGTATGGGAAATCTATCTGTCTTGTGAATACTTACGCCCCCACCGACAACCCTATTTTATTCTTTAGAGATATGTGTTCCATTCTTGACTCCCTGACTTTTGAGACATTGTTGTGGGCTGGTGATTTTAATTTTGTTTATAATGGCAAGTTGGACCGTTCTAATACGGTTCAGTTTCGTAGGTCGGGGACTCAACAACGCCTATTATCCAGTCTGTTTGCTATGCACTCTCTTGTGGACACATGGAGGGAACATAACGGTGCCAGTAGAGGTTATACCTATTATTCCACGGTCCAACGCCACTACACGAGGATAGACTGGATCTTGGTCAACGCTGCGACGGTGTCTCAGCTGGTCTATGCTCGTCATGTACCCGTGTCATGGTCGGACCATGATCTGGTGTTGTCAGTCTTTAATTTTATGTCCACTCTCATATTGCCATTTAGGTGGAGACTTAATGAGTCTCTATTGACTATGCCTAGAATTAAAACCCAATTGGAGAGTGATATTACTTCCTACTTCTCTTTAAATAGCTCCCCACAATCGTCTCCGCATTGGACATGGTTGGCCCATAAGGCTTACATCCGCGGACGCCTGATCTCTATGGCCTCGGGTATTAAGCGTGATAGGTCTAGAGTCCAGGCGGCCTTGGAGGCCAGATTGTCTAGATTGTTTTTTGCCCATCAGCAGGATCCTACCCCCTATCTTTATAAGTCTATTGCGGATACTAGGTTGCAGTTGGATGCCCTGCTTTCTACTAAGGTTGAGAAAGCTTTGAGGTGGACGGGTGCAACCTATTATAGGTTGGCTAATAAACCTGACAGGTTGCTCGCGGCTATGCTTAAGAAAACTTCCTCATTTAACCGGGTACATAGTGTTCAGTTGAGACCGGGCCTCCGCACATCCCACCCTGATCGTATTTATGAGGCTTTTTCTTCCTTCTATTCTCACCTCTACTCGGCTCCTCCTTCTCCCCCTAATTATTCTGCTTCTTTCAATGCCTTTTTCTCTCAATTGTCTCACCCATCTTTATCTGCTTTGGACCGGGAGGCCTTGAATGGACCCATCACGGTGGAGGAGGTAGAATGGGCCAATGACCGTCTTAAATTGGGCAAGTCTCCCGGCCCGGACGGATTTTCTGCCTCCTACTTTAAAACCTTTTCCTCTTTGCTAATACCTCATCTTGTTTCCTTTTTCAACTCCCTTTTTTCTGGCACCAAACCTCCCTCTGAATTTCTTGATGCTTTGATCACTGTCTTGCCTAAACCCTCTAAGGACCACACTCTACCCTCTAACTATCGTCCTATCTCTCTTCTTAATGTCGATTCTAAACTACTTACCTCTATTCTGGCTTCTAGACTTAATTCCTATTTGCCCTCTCTTATCCACCAAGATCAGGTGGGATTTATCCCAGGCCGACAAGCCCCAGATAATATTAGGAAGATCTTAAACCTTATCAACTATTCAGATGTAACTAAAACTCCCATGGTCGCCCTAGCGCTAGATATAGAAAAGGCCTTTGATACGGTCTTGTGGCCCTACCTGTTTCAGGTACTGTCGAAATTTGGCATTTCGGGTCCCTTTGTTAGCATGTTGCGTGGCATTTACTCGGCCCCAACGGCCTACTTGAAGCTGCCCTCCACTTCACCCTCATCTATATCTATAGGGAGGGGAACACGCCAGGGATGCCCCCTCTCACCGGCGCTTTTTGCGCTCGTGATGGAGCCCTTGGCGGTTGCTATTAGAGACAATGTTGACATTAAGGGCCTTGTGGTGGGTTCGCTGGAATATAAAACTAGTCTATTTGCAGATGACCTTTTCCTGACGTTAACGAATCCTTTAGTTACTTTACCTAATTTACTCACCCTCTTGGACAGGTTTGCTGGGCTGTCGGGGTTGAAGGTGAATGTGGCCAAATCCGAGGTTATGTATTGCAATGTCCCACCTTTGACACGTCAATTGATTTCATTAAATTTTGGGTTTCATGATTCCTCCCAAGGCCTGTCCTATCTAGGTGTTACTCTTACTTCATCCCTTAAAACTTTATATGCGGCAAACTATCCTCCACTATTTCGCTCTATTAAAGCGGATCTCACTAAGTGGACGGTACCCCATATCTCGTGGATAGGTCGCATAAATGTATGCAAAATGGTTATTCTTCCACGAATCCTGTATTTGTTCCGTTCCCTTCCCATCCCGGTAGTGAAAAAAGACATATGCTCTCTTCAACACACCATTTCCCATTACATCTGGAACAGGAGACGACCCCGCATTAATAAGACTGTTATGCATTATCATAAAAGGGTGGGTGGCCTATCGGTCCCCAACTTGCTGAAATATTACTATGCTGCTCGCCTGGCCCAATTAGCCCTCACACACGCCACGCAAAATGCCCCTAGATGGGTGGGGTTGGAGGCATCCCTTATCTCTCCCTACTCTTTTTCCGCCTTGATGTGGTCCTCTTGTCCTGTCTCAGCTCTTCTCTCCTCTTTGGCGCAAATCACTCTGTTTTCCTTGTCTCTTTGGCGTCTGGTTCGCTTCAAATTCCGTCTGCAGTCTCCTATACCTCCCCTCCTCCCCTTTCTTTCTAATCCCTCTTTTCAACCTGGCATTTCCACCGCTTTATATTCTTGGTGGCGCTCTGCTAAACTAACTAAATTATCTGACCTGCTGGTGGGTAAACAATTGATCACCATAACACAACTCTGCTCTATACATACACTCCCGCCTGGGGAATATTTCCGGGCCCTTCAAATCCTATCATATTACTCCTCGTTGGGACCTAAAGGCTTTCAGGTACATACTACATTCTATGAAGCAGCCTTGCTTTATGGTCCTACGTTGCCAGGCATGCTTTCTCGCATTTATGCTCATCTAAATGCTCCCCCTACTGATACTAAACTGCGCTTCATGGTAGCCTGGGAACGTGACCTCCGTGTGACCCTATCTTTGCCCCAATGGCATGCTTGTTGCACGGCTATTAGTAAGGGTAGTTGGCAGGTCTCCTTGATGGAGACATCTATTAAAATCCTACATAGAGTCTATATGGTCCCTTCTAGATTGCACACACTATACCCATCGGTGTCTCCTCTTTGCTTCAGGGGATGTCAGACTACTGGTTCTATGCATCATATTTGGTGGAGCTGCCCTACGGTAGCGCAATTGTGGAGAAGGGTTCATGCTGTCCTGGTAGATTTATTTGGTGACCGCATGCCCAGTTCCCCATCTTTTTGTCTTTTAAGCAACAGACCCAGTAGGATGCCATTCCGCACCTTTCGAATGGCTCAATTCATTCTTATGGCTACCAGGATTCATATAGCGGCCCAATGGAAATCCCCGTTATTGTCATTTCAGAAGGTTATCGATAGAGTTAACTTTATTATGCTTTGTGAAAAATTGTCTGCCATTCGTGAGAACAGGGTGGAATATTTTGATAAATTATGGGAAGAATGGCAGACCTCCTCTTATTGCCCACCTATGCAGAATTGCCTTTCTCTATATTGAACTGGGGGGCGGGGAATTTTCCTAGGTATTATATGTGCTTGAGGCGACTGTTTGGGACGACCGATCCTGCCATTACCCTGTATTTGTACTGTTTTCCATGCAAATGTTCTTTGTTTATGTGCGAACCAACGAGATGATGTAACCTCGATGTTCTCTGTTTTATCTGTTATTATGTGATTTTATGCCTGTAAAGGCATTTTACTATTTATCTTTTGCCTTTTGTACTGCTATCATTATTCTTTTCAATAAAAGATTCTTGGTTTGACTGTTAAAAACTTCAGAACACGGCGCAAAAAATGAGTCCTCATACCGGCCTGTATGCAGAAAACTAAAAAAGTTATAGGGGTTAGAAGATGAGAATTTTTAACATATAAATTTTCCTGCATGATGTAGTTATGATTTTTTTCCGAAGTAATACAATATCCAATCTATATAAGTAGGGTATCATTTTAACCGTATGGACCTACAGAATAAAAATGATGTGTTATTTTTACCAAAAAATGCACTGCGTAGAAACGGAAGCCCCCAAAATTTACAAAAGGAAATTTTTTCTTCAATTTTGTCGCACAATGATTTCGCCGTTTCGCCGTGGATTTTTTGGTAACATAACTAATGTCACTGCATAGTAGAATTGGTTGCGCAAAAAATAAGCCATCATATGGATTCTTAGGTGCAAAATTGAAAGCGTTATGATTTTTAGAAGGTGATGAGGAAAAGATGAAAATACAAAAACGGAAAAATGCTGAGTCCTTAAGGGGTTAAAGTGACAGTGGTCAGATCTGCAAAAAATGCTCTGGTCCTTAAGGCCAAAATCACCTCGGTGCTTAAGGGGTTAAAATTATGAAATATGGTCATAAAAATATTAATTATGAAAAATTATGAAAATGTATCATTGGGCAGGTAGTACCCCCAAATTAGACCCCCCCATTAGACAGGTAGTACCCCCAAATTACACCCCCCCCCCAGTAGACAGGTAGTACCCCCAAATTAGACCCCTCCCCCAGTAGACAGGTAGTACCCTCAGATTAGACCCCCCCCCAGTAGACAGGTAGTACCCCCAGATTAACCCCCCCCCTCCCGCAGTAGGCAGTGATTCCCAACTGGGGTGCCGCGGGATTTTGACGGCAAATATTTTATTTTTTTATTCACCGGCCTGGCCTGCGCGTCTGAAATTTATGGCGCCGCGGGGGGAAGGGAAGTATGTGTGCGCTTTGCTGTGCGTGCACACATCGCAACCCCCTGCATTCCTCTCACCCTGCGGCTCAGTGAGTGAGTGCACTGGCGGTGCTCTGCCGGATTACCGTGCCGGTGTAGTGACCCGTGCCCCAGCATCCCCCTCCCCCCCCAGCGGCCCAGTGAGTGAGTTCACTGGCGGTGCTCTGCCGGATTACCGTGCCGGTGTAATGACCCGTGCCCCAGCGTCCCCCTCCCCCCCCAGCGTCCCAGTGAGTGAGTGCCCTGTCGGAGCCCTGAGTCGCTGCCCTGCCGGAGAGGGGAGGAAGGTGGAAGCTGCGCCTGATTACTGTGCCAGTGTAGTGAAGAAATATGGCAAAAAGGTACTGTACCCTTTCGTACCCTCTGTTACCCCTTCTTAACCCCGTCCACCCCCCCCCTCACCCCTGTCATCCATGTCCACCCCCTGTCTATCCCTGTCACCCATGTCCACCCCTCCCTATCCACCCCCCTGTAACACATGTCTACCCCCCTATTCACCCCTCTATCCCTTTGTCACCCCTCTTTTATCCCCCTTGTCATCCTTGTCCACCCCCGTTATCCCTGTTCACCCCCATATCTCCCGTGTCCACATCCTGTCATCCATGTCCACCTTGGCCACCTCTGTCCATTCCTCTGCAACACATGTTTCCCCCCCCATCCACCCCTCTGACTACCCCCCAGTCTACATCTGTCACCATTGTCCCTCCACCCTAATCACCCCTCTGTCCCTCCTGTCATCCATGTCCACCTTGGCCATCCCCCCTCTGTCACCCATGTACACTCCTCTACCCCCCATTCCATAGACTTGCATACGGGGGGCGGGGGGGGGTGACATCACACGGAGGCGGGGGGGGTGGTCATGATACTCTGGCCCCGTGGTCGCCACCCGGCTGTTTGTGAGCTGGCACCGCTGTGTGCAGCTCAAACAGGTGGGTGGCGAATACAAGATTGCGGGGGTCCCCAGCGGCGGGACCCCCATGGGGAGACATCATATCCCCTATCCTTTGGATAGGGTATAAGATGTCTCAGGGCCGGAGTACCCCTTTAAGATGTTAGCCGAGCTTTCTTACAATCTTACTGAGGAACCTTCTGACAATATTTTACCATTTCTTCTCACACTGTATGGTCACTGCAATTCTCTGTAAAGACGAGGTTACTCATTCCATTAACCCCTTAAGGACCCGGGCTTTTTCCGTTTTTTCATTTTCAATTTTTCCTCCTTAACTTTAAAAAATCATAACTCTTTAAACTTTTCACCTAAAATTCTATATGATGGCTTATTTTTTGCGTCACCAATTCTTCTTTGTAATGACATTAGTCATTTTACCCAAACATCTACGGTGAAACGGGAAAAAAAATCAATGTGCGATAAAATTGATGAAAAAACTCTATTTTGTAAGTTTTGGGGGCTTCCGTTTTTACGCAGTACATTTTTTGGCAAACATTACACCTTATCTTTATTCTGTAGGTCCATACGGTTAAAATGATACCCTACTTGTATAGGTTTGATTTTGTATCACTTCAGAAAAAAATCATGAATACATGCAGGAACATTTATACGTTTAAAATGGTCATCTTCTGACCCCTATAACTTTTTTATTTTTCTGTGTTCCGGGCGCTATGAGAGCTCATTTTTTGCGCCATGATCTGAAGTTTTTAGGTGTATCATTTTTGTTCTGATCAGACTTATTGATCACTTTTTATTCACTTTTTTGTGGTATAAAAAGTGATCAAAAATGCGCTATTTTGGACTTTGGAATTTTTTTGCGCATACGCCATTGAACGTGTGGTTTAAAAAGCAGTATATTTTTATAATTCGGACATTTCTGCACGCGATGATACCACATATGTTTATTTTTATTTACACTGTGTTTTTTTTATTCTTGGAAATGCCGGGTGATTCAAACTTTTATTAGGGGAAGGGATAATTGAAAGGGTTAATGATTTTTTTTTTTTTTTAACACTTCTCTTATGCTCCAAAGGATAGGGGATAAGATGCCTGATCGCGGGACTCCCGCCGCTGGGGACCCCAGGATCTTGAACGCGGCACCCCGTTTGTAATCAGTCCCCGGAGCTGTCACGCCCCCTCCCGTAGGCTTGCATTGAGGGGCGGAGCGTGACGTCACACAGGGGCGGAGGCGTGACGTCACACGCCGCCGGCCGTGTGGTCGCCGGTAATCAGACCCGGAAAGAACACGCTCCGGGGACTGATTACAAACGGGGTGCTGTGTGCAAGATCACGGGGGTCCCCAGCGGCGGGACTCCCGCGATCAGGCATCTTATCCCCTATCCTTTGGATAGGGGATAAGATGTCTAAGCACCGGAGAACCCCTTTAAGATACTGAGCCCTCGGCTATGAGAACATTTGATCTGTCTTAGACTGCATTCACACTTTGTTTTTCCATTACGAGTGCCAGATACGGCTGGGGGAGGGGCAAACCGGGCTCTCCCGTATCCCAGCCGGACCAGCACTGAACTCTATTTACTTTAATGAGCCGACCGGAGTCAAACGCTGACTCCGGTCGGCTCATTTTTGACCCGTATGCGGTTTCCTGACCTCTAAAAAAACGGGAGATACATTTAACATTAAAACTAGATTAACATGCCAATCAGACCATGTTATGTATGTTATACAATGTATCTGTTCGCTACAATATGTAGGACGCACCACACAGCCCCTCCATAATCGATTAAATAAACATCGTTATAATATCCGTAATACATTTTTATTACATGGAGTCTCCAGGCATTGCGCACAATCTCATCCTGATGTACAGCATCCTATAACCATCATACCCATAGAGGCAATTCCAACACATATCTCAAATCGTTTTGAACAGTAGAAAAGAAAAGAAATGTATTGGATATATCGAATGGGTACTTTAGTTCGGGATGGACTTAATGAACTCTCAGAAGTGATACTGTAAAATTATCCCATTCATTTCTTGGAAACAAACACAATAAATACACTTTCAACTAATCCAGATATATTCATACTTATATGCTTCATTTAATGCCACTCGCAGCCATTTAACTCTTTCAACTGACAGTTTACCTATTTTCCTTACCTTATTTCCTGAGTACATCCCGGGATATGCGCTTGTTCTAAAGCCGTTAGCAGCGATCGTTATATCCCCGCTCGCTCTCCCCTGTACTAGCCTGATAATGTACATAAACATGGTAAATGTCTCTACTTCGGCTGTTACACACTGCCATCTACTGGTGGATTTTCATCATAGCACTCAGCACTTTTTTATTTAACCCCTTAAGGACTGTGCCCTTTTTCACCTTAAGGACTCAGCCGTTTTTTGCAATTCTGACCACTCTCACTTTAAACATTAATAACTCTGGAATGCTTTTACTTATCATTCTGATTCCGAGATTGTTTTTTTGTGACATATTCTACTTTAACTTAGTGGTAACATTTTATGGTAACTTGCATCCTTTCTTGGTGAAAAATCCCCAAATTTGATGAAAAAATTGAAAATTTTGCATTTTTTTAATTTGAAGCTCTCTGCTTGTAAGGAAAATGGATATTCAAAATAAAAAAATTTTTGATTCACATATACAATATGTCTACTTTATATTGACATCATAAAATTTATGAATTTTTACTTTTGGAAGACACCAGAGGGCTTCAAAGTTCTGCAGCAATTTTCAAATTTTTCACAAAATTTTCAAACTCGATATTTTTCAGGGACCAGTTCAGATTTGAAGAGGATTTGAAGGGTCTTCATATTAGAAATACCCCACAAATGACCCCATTATAAAAACTGCACCCCCCAAAGTATTCAAAATTACATTCAGTCAGTGTTTTAACCCTTTAGGTGTTTCACAGGAATAGCAGCAAAGTGAAGGAGAAAATTCAAAATCTTCATTTTTTACACTCGCATGTTCTTGTAGACCCAATTTTAGAATTTTTGCATGTTGTAAAAGGAGAAAATGTTTACTTGTATTTGTAGCCCAATTTTTCTCGAGTAAGCACATACCTCATATGTCTATGTAAAGTGTTCGGCGGGCGCAGTAGAGGGCTCAGAAGGGAAGGAGCGACAAGGGGATTTTGGAGAGAACATATTTCTGAAATGGTTTTTGGGGGGCATGTCACCTTTAGGAAGCCCCTAGGGTGTCAAAACAGCAAAAAAAAAAAAAACACATGGCATACCATTTTGGAAACTAGACCCCTTGGGGAATGTAACAAGGGGTAAAGTGAACCTTAATACCCCACAGGGGTTTCACGACTTTTGCATATGTAAAAAAAACAAAAACAATTTTACCTAAAATGTTTGGTTTCCCCAAATTTTTACATTTTTACAAAGGGTTAAAGCAGAAAATATCCCCCAAAATTTGAAGCCCAATTTCTCCCGATTCAGAAAACACCCCATATGGGGGTGAAAAGTGCTCTGCTGGCGCACTACAGGTCTCAGAAGAGGAGTAGTCACATTTGGCTTTTTGGAAGCAAATTTTGCTCTGGCGGCATGCCGCATTTAGGAAGCCCCTATGGTGCCAGGACAGCAAAAAAAAAAAAACACATGGCATACCATTTTGGAAACTAGACCCCTTGGGGAATGTAACAAGGGGTAAAGTGAACCTTAATACCCCACAGGGGTTTCACGACTTTTGCATATGTAAAAAAAAAAAAAATGTTTACCTAAAATGCTTGGTTTCCCCAAATGTTTTCATTTTTACAAAGGGTTAAAGCAGAAAATACCCCCCAAAATTTGAAGCCCAATTTCTCCTGATTCAGAAAACACCCCATATGGGGGTGAAAAGTGCTCTGCTGGCACACTACAGGTCTCAGAAGAGGAGTAGTCACATTTGGCTTTTTGGAAGCAAATTTTGCTCTGGGGGCATGCCGCATTTAGGAAGCCCCTATGGTGCCAGGACAGCAAAAAAAAAAACACATGGCATACCATTTTGGAAACTAGACCCCTTGGGGAATGTAACAAGGGGTAAAGTGAACCTTAATACCCCACAGGGGTTTCACGACTTTTGCATATGTTAAAAAAATATATAATTTTACCTAAAATGCTTGGTTTCCCCAAATTTTTACATTTTTACAAAGGGTTAAAGCAGAAAATACCCCCCAAAATTTGAAGCCCAATTTCTCCCGATTCAGAAAACACCCCATATGGGGGTGAAAAAAGCTCTACTGGCACACTACAGGTCTCAGAAGAGAAGTAGTCACAATTGGCTTTTTGGAAGAAAATTTTGCTCTGGGGGCATGCCGCATTTAGGAAGCCCCTATGGTGCCAGAACAGCAAAAAAAAAAAAAAAAAACATGGCATACCATTTTGGAAACTAGACCCCTTGGGGAACGTAACAGTGTTACAGTGAGTACTTACACCTCACAGTTTTTTTTGAACAATGGGCCGTAAAAGTGAAAAATTTTATTTTTTTGCACTATATTGATAGTGTTAGCCCAAATATGTCATTTTCACATTGGGTAATAGGGCAAAAGGCCCCCAAAATTTGTAGAACAACTTTGTCTGAGAAAAAAAAATACCCCATATGTGGATGTAAATTGCTCTGTGGACGCACTACAATGCTCAGAATAGAAGGAGGGAAATTTTGTTGAAATCGAAGTCGGGGGTCAAGTGCATTTATAAAGCCCCCAACAGAAAAAAAAAAAAACACATGTGACACAATTTTAGAAACTACACCCCTCAATGAACGTAACAAGGGGTACAGTGGAAAATAACACCTCACAGGTTTTTTGAAAAATGGGCCATAAATTGAAAAATAAGATGTTTTTACACTAAAATGCTGGGGTTACCCAATTTTTAACATTTTCACATGGGGTAATATGAGGAATTGGGTTACAAATTTTGGAGGGCTTTTTCCCCTGACTATGAAAATACATCCACATATGGGGTAACGTGCTGGACGGGCGCACAACAAGGCTCAGAAGTCATAGAGGTCACTTTGTATTTGTGACCTATGGCATATCAGTAGCTGACGGTTACATACATTCTGAGGAAAATACAAAAATGAAACACCCAAATGTGACACCATTACAGAAAGTACCCACCCTGAGGAATGGGTATAGGGGTAAAGAGGACATTTTTAATGCACAGGTGTTTCCTAAATTTATTTTCCAGGAATGGATGAAGGGTAGCTTTTGAAAATTGCAATTTTCAACCTATACTCTGCTTCATCTTTCTGGGAACAACTAACATGTGACTCCGAATTGTCGCCTGGAAATACGACAGAGCTCAGCAAGAACTCTTCGCATTTGAGGCAGATGTTTGTTACGGACCTAACAGTTACATACATTCAGAGGAAAATACAAGAAAGGAACACCCACATGTGAGAATACTATTAACAGTACACCCCCCTAGGGAAGGTGTATAGGGTGAAGTGGAGATTTGGAACAGACGGGTGTTCCCTTAATTTATTTTCCAGGAATGGATGAAGTGTACTATGGGGGGAAGAAAATTGCAATTTTAGTACTGATATGCCAATTATTTTCCCAGAATGATGACCCAGAGTACAGCCAAAAGTAAAAATGATGCCCGCCCCAAACCCTATACTCTGAATCATCATTCTGGGAAGGGGATGTGTGGGGCCGTCCCTATTCTGTTACCTCAAATGCGCAACCCGCTCAGGTGGAGAGAGAGAGCGTTGCGCATTTGAGGCAACTGCAAACCTCCAATGCTGTTGACTCTGTGACCCATGACCCATTTTTTAGGGGGAAGAAAAAAAAAATATTGGAGTATTGGGAAAAAGGTTTTTTTTTTTTTTGGGCGGGGGGGATAGGGTATTTTGGTACAAAATTTGGAAGTCAATGTACCCTGGACTGGTACATTGGAGCCGAATTCTGGGGAATGAAAATTAGGGCAAAGGATGGAAAATTTAGTACTCCATGGAAGTGTGATACTCCCTGAAGCAGTCTATGCAGAGGCCCGGATTATCTGGGCAAGTGTCACACTGAATGGTGGTGTCCCTCCGTGACGTGTCATGGCCATACTGTAGAGGGGTGTCTGGTAAAAGACGTCCCCACTCCAATATTGCCTGACACAGGGTTTTTTAACTATATCCATATGCAGCGCGAGGCCCCAAAAGGTCCTCATTTCGGCTGCTGACTGGAGTCCAGCCGCCGGGTCTAGCTAAAAATGAGCCCGGGTTAGCGGCGACGAACTGTTGGGCATACAGATTCGTCTGTGTAACCATCAAATTAACAAAGTCGTCACTGAAAAAATGACCGAAAAAGTCCTTTTCAGTGAACCCGACAATGTTAATTTTGATTCCTGAGTCGCCAACAAACTCAGGAATCACGGGCTCGTGGTCCGCTGCCTCAGCCCAGTCAAGTTCTCCGGTACGAGGTACCAGTGACCTTGGCAGGGGGGCTTCACTAGTATGAGCGCCAGGGGGACTCATACTAGCATGGGGCACAGGGTCAAGGGCAGAGGAGGTTTGCGGCACCGCACGGCGGCGTCTCCGCCGCCTTGGCTCATCATCTGAACTAGATGATGAGGAGGACGATGAAATAAGGAAGGTGGGGTCTTCATCGTCCTCTGAGCCGCTCTCGGTGTCGGAGGCAATTAGGTCATATGCCTCCTCTGCCGAGAACACTCTGCGGGCCATTTCCCTACTCTAATGTGGATACGGGGTGTGTGTGTGTGTGTGTGTGTGTGGAAAAACTTTATTGGTGTATGTGCTGCGTGTGGTGTGGTGCGATATTACCTCCCTAACCCTCCCTAGCCTAACCTAACTAAACTAACCGCCCTAACAGAAAGAAAAAAAATATAAAAAAGGGGACTTTTATTTTTTGATTTTTTTTTAGAAAGGGGACTTCTAACGCAAAAAAAGACCTGCGCCCAAAAAAAGCGTTTATCTAATCAATGGTGTGCGCACTGATTAGCGCTTGTGGCGGCAGGGGGCGCAGAAGTCAGTGGGGGGTCCGGCCACTCAGCCCAGAACAGTGGCTGGTGGCTTGTACACAGACCCCCACACAAAAAAACCGAAAAATAAAATAAAAAAAACGCTTAATCCCGAAAAAATGCACCCGCCTGAACCCCAAAAAAACGCTGATCAGTGATAAATCACCGACAGCGGTGGGACAGGCTGCACACACAGGTACGGTCCGGTACACGCCTGCTACTGGTGGCACGGAACACCTATGGGTGCAAAAAAAGAAAGCGGTAACCGAAAAAAGTGCCTTTACCACCAAAAAAAACGCTGATCAGTGATAAATCACTGACAGCGGTGAGGCACGCCGCACACACAGGTAAGGTCCGGCCACACAGTACATGCCTGCTACTGGGGGCACGGACCGCCTATGGGTGCAAAAACACGCTAGAAAACCCGAAAAAAAACGGCGGCACCACAAAAAAAACGCTGATCAGTACTACGGGACTGATCAGCGGCGGGTGGGCTTTAATAAACGGTGGCGGACCGCTCTTTTATAACTAAGAGGGTCCGCACACACGCTTAGGAAAAAATAAAAAGAAAAAAAGATCTGCGCCCAAAAAAAACGCTGGCGGCAGACCGCAGCGACCCAGCAGGGCCGGGGTCACGCAGCTAAAGGTGCTACGAACCCACGGACACCCACTGAGGTACGCTGGAAAAAATAAAAAAGACTTTTTTTTTTAACCCTAACCTGTCCCTACCTAATCTAAAGCTATCCCTGGGGATTTCTGTGCCAAGGGGCCACAGAAAGGGGGCAAGGGGCACTTTTTTTTTACTGAGGGGATGGTGGGCAGCACGGGGCTCCGTCCTGCACACCAGATCTCTCTGAAATGGCGGGCAGAACGGAGCAACATGCTCCTAGCCCACCAGATCCCCTCCCATTACATTGTGATTGGTATGGCCACTTTGGCCACCCAATCACAGCTGTACTGAGGGGGGTGGCCACAATGCCAGCCCCCAGTACAGCATGGATGGTGATTGGTGGTGTATACTACACCACCAGTCACCATCTATATCCAGGTCACAGGGTCACACGTGACCCTGATGACCTGGAACCGCTGCAGAACGCCGGTTAGTAGTTACCGGCGTCCTGCAGCGATCGCCGGTATAGGAGGTCCTCCGGACCTCCTCCGGCACACTGCCGGGATGTCTGCTGATAGAAATCAGCAGACATCCGGCTCCGATCCCCGCCCGGCGAGCGGCGGGGAACGGAATCGCAGCGCATCGCTCGTCTGAATTGGCGAGCGATGCGCTGCGATTGCCGACATGGGGGGTCATCATGACCCCCCTAGGCGATATGCCGGGATGCCTGCTGAACGATTTCAGCAGGCATCCGGCTCCGGCGCCCCTCTGGCTAGCGGCGGGGGGCCGGGATATGACAGGACGTACTCAAACGTCCTGAGTCCTTAAGGACTCGGAAAAGGGGTCGTTTGAGTACGTCCTGCGTCCTTAAGGGGTTAATTAAATAAATGTATTATATTGGTTTTTATTTAGACAATATATCAGGCCTTTCATTACAATTATTTTACTTATTTATTCAATTGTTTTATGCTATTTTAGTTTTATTAATGTGTATGTTTTTTGCACACAGCTTCTACGGCACTCCGGAAGTTGTCATCGCCCCCCCCCCCCCCCCCTTTTTTTTTTTCTTCAATTGTTGTCTTATAAAAGCAAGTATTTTCCAGTATGTACACTATGCCTGATGAAGATCCCTGTTCGGGATCGAAACGCGTTGCACTGTATATAATAAAACAATTTCATTCAATCCTGGACCAGCGCCGTCATTGAGAGGAACTCTTTTTCCATTCATTTCTCCGGTTTCCTGACCTAGAACCGTAGTTCTGCTGCTCAGCAGCAGCGTGAGTTAACTCTTTCCTTGCTTGGCTCCTGAATGGTATACATGGGTCCAGGGGCGGATCCAGAGTCGAGTCTTGGGAGGGGCACTATTAGAGTATTTTGTGTTGGCGGACAGAAAACAAGGTGTTGCTTACGGAACTTACAATATTATTAAATGTATCATACAGTCCTAACCTTCTTTAAGACTCTTAGACCATGTTCACATGTCAGAATAATAATCAAATATACCAATTGCCACAGAATGGGAAAGTGCTAAAGAGGTTTTTACCATTTAAAACTACAGCTCCCAGTATGACCTAAGCAGTTGTGAGGGGATGCTGGGAGTTGTTGTTTCACCCATCATAACTGCAGTGACTCCAGCTCTGATAGGACATAGTGAGGAGGATACAGAATGATATGAGTGACTACAGGTGACGTCTTCTCTATAGTCTTTCCTTATCTAATTCAGATGTACTTACCACGGGACTTGTTCCAGCTAAATCTTCTCTCTGCAGACGCCCAGACGTCTCCTCACTATGATTCTGAACCTCTATATGAAAACAATAATTATTATAAACCTGCCAGACACTGTATTCTTCGAATATAATACTGGCACACACCCTCTGAATATAATTCTGACACACTGTACCCCCTGAATATACAACACACTGTACCCTCTGAATATAATACCGCCACACACCGTACCCTCTGAATATAATACTATCATACACTGCACCCTCTAAATATAATACTACCACACACTGCACTCTCTGAATATAATACTACCACACACTGCACTCTCTGAATATAATACTACCACACACTGCACTCTCTGAATATAATACTACCCCACACTGCACTCTCTGAATATAATACTACCTCACACTGCACTCTCTGAATATAATACTACCACACACTGTACCCTCTGAATATAATACTACCACACACTGCACTCTCTGAATATAACTTGCTGTGCAGTGCACCCTCTGAATATAATACTACCACACACTGCACTCTCTGAATATAATACTACCCCACACTGCACTCTCTGAATATAATACTACCACACACTGCACTCTCTGAATATAATACTACCACACACTGCACTCTCTGAATATAACTTGCTGTGCAGTGCACCCTCTGAATATAATACTACCACACACTGCACTCTCTGAATATAATACTACCCCACACTGCACTCTCTGAATATAATACTACCACACACTGCACTCTCTGAATATAACTTGCTGTGCAGTGCACTCTCTGAATATAATACTACCACACACTGCACTCTCTGAATATAATACTACCCCACACTGCACTCTCTGAATATAATACTACCCCACACTGCACTCTCTGAATATAATACTACCCCACACTGCACTCTCTGAATATAATACTACCACACACTGCACTCTCTGAATATAATACTACCACACACTGCACTCTCTGAATATAACTTGCTGTGCAGTGCACTCTCTGAATATAATACTACCACACACTGCACTCTCTGAATATAATACTACCCCACACTGCACTCTCTGAATATAATACTACCACACACTGCACTCTCTGAATATAATACTACCACACACTGCACTCTCTGAATATAACTTGCTGTGCAGTGCTCCCTCTGAATAAAATACCCAAATGTATTGTTGCCCATAAAAAAATGTAACACCCCAGAAATTCCTCATAATATACACTATACTTCTGAAATGCAGAACACTCTGTGCCTTCACATATAGTAATAATGCTCCATCTTGTGCCTCTTCATATAATAATTATGACCCGTCCCGTTCCCCCCACATAGTAATGCCCTGTGCCCCTAACATATAATGCCCCCTGTGCTGTGCCCTTCACATATAATTCCCCCGTTCTTTGCCCCTCACATATAATGCCCCCATCATGCATCCCTCACATATAATGCCCCCATCATGTGCCCCTCACATATAATGCCCCCCGTGCTGTGCCCCTCACATATAATGTCCCCTTTGCTGTGCCCCTCACATATAATGTCCCCTTTGCTGTGCCCCTCACATATAATGCCCCCGTGCTGTGCCCCTCACAAATAATGCCCCCGTTCTTTGCCCCTCACATATAATGCCCCGATCATGTGCCCCTCATATATAATGCCCCCATCATGCACCCCTCACATATAATGCCCCCATCATGCACCCCTCACATATAATGCCCCCATCATGCGTCCCTCACATATAATGCCCCCATCATGTGCCCCTCACATATAATGCCCCCCGTGCTGTGCCCCTCACATATAATGTCCCCTTTGCTGTGCCCCTCACATATAATGTCCCCTTTGCTGTGCCCCTCACATATAATGCCCCCGTGCTGTGCCCCTCACAAATAATGCCCCTGTTCTTTGCCCCTCACATATAATGCCCCGATCATGTGCCCCTCATATATAATGCCCCCATCATGCACCCCTCACATATAATGCCCCCATCATGCACCCCTCACATATAATGCCCCCATCATGCACCCCTCACATATAATGCCCCATGCTGTGCCCTTCACATATAATGCCCCCGTTCTCTGCCCCTCACATATAATGCCCCCGTTCTTTGCCCCTCACATATAATGCCCCCATCATGCGCCCCTCACATATAATGCCCCCATGTCCTGTCCCCTCAGGGGGCATTATATGTGAGGGGCACAGCACAGGGGGCATTATATGTTTGGGGCACATGACAGGAGCATTATATGTGAGGGGCACAGCACAGGGGGCATTATATGTGAGGGGCGCATGATGGCGCATTATATATGAGGGGCACAGGATGGGGGCATTATATATGAGGGGCGCATGATGGGGCATTATATATGAGGGGCGCATGATGGGGGCATTATATGTGTGGGGCACAGCACAGGGGGCATTATATGTGTGGGGCACAGCACAGGGGGAATTATATCATATAATGCCCCCTGTGCTGTGCCCCATACATATAATGCCCCCTGTGCTGTGCCCCTCACATATAATACCCCCTGTGCTGTGCCCCCCACACATATAATTTATATGTGTGGGCACAGCACAAGGGGCATTATATGTGAGGGGCACAGCACAGAGGGCCCCCCTGTCATGTGCTCTTCACATATAGTGCCCCCAGTGCTTTGCCTTGCAGCCCCTCACATTAAAAATTCCCCTAAGTTTTTAAATCCCCATCCTCCTGGCACATATTCTGTCCCCCGAATCCCCTGGGCCCTGAGCATACTCTTAGTACTTACTGTATGCCGGCCGCGGGGACGGAATTTCCGGGCGCCGGCGCGATGATGTGAAGTCATCGCGCCGGCCTGCAGTGGATCGCGACCCCGCAGCTCACACGCTGTGTACTCACAGCCAGTGGCGTTGCTAGGGTTGGTGTCACCCGTTGCGGTAGAAAATGGTGTCACCCCAGCATGCTGGGAGTTGTAGTTTTGCAACAGCTGGAGGCACCCTGGTTGGGAAACACTGACATAGATAGATAGGGAATATATATAGACCAGGGGTTCTCACCTATTTTTAGTGAGGGTCCGCTTATCCAGGTCTGCCATCCGGTAAAGGTCCAAGCTGTATGCTAATGCTTGGTGCACACCTAGCGGCCTCAGCGCCATGAAGGCAATAGCAAACTAACAACTGAAGTGTGGAGGATGTATAACCTGAATACTGCTGCACACTGTAACCACTGGATATAATACTGCCACACACACTGTACCCCTGAATATAATACTACCACACACTGTACCCCCTGAATATAATACTGCCACACACTGGGCCCCTGAATATAATACTGCCACACACAGGGCCCCTGAATATAATACTGCCACACACTGTACCCCCGAATATAATACTGCCACACACTGTACCCCTGAATATACTACTGCCACACACTGTATCCCTGAATATAATACTACCACATACTTTGCCCTGAATATAAACCTGCCACCCACTGTGTCCCTGGTATATTACTGCTACCCACTGTGCCCCTTAAAATACTGCAATTCACTGTACCCCTGAAAATAATTCTGCCACACACTGGGCCCCTGTTATATTACTGCCACACACTATTCCCCTGCAACATTACTTGCAGATGCTATGCTCTAACGCTGACTAATTGCACCTCTGTGTCTCTTAAAACAATAAAATGATGCCACTGTGCCTATAGAATGAATGACGCCACTGTGACCCCAGAATGAATGATGCCACTGTGCCCACAGAATGAATGATGCCACTGTGCCTATAGAATGAATGACGCCACTGTGACCCCAGAATTAATGATGCCACTGTGCCCACAGAATTAATGATGCCACTGTGCCTATAGAATGAATGATGCCACTGTGACCCCAGATTTAATCATGCCACTGTACCCACAGAATTAATCATGCCACTGTACCCACAGAATTAATCATGCCACTGTACCCACAGAATTAATGATGCCACAGTACCCACAGAATTAATGATGCCACAGTACCCACAGAATTAATGATGCCACAGTACCCACAGAATTAATCATGCCACTGTGACCACAGAATTGATGATGCCACTGTGACCACAGAATTGATGATGCCACTGTGACCACAGAATTGATGATGCCACTGTGACCACAGAATTGATGATGCCACTGTGACCACAGAATTAATGATGCCACTGTGACCACAGAATTAATAATGCCACTGTACCCACAGAATTAATCATGCCACAGTACCCACAGAATTAATGATGTCACTGTGGGTACAGTGGCATCATTAATTCTGTGGTCACAGTGGCATGATTAATTCTGTGGGTACAGTGGCATCATTAATTCTGTGGTCACAGTGGCATCATTAATTCTGTGGTCACAGTGGCATCATTAATTCTGTGGTCACAGTGGCATCATTAATTCTGTGGGTACAGTGGCATCATTAATTCTGTGGGTACAGTGGCATCATTAATTCTGTGGGTACTGTGGTATCATTAATTCTGTGGGGCACAGTGGCATCATTAATTCTGTGGGGCACAGTGGCATCATTAATTCTGTGGGGCACAGTGGCATCATTAATTCTGTGGGGCACAGTTGCATCATTACTTTTGGAGGCACAGTGGCATCATTAATTCTGTAAGCACAGTGACATCATTAATTCTGTGGGTACAGTGGCATCATTAATTCTGTGGGTACAGTGGCATCATTAATTCTGTGGTCACAGAATTAATGATGCCACTGTACCCACAGAATTAATGATGCCACTGTACCCACAGAATTAATGATGCCCCAGTACCCACAGAATTAATGATGCCACAGTACCCATAGAATTAATGATGCCACTGTACCCACAGAATTAATGATGCCACTGTGACCACAGAATTAAGGATTCCACTGTGACCACCAAATAAGTGATGCCACTGTACCCATATAATTAATGATGCCACTGTACCCACAGAATTAATGATGCCACTGTAACCACAGAATTAATGATGCCACTGTACCCACAGAATTAATGATGCCACTGTAACCACAGAATTAATGATGCCACTGTACCCACAGAATTAATGATGCCACTGTACCCACAGAATTAATTATGCCACTGTGCCCCCATATGAACTTTGCCACTGTAACTCTCCATCTGTTGTAAAACTACAACTCCCATCATGCACAGACAAAAGGTCATGATGGTAGCTGTAGTTCTACAATAACTGGAGAGTCACAGATGGGGGAACACAAATTTTTACCTGAGAGCTTAGAATCGCCGTCCCAGGTCCCGCACTGCTCCGCTGCTCTGGCCTCTTCTAGTCAGGCCTGGCCAGAGCAGATGATGCAGGCAGCTAATGGTGCTACCTGCATCATAGGAGAAGCGCAGGGCAGGGACACATCGCTCCCTCGCTCCGGGCCGCGGCTATTCATTTGTATTGGCGTCTTAAAGACACAGCTACAAATGAATAAGGGGAGATCCAGCGGATGGTCCGAATGACTGGGGGACGGAGTCCGGATCTGGACCGTGGTCTGCCAGTTCAGTACCCCTGATATAGGACATAGATCAATGTTTCATAATCAGAGTGCCTCCAGCTGTTACAAAACTACAACTCCCAGCATGCCTGGACAGCATTGTAGCTTTGCTTTGGAGACACCTTGGTTGGGAAACACTTATTTATGTCAGTGTTTCCCAACCCTCCAGCTGTTGCAAAACTACAACTCCCAGCATGCTAGGAGTTGTAGTATTGCAACAGCTGGGGGCACCTCTGGTGAGAAAGGGGGGGGGGTGAGCAGGGATTGTGCTGGGAAGGGGGGAGGGATGATGCTGGAAAAGGGTGGGCATGGATGGTGGGGGGTAGTTTATCTTACCTGCCTTAGAACACTGCTGGGCTCCTGTATCCTCCAGACACTTCCTGCTTGCTGGGGTCATGTGATGTTTTGGTGTCACATGACCCAAGCAGAGCAGTAGAAAGCTGCCAATCAGGGGGAAGAGAAGCCGAGTAAGTGCCGATAACTCCACAGACACGCTGTGTACACGCTCCCTCTGCACTGCAGACTGAGTATACAAATATAGCTTGTGACAGGGATGAGCGCTGGGACAGGGTGTCACCCCACCATTCTAGGGGGCAGCAATCTCGGGGGGGGGGGGGGGGGGGGGGATAATTGCCCTGTTGTACCCCCCCCCCCCCCCCCCCTGGATCCGCCACTGCATGGGTCAGGGGTGTGGAAATTAAAAAAAAACTACTTGTTCAAGGGACTAAAGCGGAACACAATCTACTTGTCCCTCAGGAAAATCCACTTGTCCCGATTCATAAAATAATTTCAACCAAAATAGTCTGATCCCCCCCACTAGACCACCAGGGATGGATATAAGATCCTTTAGACACTGCTGACAGCGGTGATCTAATGGGTTAATAGGCGATCGCAGTATGTCAGACTATTAGTGGCGGGAGAGCTGTAGCGCCTCTTACACCCGAGACAAGACCAGATAAGTCTAGATGTAACTTTTTGATCACCTTATAAAAAATTTCTCACATGAAGTGACCAAAAATGAGCAATTCTGGACTATTCTTTACATTTACACCGTTCACCATACGGTTTAATTAACATTATATTTTAATAGTCTGGACATTTCCACATGCAGAGATATCACTTATGTTTATTTTTCTACATTATTTTTATTTAAAGAAAATTGGAAACTTATTAGGAAAGGGGCTTATTCACATATATACGCACTTTTTAAAATATTTTAATCACTATTTTCAGTCTCAATAGGGACTTATGTGTTACTGGGGGGGGGGGGGGGGGTGTTCTGCTTCTCCAGTTTATGTGGTGCATTTTGTGTCAGAAAATGTTGGAAGTTGCATTTAGTTACTAGATAACTACAACTCCCAGCATGCCCTAATACAGCCTATGGTTGTGTGGGTGTTGCAGCATGTTCCACTGTATAGTAGGACAGTTAAGGTTATTGTAGGACATGCTGGGAGTTGTAGTTTTGGTTTGTGTCAGCTGCAGAGCCATAGGCTGTGTCAAGGAATAATGGGAATTGCAGTTAGTAACTACAACACCCAGCATGCCCTGATGCAGCCTATGGCTCTGCAGCTGACCCGAACCAAAACTACAACTCCCAGCATGTTACACTTTATAGTTCTACAGTTTAGGTTATGGTGTAACATGCTGGGAGTTGTAGTTTTGGTTCGGGCGTGTTTGTGTGCATCGGTGGGGCTCTTGGTTGACGGGTGAGTATGAAGGGGGCGGGATTCTGGGGGTGCAATATAGTGCGGGTGCCACTGAAAATAAATAAAATTATATGGCACAACTGCCCTAATGCCCGACGTGACAGTCCGCTCCTATACAAAACATTCATGCATACACATATCATACATACACCAGCCACTGCCCCCATATCCCCATACACAACCCCCGCCACTGCCCCCCCCCCCCACATCATACATTACATACACACATACACTCACACCATACATATACACCATACATATGCACACATCATACATAGGCCTGCTGCTGCTGCCCCCCCACATATCATACATTACATTACATACACATCACACAGACAGACATCATACACACATTACATACACATCACAAACAGACATCATACACACATTATACATTACATACACATCACACACAGACAGACATCATACACACATCACACATACATCACAAACAGACATCATACACACATTATACATTACATACACATCACACACAGACAGACATCATACACACATCACACATACACTCACACCATATATATACACCATACACACATCACACATTACATACACATCACACATAGACAGACATCATACACACATCACACATAGACATCATACACATATACACTCACACCATAGATATACACCATACATATGCACATATCATACATAGGCCTGCTGCTGCTGCCCCCCCCCCACATATCATACATTACATACACACATCACACATTACATACACATCACACAGACAGACATCATACACACATCACACATTACATACACATCACAAACAGACATCATACACACATTATACATACAGACACATCACACACAGACAGACATCATACACACATCACACATACACTCACACCATACATATACACCATACACACATTATACATTACATACACATTACACACAGACAGACATCATACACACATCACACATACACTCACACCATACATATACACCATACACACATCACACATTACATACACATTACACACAGACAGACATCATACACACATCACACATACACTCACACCATACATATACACCATACACACATCACACATTACATACACATCACACACAGACAGACATCATACACACATCACACATACACTCACACCATACATATACACCATGCACACATCACACATTACATACACATCACACACAAACACACATCATACACACATTATACATTACATACACATCACACACAGACAGACATCATACACACATCACACATACACTCACACCATACATATACACCATACACACATCACACATTACATACACATCACACACAGACAGACATCATACACACATCACACATACACTCACACCATACATATACACCAGTGTTTCCCAACCAGGGTTCCTCCAGCTGTTGCAAAACTACAACTCCCAGCATGCCCAGGGCATGCTGGGAGTTGTAGTTTTGCAACAGCTGGAGGAACCCTGGTTGGGTAATACTGATATACACCATACATATGCACACATCATACATACACCTGCCGCTGCCCCCCCATCATACATTACATACACACATCACACATACACTCACACCATACATATACAACCACCCTTCCTGCCGCCGCCTGCATTCTCGGCCTCCTCACCTGATCCGGCCATGAGTGGACATCAGAGCTGTAGTCACCGCCGGTGTGAGGTGAGATTTCCGTCCTCCCCCTCCCCCCTGCTCTGTGTTTTCCCTGTGCAAACTAGCAACCTCCCCGTGGTGGATTAGGTCCTGGGGAGACAGATCAGGGGGAGGGGGAGGGATAGAGCTGTGCACGGAGCTGTCTACATCCTTTCTCTCACCCTGCTGTGTCTTCTGAGCTCCGTCCATCCTCCGGGAGGGGAGATAAGTGGACTCTATGTCAGCTGGAGGCCACCGCCCCCTCCATACACTCTGAGTGCCGGTGTGAGACTTCCATCGGCTCCTGCGCCTTACACCGACATTAAAGAAAAATAAGGGGGAAGTCTGTCTGTCCCTGCTCGCCCGATACAGGGCTAAATCTATGAACAATTCACCTGCCCGGCGCCCAAAACTACTTGTCCCGGGCGTCGGGCGATAGGATTTCCACATCCCTGATGGGTACACTATGTACCCCAGTATGCTATACAGCTGGCGTAGGTAAGTAGTGATGCTCTGCACCCTGTATACGCTATATATCACTCCTCACCTCCTTACACTCTGGACTGGGCCCTCTGCATCTGACCCATGGAGTGGTACCTGAAGGCAGTAAAAAAAATTGCCACAGGATCCAAAAATGATTGTTACCACACACCAGCAAAAACGCAAGAAAAAGAACACAAGAAAAACTGAAAAAATGCAAGAAAAAGCTGTGACCGTTCTTCTGGCGTTTTTGCTGGTGAACAAAAAACCTCAATGGAATCCAAGCCTCAAAGCAATAGAACAAAATCCCTATGTCCACTTTTACTGTGAGGTGCAGCTCAGGTGTACTCTTTGTGGAGATTTAGAACTTTGCACAAAATTTATCATGTGCCTTGCAATTGCACCAAATTTAGACCAACCAAAACAATCTACAAAAAACATGTACCTACAACAATGATAAATTTCCCCCAATGTATATGTGTGATTGTGTATATGTAGCAGAGCCGAGTGTGTGATTGTGTATATGTAGTAGAGCTGAGTGTGTGATTTTGTAAATGCAGCAGAGCTGAGTGAGTGATCAGGTGTATGTAGCCAAGTTGAGTGTGTGCGTGGTCATGCTTATACATAATCACACATTCAGCTCTGCTCCATACACATGTCGCACACATGTTCTCCTCACATTTTCAAAGATCTCTTGTGCTGCTTTGAAAATATGTGAAAATTCATTTTTTTTTTTTTTTTTTTTTTTATAATTACTTAAATAACATCTTTTCCCACAAAAACAAAGAAAAAAAAAACCAAAAACAGTAAAACTGCAACACAATTTCTGTGATTTCCGGTATGAAATTTTTTATGTAAACTGGACTCTCACCCCTTTGAAAATATCATAGTTATATAGTTAGTACGGTCGAAAAAAGACATATGTCCATCAAGTTCAACCAGGGAATTGAAGGGTAGGGGTGTGGCGCGATATTGGGGAAGGGATGGGATTTTATATTTCTTCATAAGCATTAATGTTATTTTGTTCCAGGAATGTATCTAATCCTGTTTTAAAGCTGTTAATTTTTCCTGCTGTGACCAGTTCCTGAGGTAGACTGTTCCATAAGTTCACAGTTCTTATGGTAAAGAAGGCGTGTCGCCCCTTGAGACTAAACCTTTTCTTCTCCAGACGGAGGGAGTGCCCCCTCGTCCTTTGGGGGGGGGGTTTAACCTGGAACAGTTTTTCTCCATATTTTTTGTATGGGCCATTAATATACTTATATACGTTTATCATATCCCCCCTTAAACGTCTCTTCTCAAGACTAAACAATTGTAACTCCTTTAATCGCTCCTCATAGCTAAGATGTTCCATGCCCCATATTAGTTTAGTCGCGCGTCTCTGCACCCTTTCCAGCTCCACAGTGTCCCTTTTATGGACAGGTGACCAAAACTGAACAGCATATTCCAGGTGAGGCCGTACCAATGCTTTATAAAGGGGGAGTATTATGTCCCTGTCCCTTGAGTCCATGCCTCTTTTGATACATGACAATATCCTGCTGGCTTTGGAAGCAGCAGCCTGACATTGCATGCTATTCTGTAGTCTGTGATCTACAAGTACACCCAGATCCTTCTCTACCAGTGACTCTGACAGTTTAATCCCCCCTAAGACATACGACGCATGCAGGTTATTAGTACCCAGATGCATAACTTTACATTTATCCACATTGAACCTCATTTGCCAAGTGGAGGCCCAGACACTTAGTCTATCCAAGTCATCTTGTAACTTATGCACATCCTCTATAGACTGTACCGTGCTACAAAGCTTTGTGTCATCTGCAAAGATAGAAACAGAGCTGTTAATACCATCCTCTATATCATTGATAAATAAATTAAACAACAGCGGTCCCAGTACTGAACCTTGGGGTACACCACTAATTACCGGGGACCAATCAGAGTACGAATCATTGACCACCACTCTCTGGGTACGATCCATGAGCCAGTGTTCAATCCAGTTACAAACTAAAATTTCCAAACCCAAAGACCTTAACTTACCTGTCAGACGTCTGTGAGGGACAGTATCAAACGCTTTAGCAAAATCCAGAAACACTATATCCACAGCCATTCCTCTGTCAAGGCTTCTACTCACCTCTTCAAAAAAGCAAATTAGATTGATTTGACAACTTCTATCCTTAGGAAACCCATGCTGGCTATCACTTATAATACAATTTTAAGGCAAGACAAAACGCTCCTATTATGCTTATATGACTTCTTTACTGACACAGCAGCAACCATATATTGTATATAATAAAAGAAAAAACGTTTTACATATGTAATGCATATAACCATGAAACCTAGGACGTAACCTAGTATGCTATATGGATCATCCAATCAGTCCACAGCCCAGGTAATAAAGGTAATCCACACACAGGTATCTTCCTCTTCTTTGCTGCTCAGCAGTTCAGATAAGTACTCTCTGTTATTTAAAAAATATTTTGTGCCTCACTTTTTCAAATTTGCTCTAATATTTCATTATTAAAAAATTATTATTTTTCATTACTTCTTAATTTAATTTATTTTATTACTTAATTATTATTTAATTTAATTTATTTAATTTATTTATTTCATTCATTTTATTTTGCTATAATCTTCTTTCAGTTCATACATATAATTGTCTTTTTCAAGACAATTTTTTCATATACTGTAATTCCGCCATTTTCTTCCTTGCTTTCATACTATATACTCAACAGTATAATGTTTCAGCATTAGCCTTCTTCTAAATTGATACATATACTTACCGCTGGGGGTTTTTCCACTAACCCCCGTTCTCTACATCTGGTCACCTTCATCCCGGCTTTGTCCCCTGTTAGTTCCCTCGGCTTGCGCCTTTCCTATTCTTCGCATAGCCGCCATCTTAGGTGCCGCTCGAGCGCGTCTCTCGCGAAATCTCGCGATACCCGGCAGTGAGGTGATCTCCTGTCAGGGTGAACGAGATTTCCGTCATTCTCCTCAGAGCGACGGAGCGAGTAGCAGCGCACAGTGACTTAGCGTTACATTGTTACCTCACAACTGTTCGCCATTATACTTTGTATCCTTTTCACTTTCCATTTTAAAAAATTTCTTTCTAGTTTCTCACCTACTGTGTTAGACTGCCATCTAGTGGCTGTAATATATATTACAAGCTGGGGAAAAAACTTTTTCCTCAGCGTATTACCCCTCCATAACCAATTGACTTTGCCATAAATACAAGTGTATATATGTATGTATGTGTGTAGGTTTGTATATAGGTATATATACATATGGGCATACGTATATATTAGTTAATTTTTTCTCAATTTACAACTGCTTGATAATTATTTATTTAATTAATTAATATACTGGTGGATATTATTCAACATTATTGTTTTTTCCTTCACCCTTTCTCACAGTATATTTCTCTCATTGTATACCTACATTCTCTTTATTCTCAACATGTCTGAGGAAAATAAAACTGTATCTGATCCTTCACAGGATCGTATTCAAACAATGGTGGACGCATCTGTGTCCAAATCGGTTCAAGCAGCGATTGTCACCTTACAAGACACAATCACAAAATCCATGAACCTGGTTTTGGCACGTGCCACCCTTCAAAACCCCTCAGATTTACCACCCCGAACTCCATCTGACCAATACTGGTCGCCCAAAGAATCAGTCTCTGAACTGGCTAAGGGCTTTAACCCCTTAAGGACCAGGCCATTTTACACCTTAAGGACCAGAGCGTTTTTTGCAATTCTGACCACTGTCACTTTAAACATTAATAACTCTGGAATGCTTTTAGTTATCATTCTGATTCCGAGATTGTTTTTTCGTGACATATTCTACTTTAACTTAGTTGTAAAATTTTATGGTAACTTGCATCCTTTCTTGGTGAAAAATCCCAAAATTTGATGAAAAAAATGAAAATTTTGCATTTTTCTAACTTTGAAGCTCTCTGATTGTAAGGAAAATGGATATTCAAAATAAAACATTTTTGGGTTCACATATACAATATGTCTACTTTATGTTTGCATCATAAAATTTATGAGTTTTTACTTTTGGAAGACACCAGAGGGCTTCAAAGTTCAGCAGCAATTTGGAAATTTTTCACAAAATTTTCAAACTCCCTATTTTTCATGGACCAGTTCAGGTTTGAAGTGGATTTGAAGGGTCTTCATATTAGAAATACCCCATAAATGACCCCATTATAAAAACTACACCACCCAAAGTATTCAAAATGACATTCAATAAGTGTATTAACCCTTTAGGTGTTTCACAGGAATAGCAGAAAAGTGAAGGAGAAAATTCACAATCTTCATTTTTTACACTCGCATGTTCTTGTAAACCCAATTTTTGAATTTTTGCAAGGGGTAAAAAGGAGAAAATTTTTACTTGTATTTGTAGCCCAATTTCTCTCGAGTAAGGACATATCTCATATGTCTATGTTAATTGTTCAGCGGGCGCAGTAGAGGGCTCAGAAGGGAAGGAGCGACAAATGGTTTTTGGGGGGCATGTCACCTTTAGTAAGCCCCTATGGTGCCAGGACAGCAAAAAAAAAACACATGGCATACCATTTTGGAAACTATACCCCTCGGGGAACATAACAAGGGGTAAAGTGAACCTTAATACCCCACAGGTGATTCACGACTTTTGCATATGTAAAAAATAAAAAAAAATGTTTTACCTAAAATGCTTGGTTTCCCAAAAATGTTACATTTTTAAAAAGGATAATAGCAGAAAATACCCCCCAAAATTTGAAGCCCAATTTCTCCCGATTCAGAAAACACCCCATATGGGGGTGAAAAGTGCTCTGCTGGCGCACTACAGGTCTCAGAAGAGAAGGAGTCACATTTGGCTTTTTGAAAGCAAATTTTGCTCTGGGGGCATGCCGCATTTAGGAAGCCCCTATGGTGCCAGAACCGCAAAAAAAACCCACATGGCATACCATTTTGGAAACCAGACCCCTCGGGGAATGTAAAAAGGGGTAAAGTGAACCTTAATACCCTACAGGTGTTTCACGACTTTTGCATCTGTTAAAAAAAAAAAAAAAATTCTTACCTAAAATGCTTGGTTTCCCAAAATTTTTACATTTTTAAAAAGGGTAATAGCAGAAAATACCCCCCAAAATTTGAAGCCCAATTTCTCCCGCTTCAGAAAACACCCCATATGGGGGTGAGAAGTGCTCTGCTGGCGCACTACAGGTCTCAGAAGAGAAGGAGTCACATTTGGCTTTTTGAAAGCAAATTTTGCTCTGGGGGCATGCCGCATTTAGGAAGCCCCTATGGTGCCAGGACAGCAAAAAAAAACACATGGCATACCATTTTGGAAACTAGACCCCTCGGGGAACGTAACAAGGGGTAATGTGAACCTTAATACCCCACAGGTGATTCACAACTTTTGCATATGTAAAAAAAAAAATAAAATTTTTACCTAAAATGTTGGTTTCCCAAAAATTTTAGATTTTTAAAAAGGGTAATAGCAGAAAATACCCCCCATAATTTGTAACACAATTTCTCCCGAGTACGGCGATACCCCATATGTGACCCTAAACTGTTGCCTTGAAATACGACAGGGCTCCAAAGTGAGAGCGCCATGCGCATTTGAGGCCTAAATTAGGGATTGCATAGGGGTGGACATAGGGGTATTCTACGCCAGTGATTCCCAAATAGGGTGCCTCCAGCTGTTGTAAAAGTCCCAGCATGCCTGGACAGTCAGTGGCTATCTGGTAATACTGGGAGTAGTTGTTTTGCAACAGCTGGAGGCTCCGTTTTGGAAACAGTGGCGTACCAGACGTTTTTCATTTTTATTGGGGAGGGGAGGGGGGCTGTGTAGGGGTATGTGTATATGTAGTGTTTTTTACTTTTTATTTTATTTTTTGTGGTAGTGTAGTGTTTTTAGGGTACAGTCGCACGGGCGGGGGGTTCACAGTAGTTTCTCGCTGGCAGTTTGAGCAGCGGCAGAAAATTTGCCTCAGCTCAAACTTGCAGCCGGATACTTACTGTAATCCTCCGCCCATGTGAGTGTACCCTGTACATTCACATTGGGGGGGGGGGGGGGGGGGGGGAACATCCAGCTGTTGCAAAACTACAACTCCCAGCATGTACGGTCTATCAGTGCATGTTGGGAGTTGTAGTTTTGCAACAGCTGGAGGCTCCGTTTTGGAAACGGTGGCGTACCAGACGTTTTTCATTTTTATTGTAGGGGTATGTGTATATGTAGTGTTTTTTTACTTTTTATTTTATTGTGTGTTAGTGTAGTGTTTTTAGGGTACAGTCACACGGGCGGGGGTTCACAGTAGTTTCTCGCTGGCAGCTTGAGCTGCAGTAGAAAATTTGCTGCAGCTCAAACTTGCAGCCGGATACTTACTGTAATCCTCCGCCCATGTGAGTGTACCCTGTACATTCACATTGGGGGGGGGGGGACATCCAGCTGTTGCAAAACTACAACTCCCAGCATGTACGGTCTATCAGTGCATGCTGGGAGTTTAGTTTTGCAACAGCTGGAGACACACAGGTTGTGAAACACCGAGTTTGGCAACAAACTCAGTCTTTTGCAACCAGTGTGCCTTCAGCTGTTGCAAAAGCTACAACCCCCAGCATGTACGGACAGCGGAAGGGCATGCTGGGTGTTGTAGTTATGCAACAGCGGGAGGCATACTACTTTGGCTGGGGATGCTGGGGACTGTAGTTATGCAACAGCTGGAGACACACTGGTTTGCTACTTAACTCAGTGTGCCTTCAGCTGTTGCAAAACTACAACTCTCAGCAGTCACCGACAGCCAACGGGCATGCTGGGAGTTGTAGTTATGCAACCACCAGATGCACCACTACAACTCCCAGCATGCACTTAAGCTGTTTGTGCAAGCTGGGAGTTGTAGTTACACAACAGCTGAAGGTACATTTTTCCATAGAAAGAATGTGCCTCCAGCTGTTGCAAAACCATAAGTCCCAGCATGCCCATAAGTGCATGCTGGGAGTTGTGGTGGTCTGCCTCCTCCTGTTGCATAACTACAGCTCCCAGCATGCCCTTTTTGCATGCTGGGAGCTGTTGCTAAGCAACAGCAGGAGGCTGTCACTCACCTCCTGCTGCTGCTTGATCGCCGCACAGGTCAGTCCCGCTGCCGCCGCCGTCGTCGCTCCTGGGGCCCCGATCCCAACATTAACGCCGGGGATCGGGGTCCCCAGCACCTGGGGTGCACGTCCCGCACCCGCTCACGTCCTCCGGAAGAGGGGCGGAGCGGGTGCGGGAGTGACACCCGCAGCAGGCGCCCTGATTGGTCGGCCGGTAATCCGGCCGACGAATCAGGGCGATCGTGAGGTGGCACCAGTGCCACCTCACCCCTGCAGGCTCTGGCTGTTCGGGGCCGTCTCTGACGGCCCCAATCAGCCAGTAATTCCGGGTCACCGGGTCACTGGAGACCCGATTGACCCGGAATCGCCGCAGATCGCTGGACTGAATTGTCCAGCGATCTGCGGCCATCGCCGACATGGGGGGGCATAATGACCCCCCTGGGCGATATGCCGCGATGCCTGCTGAACGATTTCAGCAGGCATCGGGCACCGGCTCCCCTCCGGCTAGCGGCAGGGGGCCGGGAAAGGACAGGACGTACTCCTACGTCCTCGGTCCTTAAGGACTCGGAAACGGGGGCGTAGGAGTACGTCCATTGTCCTTAAGGGGTTAAAGGACCTGGAAAGTCCAAATCAAAGAGACGACATTTGTCTGTTGATCCTTATTCCAAACCTACTAGATACACTTTAGAATCTCATACCCCCTCCAAATCACAGGCAAATGACTCCGTCCCTATAAGGGGAATTAACCAGTCAGATAATACTTCTTCCACCCTAGAAGAGGCTCACTCCTCTAAACGGAAAAAAGTGGACTTTAGATCCAAACCAGACTCCTTTAGAGAGTCCTCATCTGAAGATTCTGATCACTCAGACATTGAGGATGTGGACGATATTTTATATATCTCTGAGGAAGGTGGCTCAGACCATGACGACCCTGCTCTGCAGGACGACACCAAAACAGGTGATTCTAATGACCCCTTTTTCGATCCCTCATTGATTTATCACCCTCGGTCAGGGGAATTGTTACCTGAACCTAAGGTAGCTGAATATCTGGCTATGTGGGTATTTAAATCTCTGGACAAGGCTTCTAGGAGCAAATTAAAGTCAGAGTGCCCCCGCCCATCTCTCCCGCATAATTCTTCGGCCACCCCCGAGTTGGACCCTTTACTCAATAAATTTTTATTTAAGACGGGAAAGAATCCAAAGAAAGGGATCGACCGCAGCTTCAAGGCTTGCCAGGACAAACTTATGGACCTGCTAGGTCCATTAACCAAAATTCTCAATTTGGCAGAACTGGCTTCTAACTCAAATACTTCGGTGGATACCGAAACTCTGAAGGGATGGGCTCAAAGAGCCATATGCTTATTCGGCAATGCCAATGCCGCTCTCTCTACAGAGAGAAAGAGGTCTATTCTAATGAAAATAGACCCGCAGTTGACCAATTTGGCCTCTACGGAGCCACCTAATCCTACTAAAGGATTACTCTTTGGAGACGAGTTCATAAAAGAAATGAACAAATACGTGGGCCTGTTTTCGTCTTTAAGTAAGGCACAGGTCTCTATGAAGAAGGTCTTCTCTCAGAAGATTTTTGGAAAGGCTGGAAGAGGCAGGGGCCGCTCTTCCAGCCGCTCAACTCAGTATAGACCCCAATATAGAACCACATATAACCCACCACAACCCTCCTTCACTACACCCACCCCGACACCATTCTTCCCATACAGGGGCAGACCTTGGCGCGCACGAGGACAACGGGGTTACCCACGATCCAGACCATCTTCAGGTAAGACATGTCCAGTGTTCTTCCCTTCATATCCCATTAGGAGGGAGACTCCTACATTTTTTAACAAATTGGAGTATGATTACATCAGACTCCTGGATTCTAAACACAGTCAGGGGTTATCAAATAGAATTTGTTTCGCCCCCAATTCAAATGTCTCTCCCTCACCCGATCCAATTCTCCATGACAGACAAAGAACTCATAGATCTAGAAATCAAAGATCTCCTCTCAAAAAGCGCAATCACTCCAATCCCCTATCATTCTACAGGTTATCTCAGCAATCTCTTTTTAGTCAAAAAGAAAGATGGCGGTCACAGACCGGTCATCAATCTGAAATCCCTCAACAACCTGGTTGTATATCGTCATTTCAAGATGGAGGGAATTCACCTCCTAAGAGATATTTTAATGAAAGACGATTGGCTCGCCAAAATAGATCTGAAGGACGCTTACCTTACGGTTCCAATCCATCCTTCATCCCAAATTTTCCTTCAGTTCCTATGGAACAACCAAAGGTGGCAGTTCACTTGCCTCCCATTCGGCCTATCATCAGCACCTTGGTGCTTCACAAAACTTCTCAAACCGGTGATTGCATTACTCAGAGGTCGCGGGGTTCGCCTTATAATATACCTCGACGACATTCTTCTTATGGCTCAATCCAAGGAACTTCTATCTCTTCACACGGATTGGACTATGTCTCTCTTAACCCATTTGGGTTTCCTCATAAACTTCGAAAAATCAGTTCTTATCCCATCACAAGAAATCGAATTTCTGGGTTTTCTGATCAACACCCAATCAACTACCTTAAGTCTTCCATCCAGGAAATTAAAGACTATCAGGAAGGAGATTCGTCAAGTTCTTCGCAAGGACTTGATCTCCCTGAGAACGATAGCCCACATAGTGGGTCTTCTGGCTGCTTCCATTCAAGCTATATTTCCAGCCCCCCTCCACTACAGAGCGCTTCAACGGTTGAAAATTCACCATCTAAGAGAGGGGCTGGGTTATTCAGACGACATCCGTCTATCTTCCGAAGCCAGAGAGGAACTTCTCTGGTGGCTCGTCCACATAGAATCCTGGAACGGAAAAGCGATCTTCCATCCAAATCCGGATTTAATCATAGAATCCGATGCGAGTCTTTCTGGATGGGGCGCTCATTGTGGACCTCTTTCGACCGGAGGGAAATGGTCTCCCTCGGAATCTACTCTACACATAAATTGCCTGGAACTCCTGGCAGGTTTCTTTGCTTTAAAGAGCTTTGCAAAGAATTCCTCAAATTGTTGCATCCTCCTTCGGATGGACAACATATCTGCTGTCCAATACATCAATCATCTGGGAGGCACGAATTCCAAAATGCTTGCAGATTTTGTCAAAGATTTTTGGCATTTCTGCTTGGACAAAAATATTGTCCTGAAGGCAGAATATATACCAGGGATTTCCAATTCCATAGCGGACTGGTATTCTCGTTATCTTACAGACAACAGCGACTGGAGACTTCATCCCCCAGTCTTTCAGAGGATCAATTCTTTATGGGGTCCTTTACATCTGGATCTCTTTGCATCACGACTCAACACCCAACTTCCTCAATTTTTTAGTTGGCGTCCGGACCCAGAAGCGCTGGGAGTGGACGCTTTCCTTCAATCTTGGCCGAGGAAGATCCTCTACGCCTTTCCACCTTTCAACCTTATCCCTCGGGTTCTATTTCATGTTTTGATTCAGAAAATCACCCTGGTGTTAGTTACACCTCTATGGCCAACTCAATCCTGGTATCCTCAAATTTTAAGTCTCCTCATCGACTTTCCTCGTCTTCTACCAGCTTTCCCTCATCTTCTCCTAGACCCTCAAGGGAACTTTCATCCTTTGATCTTATCCAACCAACTACCTCTGGTTGCCTGGTTGATATCAGGCCAAACAGACCTGACTTCCAATTTTCTCAATCAACTAGAGACATATTATCAGATGCCTGGGCCCTGGGTACCAGAAAGGCTTACAGATCAGCCTGGGGATTATGGATTCGTTGGTGCAATCAACGGGATGTGGATCCCTTACATGCATCTATTCCCAATATCTTGAATTTTCTTTCTTTTTCATTTGATGAGGGTAAAGCTTACAGAACGATAAATCTCTACCGTTCTGCTATCTCATCAAATCACCCGCCTATTGACTCCATCCCTATTGGCAAACATCCTTTAGTATGCCAATTACTTAAGGGTATTCGATTCAGACGTCCATCTTTACCCAAATATTCAACAACTTGGGATGTCAATCTTATCCTACAAATGTTCACCACCTGGGAGGATAATGATTCTCTTTCTCTTAAACTCCTATCTTTCAAATTAACAGTTCTCCTTTGCCTTATCTCAATCAAACGCATTTCCGACGTTCGTGCTTTAGACATAACACGTAGACAATTTACTCCTCAAGGGGTTCTTTTCTCTATTTTTCGTCGTACAAAAACCAACCTTCAATCTGTGTTCTACCCCTCTTTTCCATATCAAGATAAACTATGCGTTGTCCGTTGTCTGCACTCTTACGAATCTAAAACGGAATCTCTTAGACTTTCTTCTTCATCTCAATTACTTATCTCTTTTTGTAAACCCCACGCTCCAGTTACCTCAACCACACTTGCTAGATGGGTTAGACAGACCATGCAAATGGCGGGTATTGACATCACCAAATTTGGTGCTCATTCTACTAGGGGAGCAGTATCTACAAAAATTTTTCAATCAGGAGCATCCCTTTCAGATTTACTAAAAGCTGCCAATTGGTCCTCCGAGTCTACTTTTAAAACTTTTTATTTCAGACCCGAATCTCATGTTTCTATGGTATTATTATAATGTTATTATCATGCATATTTTATATGTTTTTAGACACATGATTGTATTTTATATCTAGCTTTAAACTAGCATAATAGGAGCGTTTTGTCTTGCCTTAAAATTGGGAATTTTCCTATCCATTGTGACGGAAAATTTGGATTTTAATAAAGACCAAACGCGAGTATTATCCCTCCCTTTTTGTAATACACCCATCCCTATAACTATTTTGTTCTTTATTTCCGATAGTGCAACAATAACCCATCAGTATTCTTCATCTGCAACCTCTTCGTATGGTGGATTTGAGGAGACTACGTCTTCAACGCCTCCGAACTTCGTTCCCTCGTTGTTTTCAGAAGTTTTCATGTTCATCGTCTTCAGTTCTATCTTTCGTGTCTAAGGTAGTTCTTCTACAGATTATCCAGTTCACAGCAAAGAAGAGGAAGATACCTGTGTGTGGATTACCTTTATTACCTGGGCTGTGGACTGATTGGATGATCCATATAGCATACTAGGTTACGTCCTAGGTTTCATGGTTATATGCATTACATATGTAAAACGTTTTTTCTTTTATTATATACAATATATGGTTGCTGCTGTGTCAGTAAAGAAGTCATATAAGCATAATACTCGCGTTTTGTCTTTATTAAAATCCAAATTTTCCGTCACAATGGATAGGAAAATTCCCAATTATCCCCTATGTATTCCTGTATGTAATCCCGTATAAATCCTTCAAACAATTTACCCACAATGCACGTTAGACTTACCGGTCTATAGTTTCCTGGAGAAGACCTAGTGCCCATCATGTAAAGCAGAAAATATACGTGGACACGCCCACTTTTACAAAACTGACGTGAACGGTGTAAACCGCGGCACAAAGCTCTTTGAAATGTGTTCAATATTTTTTGCGCCAAAATTTTGGCGCAAAATTGATTTTTTTGTGCCGCAAAATTCTTTGAGAATCTACCCTCTGTGTACTTTATAAATATTTATAATTCTACTATTGTGCAGAGTTTTGTTCGGCGCACACTGCTGCTCCAGCACTTCTAGCTATGTGAGCAGTGCCGTGGAGGTAGAGAAGGCGTGCACGGTAGAGCCAGGGGGGGAGGGGGTTATATATTTGCGCAAAATTTATCAAACGACGTGCACAACTTTTGTAAATTGTGTAAAGGGGCAGATCTGTGTCTACAACAGACCCTAATGAGAAATCTCCCCCAATGATTCTATAAACTGGCGGTCGATACTGAGTATATAGTTTATATACATTTTTTGTGTAGAGGTTTTTTTTTTTTTAATATAATTTTTTATAGGAAAGAAATAAAAGACATTTTTGAAAAGGTTTCCAATCTCAGTTTTCGTTACTCAATAAAAAAGATTTACACCATTTTCTGAACAATATAATTTCAGTAGTATGTACCGTATATAAAGTATACAAAAAATAAGGTTGCAGCAGCAGCTCTCTTTGTCAAAAAAATCGAGGCTCTTAGCGCACTTTTTGATCAAAACGTGTCCCCATCCACCACACGGAGGTGGCCTCTTGTCGGATGAGACCCTAACATGCCTAATCCACTCACCTCTGCTGGGCATATGGCCTCTGACATGCAGGATCCTTTTATATTATGCATGTTTTGTGTATATCTATGTATCTATCTATAATACGGTATACACTTCTACAAATATATTTTTTTACAAAAATATTTTTCTCATTTTTGTTTATGTTGCATGCGCTATTTACTGTATTTGTTTTACCATTATGCATGTTATCACATCCTTGTCATTTTTTTATGCTTTCATATGCCCCTGGATTATTATAATAATCATTATTGCTATTATCTCAAATGTATATGCATTATTTATAGCCATGTTATTGCCTTCACAGTCAGTTCTCCCACTATATATTTTCATTCTTTGTATTATTTAGCCCTGGGTCCGATGTTCAACTTATTTTGTATATCCCTCCATTAGCAGCGATCTGTCTTTCCCCCTAGAATTTTTTTGTGCACGCATGCGCAGTATGAGTGACTGTGGCCATGTTTTCGTTGCCGAACCCACTCTATAATGTGAATGCGCGTTGCGTGCTCCATCACACGAGTGCCGCGGTGTCCAACGTCACTTCCGACCCAGCGGCTTACTATTTGGACAGGTGTGTTATTCCTTTTCTATTGGGTCACTATTATATAAATTCCGAACCTGTAGCCATTATTTGCAGCCAAATGTTTTAACATATATTGATATATATTTATTTTATTTAGTCTATTATGTACATTTTTAGAATCATGTTCTTTTATTAATTTGGTGTCGGGGTTACGCTTTTGGCATTTGTAGGTATATATGCAGAAGGAATAAGTTGCAATATATAGGGGAAAAAAAGAAACATGGTGGTTGGGGTGCTGGTGACTACTCCCAATGAAGCAGAGCTGTAGTGTTCTGATCAATTCGGGAGCTGTGTATTCTTCCCCCACCATCACTTTCCTCCTCCTCCTATTCTCAAAAATGAGGAATCCTCCTGCCAGACTACCCAAATCTGTAGATAACGTTGGACTTTTTGTCAGAATTTTATTAATATTTGTATATTATATTATATTTGTTTGTCTATGTTATAAAGTGATGTTCGTTCCCACCCAAATACCCAGTCCTCCGTATAAAGTCACCGCCCCCCCCCCAAAAAAAAACACCCTATACCCCGAGTTTTCTATACCTTTATTTAATAATAAAAAGCTTATTTCACCCTATAAAACAAATGGATGTAAATGTCCATGTTTACACCTGTCCTCAGAGCAGTGACATTCCGTATGACATCACACATGTGACTTCACAAATGGTGATAGCTGGAAAAAGAGGTGCAGAGCCCCAGAGGCCTTACTCTGAGGACTGCAATCTAGCGAGCACTAGTGTTTCTATATTGTTTCCTTGCGCTTTTTATTTTATTTTATCATGATTCGAGGGGACCACATCAGCAGGGATGAGGTCAATTTGGCCTGTAGCATGTGCTGGACAGTTACCATCCTCCTGGGTTCCCTCTTCACCACCGGCCCGAGTTTCTGGTTTGAAATCACCAGCAACCAACCGAGCCGGAATATCACCTCCAGCCACCTGCAAGGGCAGAACGATACCATCAGAGATCTGCCCAGCTTGAATACTACCAGCAGCGACATGAAGTGTCCCATCTGGACGAGGACCAGGATCAGAAAGATCACCCCTGTCCTGGTGAGTAATCAAACCTCTGCCAGCAGCGACATGAAGTGTCCCATCTGGACCAGGACCAGGATCAGAAAGATCACCCCTGTCCTGGGGAGTAATGACACCACTGCCAGCAACGACGCGATCAACTGGGATTCCATTACCAACAACCTGCAGAGCGGGGCGGCCATCATCAAAAACTATCTTGGCTGGATCAGCACTTATGGTGACATGATCATCTGCCTGCTATGCTATATTCCCATCGATAACAACCTGCTGGACCGGTTCATAGATGCTGTTGACGACCTGATCTCGTTTGCTACTATCATCAGTGACCTGCTGTCCTGGATAGACACCACCACTGACTTGATCTTCTGGATCCCCACCATCACCAGCAGCTCCCTGCTTGCCTGGATGAACCCAGTCAATGAGTTTGTGACCTGGATTACCACCAACAGCACTATAGAGCTTCTTTACGTGATCTGTAACCCCACTGCCATCAGCTGGATCGGCTTCTTCAGTGACAGGCTCACCTGGATCGCCATCACACTCCAGCTTCTGACGTGGGTTATGCCAAGGGGGATAGTGACCAGCATCACCGGACCGATGGACTATATTAACTCGGTCAGACAGTTCCTGGGACGGGTCACCGTTGCCATCCTAATTGTCAATATCCCCGAGATTAAAGGTGTCATTACCATCATCGCCAGTATACTATGGGTATTCACCACCAACCTGTATGTATGAACACTGGAAAAGATGAATAAACATTTTTATTAGACAAATATTCCAATAGTTGTAATTATTGTTATAATAGACAAAGTAGGGAATTTATTATAAATCAGTGTTTTATATGTCAGTGAGAAACAAAAATATCTCGGAGTAAGGTGCCCCAAATGTATGAAGAGCCGCAGTTGAATATGGTTTCACATAACTACAACTCCCAGCATGCCCAGACAGCCAATAGCACTGCTCAGCCTCTGATTGGTGGAGCACTTTGTCGTACGGTAATAACTCAACTAACCCCTTCCCACAGAATGCCTTATATAAACGTCCGATTGGGCAGGTCCTTCGCGCATTCCGCCGTTTATAAAAGGCATTCAGTTAACCCGGCGATGCGCGGCATCGCATGGGTTAGCTGGCAGAAGTCCCGCTGTTACCAGCAGGAGACAACTTCTGCAAGCCTCCCCCAGGACCATCTGTGGATGGTCCTAGTCAGCAATCCCTGTGATTGGTCCCTGTGGACCAATCACAGTGTGTCAGCTGACTGGGGGGGGGGTGTCTCAGCTGACTGGGGGGGGGGGTTTAAAGTTCATTTCCCTCAGTCTGCCCGTTCCTAGAAGTCGGGCAGAGCGGGGGATGATGAGTGCTGTGGGGGGGGGGGGGGGGGGGGGTGATGGGGTGGCCCACGGCACATACCTGGGGAGGAGGCAGCTGTGGCATCAGATGCAGCAGTGAAGATCGCTGTAATGTGATCTTCACTGTTGCTTCTAGGAGTTTTAAAACTACAACTCACAGCATGCCCAGCCTTTGGCTGTCTGGGCATGCTGGGAGTTGTAGTTTTGCAACATCTGGAGGGCCACAGTTTGGAGACCACTGTGCACTGGTCTCCAATCTGTGCTCTTCCAGATGTTACAGAACTACAACTTTCAGCATGCCTAGACTGTCTGGGCATGCTTGGAGTTGTAGTTTTGCAACAACTGGAGGCACACTAGTTGGGAAGCATTGTCTGTTTCCTAACTCAGTGTTTCCCAACCTGTTTGCCTCCAGCTGTTGCAAAACTATAACTCCCAGCATGCACTGACAGACCATGCATGCTGGGAGTTGTAGTTTAGCAACAGCTGGAGGCTCATGGGTTGCGAAACACTGAGTTAAGTAACAAACTCTGTGTTTTGCAACCAGTGTGCCTCCAGCTGTTGCATAACTACAACCCCCAGCATGATCGGACAGCCAAAGGGCATGCTGGGAGTTGTAGTTTTGCCCGCCCCCCATGTGAATGTACATTCACATGGGCAGGGGTTTACAGCAAGTTTCCTTGCTGTAAACCCCTGCCCTTGTTACATAAACCCCTGCCCTTATTATGTACCTTGAGGGGTGTAGTTTCCAAAATAGTATGCCATGTGGGGGCTTTTCAGCTGTTCTGGCACCATAGGGGCTTCCTAAATGTGACATGCCCCCCAAAAATCATTTCAGAAAAACTCACTCTCCAAAAACCCATTGTCGCTCCTTCCCTTCTGAGCCCTCTACTGCGCCCTCCGAACACTTGACATACACATATGTGGTATTTCCTTACTCGAGAGAAATTGGGTTACACATTTGGGGGGATTTATCTCCTTTTACCCCTTGTTAAAATTCAAACACTGGGTCTACAAGAACAGGTTAGTGTAAAAAATTGAGATTTTGAATTTTCTCCTTCACTTTGCTGCTATTCCTGTGAAACACCTAAAGGGTAAACAAACATTATGAATGTCATTTTGAATACTTTGAGGGGTGCAGTTTTTATAATGGGGTCATTTGTGGGGTATTTCTAATATGAAGACCCTTTATATCCACTTCAAAACTGACATGGTCTGTGAAAAATTCCGATTTTGAAAATTTTGTGAAAAACTGGAAAATTGATGCTGAACTCTGAAGCCCTCTCATGTCTTCCAAAAGTAAAAACATGTCAACTTTATGATGAAAACATAATATATTGTATATAATATAATAATATAAAGATATCTCCCGCATGATGCAAACATAAAGTAGACATATTGTATATGTGAATCAATATATAATTTATTTGAGATGCCTATTTTCCTTACAAGGAGAGAGCTTCAAAGTTAGAAAAATGCAAACTTTTCAAATTTTTCATAAAATTTTGGAATTTTTCACAAAGAAATGATGCAAGAATCGACAAAAATTTACCACTAGGATAAAGTTGATTTTGTCACGAAAAAACAATCTCTGAATCAAATTCATAAGTACAAGCATCCCAGAGTTATTAATGCTTAACCTCTTAAGGACTCAGGGCGTAGCCCGGTGTGAAAAACGGGGTCACACCGTGTCGGTCCCGGCTGCTAATAATAGCCGGGACCCTGGGCTAACAGCGCGCAGCATCGATCGTTGTGCCACGCGCTGTTAACCCTTCAGACGCGGCGATCAAAATTGAAGCCGCGTCTGAAAATGAAAGTAAACGCTTCCCGGCAGCACACTCGGGCTGATTGGGACATCGCGATAAAATTGCGATGTTCCGATCAGCTGGGACGCAGGCGGAGGTCTCCTTACCTCTCTCCGCGGCGTCCGATCGTCGATTGATTGCTCCAAGCCTGAGCTACAGGCTTGAGCAATCGAGCCCCTATCTGACTGATCCGTGCAAAGCTATGGCTTTGCAGGGATCTGCATAGGAGATCAGTGTGTGCAGTGTTATAGGTCCCTATGGGAGCTATAACACTGTAAAAAAAAAGTGAAAAAAAAGAAGTTAACAAAGGTCATTTAAAAGGGGTACTCCGGAGAAAACCTTTTTTCTTTTAAATCAACTGGTGGCAGAAAGTTAAACAGATTTGTAAATTACTTCTATTAAAAAAATCTTAATCCTTCCAGTACTTATTAGCTGCTGAATGCTACAGAGGAAATTCCTTTTTTTTGGAACACTGATGACATCATGAACACAGTGCTCTCTGCTGACATCTGTGTCCGTTTTAGCAACCATGCATAGCAGATGTATGCTAAGGGCAGCATGGTGGCTCAGTGGTTAGCACTGCTGCCTTGCAGTGCTGGAGACTTGGATTCAAATCCCACTAAGGACAACAATAAATAAAGTGTTATTATTATTATAATAACATCAGCAGAGAGAACTGTGCTCGTGATGTCATCAGGAAGTACAGGAAGGATTAAAAAATTTTTAAAAGAAGTAATTTACAAATATGTTTAACTTTCTGCCACCAGTTGATTTAAAAGAAAAAAGGTTTTCACCAGAGTACCCCTTTAACTCCTTCCCTAATAAAAGTTTGACCCCTTTTTCCATAAAAAAAAAAAAACTAAACTAAACATATGTGGTATCGCTGCGTGCGAAAATGTCCGAACTATAAAAATATATTGTTAATTAAATCGCTCGGTCAATGGCTTACACGCAAAAAATATTCCAAAGTCCAAAATAGTGTATTTTTGGTCACTTCTTATATCATGAAAAAATGAATAAAAAGCGATCAAAAAGTCCGATCAATTCAAACATGGTACCGATAAAAACTTCAGAACACCTGTTGGATCCGCACCTACTTTTCGCCAAGCTGCCCGGGACTTGTGTACTTGAGACTTAGTCTCTGTTGCCTTTTACCTACACTCTGATTCTCTACGTTAATTTTCTTTTCTTTCCCCCACCTTTTTCCCTCTAAGTTTCCCTGTTCTCCTCTTTAGACTGCTCCTGCTTCTCTCTTTTCCTCATCCTGCTTTTCGTCTCTTCCCTTGTCCTTACCTTTCTAGCTCCTCTCTGGGCTGACCTGGTGCCTTTACTTGGGTCACCTATTTAGCTGGCTAGACGCAATGTGGACTGTTGCGCCTCACCTGTCCCGGTTGGGGCACAGGAAGTACGATGGTTCAGATGATATCCTGGACCGCCTTTCCTGAGTATTGTGTTGTTTTGATTTGTTCTATTTGGTTTGTTCTTGTTTTTTCTTTTGTTTCAGGAGGTTTACCAGCTACACCTTTCCTTTGTGATGGAGGCAGTGTAACAGGATCGGTCGTCGCCTATTGTAAAGTATATGTGGGTGATGGTTTGCCTTCTCCTTTGATATTTTGCTTTTTTAATTTTACCCAATATGTGTAGGATAATATCACATAACGTTAGGGGCTTTAACTCCCCTAACAAACGGAAAATGGCTTTCCATACATATGTCCGCCTCAAACCTGACATAGTCTGTATACAAGAATCGCATTTTACTGTGACTTGTTACCCTAGTTTTCTTCATAAATCTTTTGTGAGAATGTACAGGGCATCCTTTACCACTAAGTGTAGAGGAGTTGCTATTTTCTTGCACAACTCCCTTCCACTTGAGGTGACGGAGGCGAAATGTGATCCTGAAGGTCGTTATCTAATTATTTTAGGTACTCTGTATGGGAAATCTGTCTTGTGAATACTTACGCCCCCACCGACAACCCTATTTTATTCTTTAGAGATATGTGTTCCATTCTTGACTCCCTGACTTATGAGACATTGTTGTGGGCTGGTGATTTTAATTTTGTTTATAATGGCAAGTTGGACCGTTCTAATACGGTTCAGTTTCGTAGGTCGGGGACTCAACAACGCCTATTATCCAGTCTGTTTGCTATGCACTCTCTTGTGGACACATGGAGGGAACATAACGGTGCCAGTAGAGGTTATACCTATTATTCCACGGTCCAACGCCACTACACGAGGATAGACTGGATCTTGGTCAACGCTGCGACGGTGTCTCAGCTGGTCTATGCTCGTCATGTACCCGTGTCATGGTCGGACCATGATCTGGTGTTGTCAGTCTTTAATTTTATGTCCACTCTCATATTGCCATTTAGGTGGAGACTTAATGAGTCTCTATTGACTATGCCTAGAATTAAAACCCAATTGGAGAGTGATATTACTTCCTACTTCTCTTTAAATAGCTCCCCACAATCGTCTCCGCATTGGACATGGTTGGCCCATAAGGCTTACATCCGCGGACGCCTGATCTCTACGGCCTCGGGTATTAAGCGTGATAGGTCTAGAGTCCAGGCGGCCTTGGAGGCCAGATTGTCTAGATTGGTTTTTGCCCATCAGCAGGATCCTACCCCCTATCTTTATAAGTCTATTGCGGATACTAGGTTGCAGTTGGATGCCCTGCTTTCTACTAAGGTTGAGAAAGCTTTGAGGTGGACGGGTGCAACCTATTATAGGTTGGCTAATAAACCTGACAGGTTGCTCGCGGCTATGCTTAAGAAAACTTCCTCATTTAACCGGGTACATAGTGTTCAGTTGAGACCGGGCCTCCGCACATCCCACCCTGATCGTATTTATGAGGCTTTTTCTTCCTTCTATTCTCACCTCTACTCGGCTCCTCCTTCTCCCCCTAATTATTCTGCTTCTTTCAATGCCTTTTTCTCTCAATTGTCTCACCCATCTTTATCTGCTTTGGACCGGGAGGCCTTGAATGGACCCATCACGGTGGAGGAGGTAGAATGGGCCAATGACCGTCTTAAATTGGGCAAGTCTCCCGGCCCGGACGGATTTTCTGCCTCCTACTTTAAAACCTTTTCCTCTTTGCTAATACCTCATCTTGTTTCCTTTTTCAACTCCCTTTTTTCTGGCGCCAAACCTCCCTCTGAATTTCTTGATGCTTTGATCACTGTCTTGCCTAAACCCTCTAAGGACCACACTCTACCCTCTAACTATCGTCCTATCTCTCTTCTTAATGTCGATTCTAAACTACTTACCTCTATTCTGGCTTCTAGACTTAATTCCTATTTGCCCTCTCTTATCCACCAAGATCAGGTGGGATTTATCCCAGGCCGACAAGCCCCAGATAATATTAGGAAGATCTTAAACCTTATCAACTATTCAGATGTAACTAAAACTCCCATGGTCGCCCTAGCGCTAGATATAGAAAAGGCCTTTGATACGGTCTTGTGGCCCTACCTGTTTCAGGTACTGTCGAAATTTGGCATTTCGGGTCCCTTTGTTAGCATGTTGCGTGGCATTTACTCGGCCCCAACGGCCTACTTGAAGCTGCCCTCCACTTCACCCTCATCTATATCTATAGGGAGGGGAACACGCCAGGGATGCCCCCTCTCACCGGCGCTTTTTGCGCTCGTGATGGAGCCCTTGGCGGTTGCTATTAGAGACAATGTTGACATTAAGGGCCTTGTGGTGGGTTCGCTGGAATATAAAACTAGTCTATTTGCAGATGACCTTTTCCTGACGTTAACGAATCCTTTAGTTACTTTACCTAATTTACTCACTCTCTTGGACAGGTTTGCTGGGCTGTCGGGGTTGAAGGTGAATGTGGCCAAATCCGAGGTTATGTATTGCAATGTCCCACCTTTGACACGTCAATTGATTTCATTAAATTTTGGGTTTCATGATTCCTCCCAAGGCCTGTCCTATCTAGGTGTTACTCTTACTTCATCCCTTAAAACTTTATATGCGGCAAACTATCCTCCACTATTTCGCTCTATTAGAGCGGATCTCACTAAGTGGACGGTACCCCATATCTCGTGGATAGGTCGCATAAATGTATGCAAAATGGTTATTCTTCCACGAATCCTGTATTTGTTCCGTTCCCTTCCCATCCCGGTAGTGAAAAAAGACATATGCTCTCTTCAACACACCATTTCCCATTACATCTGGAACAGGAGACGACCCCGCATTAATAAGACTGTTATGCATTATCATAAAAGGGTGGGTGGCCTATCGGTCCCCAACTTGCTGAAATATTACTATGCTGCTCGCCTGGCCCAATTAGCCCTCACACACGCCACGCAAAATGCCCCTAGATGGGTGGGGTTGGAGGCATCCCTTATCTCTCCCTACTCTTTTTCCGCCTTGATGTGGTCCTCTTGTCCTGTCTCAGCTCTTCTCTCCTCTTTGGCGCAAATCACTCTGTTTTCCTTGTCTCTTTGGCGTCTGGTTCGCTTCAAATTCCGTCTGCAGTCTCCTATACCTCCCCTCCTCCCCTTTCTTTCTAATCCCTCTTTTCAACCTGGCATTTCCACCGCTTTATATTCTTGGTGGCGCTCTGCTAAACTAACTAAATTATCTGACCTGCTGGTGGGTAAACAATTGATCACCATAACACAACTCTGCTCTATACATACACTCCCGCCTGGGGAATATTTCCGGGCCCTTCAAATCCTATCATATTACTCCTCGTTGGGACCTAAAGGCTTTCAGGTACATACTACATTCTATGAAGCAGCCTTGCTTTATGGTCCTACGTTGCCAGGCATGCTTTCTCGCATTTATGCTCATCTAAATGCTCCCCCTACTGATACTAAACTGCGCTTCATGGTAGCCTGGGAACGTGACCTCCGTGTGACCCTATCTTTGCCCCAATGGCATGCTTGTTGCACGGCTATTAGTAAGGGTAGTTGGCAGGTCTCCTTGATGGAGACATCTATTAAAATCCTACATAGAGTCTATATGGTCCCTTCTAGATTGCACACACTATACCCATCGGTGTCTCCTCTTTGCTTCAGGGGATGTCAGACTACTGGTTCTATGCATCATATTTGGTGGAGCTGCCCTACGGTAGCGCAATTGTGGAGAAGGGTTCATGCTGTCCTGGTAGATTTATTTGGTGACCGCATGCCCAGTTCCCCATCTTTTTGTCTTTTAAGCAACAGACCCAGTAGGATGCCATTCCGCACCTTTCGAATGGCTCAATTCATTCTTATGGCTACCAGGATTCATATAGCGGCCCAATGGAAATCCCCGTTATTGTCATTTCAGAAGGTTATCGATAGAGTTAACTTTATTATGCTTTGTGAAAAATTGTCTGCCATTCGTGAGAACAGGGTGGAATATTTTGATAAATTATGGGAAGAATGGCAGACCTCCTCTTATTGCCCACCTATGCAGAATTGCCTTTCTCTATATTGAACTGGGGGGCGGGGAATTTTCCTAGGTATTATATGTGCTTGAGGCGACTGTTTGGGACGACCGATCCTGCCATTACCCTGTATTTGTACTGTTTTCCATGCAAATGTTCTTTGTTTATGTGCGAACCAACGAGATGATGTAACCTCGATGTTCTCTGTTTTATCTGTTATTATGTGATTTTATGCCTGTAAAGGCATTTTACTATTTATCTTTTGCCTTTTGTACTGCTATCATTATTCTTTTCAATAAAAGATTCTTGGTTTGACTGTTAAAAACTTCAGAACACGGCGCAAAAAATGAGTCCTCATACCGGCCTGTATGCAGAAAACTAAAAAAGTTATAGGGGTTAGAAGATGAGAATTTTTAACATATAAATTTTCCTGCATGATGTAGTTATGATTTTTTTCCGAAGTAATACAATATCCAATCTATATAAGTAGGGTATCATTTTAACCGTATGGACCTACAGAATAAAAATGATGTGTTATTTTTACCAAAAAATGCACTGCGTAGAAACGGAAGCCCCCAAAATTTACAAAAGGAAATTTTTTCTTCAATTTTGTCGCACAATGATTTCGCCGTTTCGCCGTGGATTTTTTGGTAACATAACTAATGTCACTGCATAGTAGAATTGGTTGCGCAAAAAATAAGCCATCATATGGATTCTTAGGTGCAAAATTGAAAGCGTTATGATTTTTAGAAGGTGATGAGGAAAAGATGAAAATACAAAAACGGAAAAATGCTGAGTCCTTAAGGGGTTAAAGTGACAGTGGTCAGATCTGCAAAAAATGCTCTGGTCCTTAAGGCCAAAATCACCTCGGTGCTTAAGGGGTTAAAATTATGAAATATGGTCATAAAAATATTAATTATGAAAAATTATGAAAATGTATCATTGGGCAGGTAGTACCCCCAAATTAGACCCCCCCATTAGACAGGTAGTACCCCCAAATTACACCCCCCCCCCCCAGTAGACAGGTAGTACCCCCAAATTAGACCCCTCCCCCAGTAGACAGGTAGTACCCTCAGATTAGACCCCCCCCCAGTAGACAGGTAGTACCCCCAGATTAACCCCCCCCCTCCCGCAGTAGGCAGTGATTCCCAACTGGGGTGCCGCGGGATTTTGACGGCAAATATTTTATTTTTTTATTCACCGGCCTGGCCTGCGCGTCTGAAATTTATGGCGCCGCGGGGGGAAGGGAAGTATGTGTGCGCTTTGCTGTGCGTGCACACATCGCAACCCCCTGCATTCCTCTCACCCTGCGGCTCAGTGAGTGAGTGCACTGGCGGTGCTCTGCCGGATTACCGTGCCGGTGTAGTGACCCGTGCCCCAGCATCCCCCTCCCCCCCAGCGGCCCAGTGAGTGAGTTCACTGGCGGTGCTCTGCCGGATTACCGTGCCGGTGTAATGACCCGTGCCCCAGCGTCCCCCTCCCCCCCCAGCGTCCCAGTGAGTGAGTGCCCTGTCGGAGCCCTGAGTCGCTGCCCTGCCGGAGAGGGGAGGAAGGTGGAAGCTGCGCCTGATTACTGTGCCAGTGTAGTGAAGAAATATGGCAAAAAGGTACTGTACCCTTTCGTACCCTCTGTTACCCCTTCTTAACCCCGTCCACCCCCCCCCTCACCCCTGTCATCCATGTCCACCCCCTGTCTATCCCTGTCACCCATGTCCACCCCTCCCTGTCCACCCCCCTGTAACACATGTCTACCCCCCTATTCACCCCTCTATCCCTTTGTCACCCCTCTTTTATCCCCCTTGTCATCCTTGTCCACCCCCGTTATCCCTGTTCACCCCCATATCTCCCGTGTCCACATCCTGTCATCCATGTCCACCTTGGCCACCTCTGTCCATTCCTCTGCAACACATGTTTCCCCCCCCATCCACCCCTCTGACTACCCCCCAGTCTACATCTGTCACCATTGTCCCTCCACCCTAATCACCCCTCTGTCCCTCCTGTCATCCATGTCCACCTTGGCCATCCCCCCTCTGTCACCCATGTACACTCCTCTACCCCCCATTCCATAGACTTGCATACGGGGGGCGGGGGGGGGTGACATCACACGGAGGCGGGGGGGGTGGTCATGATACTCTGGCCCCGTGGTCGCCACCCGGCTGTTTGTGAGCTGGCACCGCTGTGTGCAGCTCAAACAGGTGGGTGGCGAATACAAGATTGCGGGGGTCCCCAGCGGCGGGACCCCCATGGGGAGACATCATATCCCCTATCCTTTGGATAGGGTATAAGATGTCTCAGGGCCGGAGTACCCCTTTAAGATGTTAGCCGAGCTTTCTTACAATCTTACTGAGGAACCTTCTGACAATATTTTACCATTTCTTCTCACACTGTATGGTCACTGCAATTCTCTGTAAAGACGAGGTTACTCATTCCATTAACCCCTTAAGGACCCGGGCTTTTTCCGTTTTTTCATTTTCAATTTTTCCTCCTTAACTTTAAAAAATCATAACTCTTTAAACTTTTCACCTAAAATTCTATATGATGGCTTATTTTTTGCGTCACCAATTCTTCTTTGTAATGACATTAGTCATTTTACCCAAACATCTACGGTGAAACGGGAAAAAAAATCAATGTGCGATAAAATTGATGAAAAAACTCTATTTTGTAAGTTTTGGGGGCTTCCGTTTTTACGCAGTACATTTTTTGGCAAACATTACACCTTATCTTTATTCTGTAGGTCCATACGGTTAAAATGATACCCTACTTGTATAGGTTTGATTTTGTATCACTTCAGAAAAAAATCATGAATACATGCAGGAACATTTATACGTTTAAAATGGTCATCTTCTGACCCCTATAACTTTTTTATTTTTCTGTGTTCCGGGCGCTATGAGAGCTCATTTTTTGCGCCATGATCTGAAGTTTTTAGGTGTATCATTTTTGTTCTGATCAGACTTATTGATCACTTTTTATTCACTTTTTTGTGGTATAAAAAGTGATCAAAAATGCGCTATTTTGGACTTTGGAATTTTTTTGCGCATACGCCATTGAACGTGTGGTTTAAAAAGCAGTATATTTTTATAATTCGGACATTTCTGCACGCGATGATACCACATATGTTTATTTTTATTTACACTGTGTTTTTTTTATTCTTGGAAATGCCGGGTGATTCAAACTTTTATTAGGGGAAGGGATAATTGAAAGGGTTAATGATTTATTTTTTTTTTTAACACTTCTCTTATGCTCCAAAGGATAGGGGATAAGATGCCTGATCGCGGGACTCCCGCCGCTGGGGACCCCAGGATCTTGAACGCGGCACCCCGTTTGTAATCAGTCCCCGGAGCTGTCACGCCCCCTCCCGTAGGCTTGCATTGAGGGGCGGAGCGTGACGTCACACAGGGGCGGAGGCGTGACGTCACACGCCGCCGGCCGTGTGGTCGCCGGTAATCAGACCCGGAAAGAACACGCTCCGGGGACTGATTACAAACGGGGTGCTGTGTGCAAGATCACGGGGGTCCCCAGCGGCGGGACTCCCGCGATCAGGCATCTTATCCCCTATCCTTTGGATAGGGGATAAGATGTCTAAGCACCGGAGAACCCCTTTAAGATACTGAGCCCTCGGCTATGAGAACATTTGATCTGTCTTAGACTGCATTCACACTTTGTTTTTCCATTACGAGTGCCAGATACGGCTGGGGGAGGGGCAAACCGGGCTCTCCCGTATCCCAGCCGGACCAGCACTGAACTCTATTTACTTTAATGAGCCGACCGGAGTCAAACGCTGACTCCGGTCGGCTCATTTTTGACCCGTATGCGGTTTCCTGACCTCTAAAAAAACGGGAGATACATTTAACATTAAAACTAGATTAACATGCCAATCAGACCATGTTATGTATGTTATACAATGTATCTGTTCGCTACAATATGTAGGACGCACCACACAGCCCCTCCATAATCGATTAAATAAACATCGTTATAATATCCGTAATACATTTTTATTACATGGAGTCTCCAGGCATTGCGCACAATCTCATCCTGATGTACAGCATCCTATAACCATCATACCCATAGAGGCAATTCCAACACATATCTCAAATCGTTTTGAACAGTAGAAAAGAAAAGAAATGTATTGGATATATCGAATGGGTACTTTAGTTCGGGATGGACTTAATGAACTCTCAGAAGTGATACTGTAAAATTATCCCATTCATTTCTTGGAAACAAACACAATAAATACACTTTCAACTAATCCAGATATATTCATACTTATATGCTTCATTTAATGCCACTCGCAGCCATTTAACTCTTTCAACTGACAGTTTACCTATTTTCCTTACCTTATTTCCTGAGTACATCCCGGGATATGCGCTTGTTCTAAAGCCGTTAGCAGCGATCGTTATATCCCCGCTCGCTCTCCCCTGTACTAGCCTGATAATGTACATAAACATGGTAAATGTCTCTACTTCGGCTGTTACACACTGCCATCTACTGGTGGATTTTCATCATAGCACTCAGCACTTTTTTATTTAACCCCTTAAGGACTGTGCCCTTTTTCACCTTAAGGACTCAGCCGTTTTTTGCAATTCTGACCACTCTCACTTTAAACATTAATAACTCTGGAATGCTTTTACTTATCATTCTGATTCCGAGATTGTTTTTTTGTGACATATTCTACTTTAACTTAGTGGTAACATTTTATGGTAACTTGCATCCTTTCTTGGTGAAAAATCCCCAAATTTGATGAAAAAATTGAAAATTTTGCATTTTTTTAATTTGAAGCTCTCTGCTTGTAAGGAAAATGGATATTCAAAATAAAAAAATTTTTGATTCACATATACAATATGTCTACTTTATATTGACATCATAAAATTTATGAATTTTTACTTTTGGAAGACACCAGAGGGCTTCAAAGTTCTGCAGCAATTTTCAAATTTTTCACAAAATTTTCAAACTCGATATTTTTCAGGGACCAGTTCAGATTTGAAGAGGATTTGAAGGGTCTTCATATTAGAAATACCCCACAAATGACCCCATTATAAAAACTGCACCCCCCAAAGTATTCAAAATTACATTCAGTCAGTGTTTTAACCCTTTAGGTGTTTCACAGGAATAGCAGCAAAGTGAAGGAGAAAATTCAAAATCTTCATTTTTTACACTCGCATGTTCTTGTAGACCCAATTTTAGAATTTTTGCATGTTGTAAAAGGAGAAAATGTTTACTTGTATTTGTAGCCCAATTTTTCTCGAGTAAGCACATACCTCATATGTCTATGTAAAGTGTTCGGCGGGCGCAGTAGAGGGCTCAGAAGGGAAGGAGCGACAAGGGGATTTTGGAGAGAACATTTTTCTGAAATGGTTTTTGGGGGGCATGTCACCTTTAGGAAGCCCCTAGGGTGTCAAAACAGCAAAAAAAAAAAAAACACATGGCATACCATTTTGGAAACTAGACCCCTTGGGGAATGTAACAAGGGGTAAAGTGAACCTTAATACCCCACAGGGGTTTCACGACTTTTGCATATGTAAAAAAAACAAAAACAATTTTACCTAAAATGTTTGGTCTCCCCAAATTTTTACATTTTTACAAAGGGTTAAAGCAGAAAATATCCCCCAAAATTTGAAGCCCAATTTCTCCCGATTCAGAAAACACCCCATATGGGGGTGAAAAGTGCTCTGCTGGCGCACTACAGGTCTCAGAAGAGGAGTAGTCACATTTGGCTTTTTGGAAGCAAATTTTGCTCTGGCGGCATGCCGCATTTAGGAAGCCCCTATGGTGCCAGGACAGCAAAAAAAAAAAAACACATGGCATACCATTTTGGAAACTAGACCCCTTGGGGAATGTAACAAGGGGTAAAGTGAACCTTAATACCCCACAGGGGTTTCACGACTTTTGCATATGTAAAAAAAAAAAAAATGTTTACCTAAAATGCTTGGTTTCCCCAAATGTTTTCATTTTTACAAAGGGTTAAAGCAGAAAATACCCCCCAAAATTTGAAGCCCAATTTCTCCTGATTCAGAAAACACCCCATATGGGGGTGAAAAGTGCTCTGCTGGCACACTACAGGTCTCAGAAGAGGAGTAGTCACATTTGGCTTTTTGGAAGCAAATTTTGCTCTGGGGGCATGCCGCATTTAGGAAGCCCCTATGGTGCCAGGACAGCAAAAAAAAAAACACATGGCATACCATTTTGGAAACTAGACCCCTTGGGGAATGTAACAAGGGGTAAAGTGAACCTTAATACCCCACAGGGGTTTCACGACTTTTGCATATGTTAAAAAAATATATAATTTTACCTAAAATGCTTGGTTTCCCCAAATTTTTACATTTTTACAAAGGGTTAAAGCAGAAAATACCCCCCAAAATTTGAAGCCCAATTTCTCCCGATTCAGAAAACACCCCATATGGGGGTGAAAAAAGCTCTACTGGCACACTACAGGTCTCAGAAGAGAAGTAGTCACAATTGGCTTTTTGGAAGAAAATTTTGCTCTGGGGGCATGCCGCATTTAGGAAGCCCCTATGGTGCCAGAACAGCAAAAAAAAAAAAAAAAAACATGGCATACCATTTTGGAAACTAGACCCCTTGGGGAACGTAACAGTGTTACAGTGAGTACTTACACCTCACAGTTTTTTTTGAACAATGGGCCGTAAAAGTGAAAAATTTTATTTTTTTGCACTATATTGATAGTGTTAGCCCAAATATGTCATTTTCACATTGGGTAATAGGGCAAAAGGCCCCCAAAATTTGTAGAACAACTTTGTCTGAGAAAAAAAAATACCCCATATGTGGATGTAAATTGCTCTGTGGACGCACTACAATGCTCAGAATAGAAGGAGGGAAATTTTGTTGAAATCGAAGTCGGGGGTCAAGTGCATTTATAAAGCCCCCAACAGAAAAAAAAAAAAACACATGTGACACAATTTTAGAAACTACACCCCTCAATGAACGTAACAAGGGGTACAGTGGAAAATAACACCTCACAGGTTTTTTGAAAAATGGGCCATAAATTGAAAAATAAGATGTTTTTACACTAAAATGCTGGGGTTACCCAATTTTTAACATTTTCACATGGGGTAATATGAGGAATTGGGTTACAAATTTTGGAGGGCTTTTTCCCCTGACTATGAAAATACATCCACATATGGGGTAACGTGCTGGACGGGCGCACAACAAGGCTCAGAAGTCATAGAGGTCACTTTGTATTTGTGACCTATGGCATATCAGTAGCTGACGGTTACATACATTCTGAGGAAAATACAAAAATGAAACACCCAAATGTGACACCATTACAGAAAGTACCCACCCTGAGGAATGGGTATAGGGGTAAAGAGGACATTTTTAATGCACAGGTGTTTCCTAAATTTATTTTCCAGGAATGGATGAAGGGTAGCTTTTGAAAATTGCAATTTTCAACCTATACTCTGCTTCATCTTTCTGGGAACAACTAACATGTGACTCCGAATTGTCGCCTGGAAATACGACAGAGCTCAGCAAGAACTCTTCGCATTTGAGGCAGATGTTTGTTACGGACCTAACAGTTACATACATTCAGAGGAAAATACAAGAAAGGAACACCCACATGTGAGAATACTATTAACAGTACACCCCCCTAGGGAAGGTGTATAGGGTGAAGTGGAGATTTGGAACAGACGGGTGTTCCCTTAATTTATTTTCCAGGAATGGATGAAGTGTACTATGGGGGGAAGAAAATTGCAATTTTAGTACTGATATGCCAATTATTTTCCCAGAATGATGACCCAGAGTACAGCCAAAAGTAAAAATGATGCCCGCCCCAAACCCTATACTCTGAATCATCATTCTGGGAAGGGGATGTGTGGGGCCGTCCCTATTCTGTTACCTCAAATGCGCAACCCGCTCAGGTGGAGAGAGAGAGCGTTGCGCATTTGAGGCAACTGCAAACCTCCAATGCTGTTGACTCTGTGACCCATGACCCATTTTTTAGGGGGAAGAAAAAAAAAATATTGGAGTATTGGGAAAAAGGTTTTTTTTTTTTTTGGGCGGGGGGGATAGGGTATTTTGGTACAAAATTTGGAAGTCAATGTACCCTGGACTGGTACATTGGAGCCGAATTCTGGGGAATGAAAATTAGGGCAAAGGATGGAAAATTTAGTACTCCATGGAAGTGTGATACTCCCTGAAGCAGTCTATGCAGAGGCCCGGATTATCTGGGCAAGTGTCACACTGAATGGTGGTGTCCCTCCGTGACGTGTCATGGCCATACTGTAGAGGGGTGTCTGGTAAAAGACGTCCCCACTCCAATATTGCCTGACACAGGGTTTTTTAACTATATCCATATGCAGCGCGAGGCCCCAAAAGGTCCTCATTTCGGCTGCTGACTGGAGTCCAGCCGCCGGGTCTAGCTAAAAATGAGCCCGGGTTAGCGGCGACGAACTGTTGGGCATACAGATTCGTCTGTGTAACCATCAAATTAACAAAGTCGTCACTGAAAAAATGACCGAAAAAGTCCTTTTCAGTGAACCCGACAATGTTAATTTTGATTCCTGAGTCGCCAACAAACTCAGGAATCACGGGCTCGTGGTCCGCTGCCTCAGCCCAGTCAAGTTCTCCGGTACGAGGTACCAGTGACCTTGGCAGGGGGGCTTCACTAGTATGAGCGCCAGGGGGACTCATACTAGCATGGGGCACAGGGTCAAGGGCAGAGGAGGTTTGCGGCACCGCACGGCGGCGTCTCCGCCGCCTTGGCTCATCATCTGAACTAGATGATGAGGAGGACGATGAAATAAGGAAGGTGGGGTCTTCATCGTCCTCTGAGCCGCTCTCGGTGTCGGAGGCAATTAGGTCATATGCCTCCTCTGCCGAGAACACTCTGCGGGCCATTTCCCTACTCTAATGTGGATACGGGGTGTGTGTGTGTGTGTGTGTGTGTGGAAAAACTTTATTGGTGTATGTGCTGCGTGTGGTGTGGTGCGATATTACCTCCCTAACCCTCCCTAGCCTAACCTAACTAAACTAACCGCCCTAACAGAAAGAAAAAAAATATAAAAAAGGGGACTTTTATTTTTTGATTTTTTTTTAGAAAGGGGACTTCTAACGCAAAAAAAGACCTGCGCCCAAAAAAAGCGTTTATCTAATCAATGGTGTGCGCACTGATTAGCGCTTGTGGCGGCAGGGGGCGCAGAAGTCAGTGGGGGGTCCGGCCACTCAGCCCAGAACAGTGGCTGGTGGCTTGTACACAGACCCCCACACAAAAAAACCGAAAAATAAAATAAAAAAAACGCTTAATCCCGAAAAAATGCACCCGCCTGAACCCCAAAAAAACGCTGATCAGTGATAAATCACCGACAGCGGTGGGACAGGCTGCACACACAGGTACGGTCCGGTACACGCCTGCTACTGGTGGCACGGAACACCTATGGGTGCAAAAAAAGAAAGCGGTAACCGAAAAAAGTGCCTTTACCACCAAAAAAAAACGCTGATCAGTGATAAATCACTGACAGCGGTGAGGCACGCCGCACACACAGGTAAGGTCCGGCCACACAGTACATGCCTGCTACTGGGGGCACGGACCGCCTATGGGTGCAAAAACACGCTAGAAAACCCGAAAAAAAACGGCGGCACCACAAAAAAAACGCTGATCAGTACTACGGGACTGATCAGCGGCGGGTGGGCTTTAATAAACGGTGGCGGACCGCTCTTTTATAACTAAGAGGGTCCGCACACACGCTTAGGAAAAAATAAAAAGAAAAAAAGATCTGCGCCCAAAAAAAACGCTGGCGGCAGACCGCAGCGACCCAGCAGGGCCGGGGTCACGCAGCTAAAGGTGCTACGAACCCACGGACACCCACTGAGGTACGCTGGAAAAAATAAAAAAGACTTTTTTTTTTAACCCTAACCTGTCCCTACCTAATCTAAAGCTATCCCTGGGGATTTCTGTGCCAAGGGGCCACAGAAAGGGGGCAAGGGGCACTTTTTTTTTACTGAGGGGATGGTGGGCAGCACGGGGCTCCGTCCTGCACACCAGATCTCTCTGAAATGGCGGGCAGAACGGAGCAACATGCTCCTAGCCCACCAGATCCCCTCCCATTACATTGTGATTGGTATGGCCACTTTGGCCACCCAATCACAGCTGTACTGAGGGGGGTGGCCACAATGCCAGCCCCCAGTACAGCATGGATGGTGATTGGTGGTGTATACTACACCACCAGTCACCATCTATATCCAGGTCACAGGGTCACACGTGACCCTGATGACCTGGAACCGCTGCAGAACGCCGGTTAGTAGTTACCGGCGTCCTGCAGCGATCGCCGGTATAGGAGGTCCTCCGGACCTCCTCCGGAACACTGCCGGGATGTCTGCTGATAGAAATCAGCAGACATCCGGCTCCGATCCCCGCCCGGCGAGCGGCGGGGAACGGAATCGCAGCGCATCGCTCGTCTGAATTGGCGAGCGATGCGCTGCGATTGCCGACATGGGGGGTCATCATGACCCCCCTAGGCGATATGCCGGGATGCCTGCTGAACGATTTCAGCAGGCATCCGGCTCCGGCGCCCCTCTGGCTAGCGGCGGGGGGCCGGGATATGACAGGACGTACTCAAACGTCCTGAGTCCTTAAGGACTCGGAAAAGGGGTCGTTTGAGTACGTCCTGCGTCCTTAAGGGGTTAATTAAATAAATGTATTATATTGGTTTTTATTTAGACAATATATCAGGCCTTTCATTACAATTATTTTACTTATTTATTCAATTGTTTTATGCTATTTTAGTTTTATTAATGTGTATGTTTTTTGCACACAGCTTCTACGGCACTCCGGAAGTTGTCATCGCCCCCCCCCCCCCCCCCTTTTTTTTTTTCTTCAATTGTTGTCTTATAAAAGCAAGTATTTTCCAGTATGTACACTATGCCTGATGAAGATCCCTGTTCGGGATCGAAACGCGTTGCACTGTATATAATAAAACAATTTCATTCAATCCTGGACCAGCGCCGTCATTGAGAGGAACTCTTTTTCCATTCATTTCTCCGGTTTCCTGACCTAGAACCGTAGTTCTGCTGCTCAGCAGCAGCGTGAGTTAACTCTTTCCTTGCTTGGCTCCTGAATGGTATACATGGGTCCAGGGGCGGATCCAGAGTCGAGTCTTGGGAGGGGCACTATTAGAGTATTTTGTGTTGGCGGACAGAAAACAAGGTGTTGCTTACGGAACTTACAATATTATTAAATGTATCATACAGTCCTAACCTTCTTTAAGACTCTTAGACCATGTTCACATGTCAGAATAATAATCAAATATACCAATTGCCACAGAATGGGAAAGTGCTAAAGAGGTTTTTACCATTTAAAACTACAGCTCCCAGTATGACCTAAGCAGTTGTGAGGGGATGCTGGGAGTTGTTGTTTCACCCATCATAACTGCAGTGACTCCAGCTCTGATAGGACATAGTGAGGAGGATACAGAATGATATGAGTGACTACAGGTGACGTCTTCTCTATAGTCTTTCCTTATCTAATTCAGATGTACTTACCACGGGACTTGTTCCAGCTAAATCTTCTCTCTGCAGACGCCCAGACGTCTCCTCACTATGATTCTGAACCTCTATATGAAAACAATAATTATTATAAACCTGCCAGACACTGTATTCTTCGAATATAATACTGGCACACACCCTCTGAATATAATTCTGACACACTGTACCCCCTGAATATACAACACACTGTACCCTCTGAATATAATACCGCCACACACCGTACCCTCTGAATATAATACTATCATACACTGCACCCTCTAAATATAATACTACCACACACTGCACTCTCTGAATATAATACTACCACACACTGCACTCTCTGAATATAATACTACCACACACTGCACTCTCTGAATATAATACTACCCCACACTGCACTCTCTGAATATAATACTACCTCACACTGCACTCTCTGAATATAATACTACCACACACTGTACCCTCTGAATATAATACTACCACACACTGCACTCTCTGAATATAACTTGCTGTGCAGTGCACCCTCTGAATATAATACTACCACACACTGCACTCTCTGAATATAATACTACCCCACACTGCACTCTCTGAATATAATACTACCACACACTGCACTCTCTGAATATAATACTACCACACACTGCACTCTCTGAATATAACTTGCTGTGCAGTGCACCCTCTGAATATAATACTACCACACACTGCACTCTCTGAATATAATACTACCCCACACTGCACTCTCTGAATATAATACTACCACACACTGCACTCTCTGAATATAACTTGCTGTGCAGTGCACTCTCTGAATATAATACTACCACACACTGCACTCTCTGAATATAATACTACCCCACACTGCACTCTCTGAATATAATACTACCCCACACTGCACTCTCTGAATATAATACTACCCCACACTGCACTCTCTGAATATAATACTACCACACACTGCACTCTCTGAATATAATACTACCACACACTGCACTCTCTGAATATAACTTGCTGTGCAGTGCACTCTCTGAATATAATACTACCACACACTGCACTCTCTGAATATAATACTACCCCACACTGCACTCTCTGAATATAATACTACCACACACTGCACTCTCTGAATATAATACTACCACACACTGCACTCTCTGAATATAACTTGCTGTGCAGTGCTCCCTCTGAATAAAATACCCAAATGTATTGTTGCCCATAAAAAAATGTAACACCCCAGAAATTCCTCATAATATACACTATACTTCTGAAATGCAGAACACTCTGTGCCTTCACATATAGTAATAATGCTCCATCTTGTGCCTCTTCATATAATAATTATGACCCGTCCCGTTCCCCCCACATAGTAATGCCCTGTGCCCCTAACATATAATGCCCCCTGTGCTGTGCCCTTCACATATAATTCCCCCGTTCTTTGCCCCTCACATATAATGCCCCCATCATGCATCCCTCACATATAATGCCCCCATCATGTGCCCCTCACATATAATGCCCCCCGTGCTGTGCCCCTCACATATAATGTCCCCTTTGCTGTGCCCCTCACATATAATGTCCCCTTTGCTGTGCCCCTCACATATAATGCCCCCGTGCTGTGCCCCTCACAAATAATGCCCCCGTTCTTTGCCCCTCACATATAATGCCCCGATCATGTGCCCCTCATATATAATGCCCCCATCATGCGTCCCTCACATATAATGCCCCCATCATGTGCCCCTCACATATAATGCCCCCCGTGCTGTGCCCCTCACATATAATGTCCCCATCATGCACCCCTCACATATAATGCCCCCATCATGCGTCCCTCACATATAATGCCCCCATCATGTGCCCCTCACATATAATGCCCCCCGTGCTGTGCCCCTCACATATAATGTCCCCTTTGCTGTGCCCCTCACATATAATGTCCCCTTTGCTGTGCCCCTCACATATAATGCCCCCGTGCTGTGCCCCTCACAAATAATGCCCCTGTTCTTTGCCCCTCACATATAATGCCCCGATCATGTGCCCCTCATATATAATGCCCCCATCATGCACCCCTCACATATAATGCCCCCATCATGCACCCCTCACATATAATGCCCCCATCATGCACCCCTCACATATAATGCCCCATGCTGTGCCCTTCACATATAATGCCCCCGTTCTCTGCCCCTCACATATAATGCCCCCGTTCTTTGCCCCTCACATATAATGCCCCCATCATGCGCCCCTCACATATAATGCCCCCATGTCCTGTCCCCTCAGGGGGCATTATATGTGAGGGGCACAGCACAGGGGGCATTATATGTTTGGGGCACATGACAGGAGCATTATATGTGAGGGGCACAGCACAGGGGGCATTATATGTGAGGGGCGCATGATGGCGCATTATATATGAGGGGCACAGGATGGGGGCATTATATATGAGGGGCGCATGATGGGGCATTATATATGAGGGGCGCATGATGGGGGCATTATATGTGTGGGGCACAGCACAGGGGGCATTATATGTGTGGGGCACAGCACAGGGGGAATTATATCATATAATGCCCCCTGTGCTGTGCCCCATACATATAATGCCCCCTGTGCTGTGCCCCTCACATATAATACCCCCTGTGCTGTGCCCCCCACACATATAATTTATATGTGTGGGCACAGCACAAGGGGCATTATATGTGAGGGGCACAGCACAGAGGGCCCCCCTGTCATGTGCTCTTCACATATAGTGCCCCCAGTGCTTTGCCTTGCAGCCCCTCACATTAAAAATTCCCCTAAGTTTTTAAATCCCCATCCTCCTGGCACATATTCTGTCCCCCGAATCCCCTGGGCCCTGAGCATACTCTTAGTACTTACTGTATGCCGGCCGCGGGGACGGAATTTCCGGGCGCCGGCGCGATGATGTGAAGTCATCGCGCCGGCCTGCAGTGGATCGCGACCCCGCAGCTCACACGCTGTGTACTCACAGCCAGTGGCGTTGCTAGGGTTGGTGTCACCCGTTGCGGTAGAAAATGGTGTCACCCCAGCATGCTGGGAGTTGTAGTTTTGCAACAGCTGGAGGCACCCTGGTTGGGAAACACTGACATAGATAGATAGGGAATATATATAGACCAGGGGTTCTCACCTATTTTTAGTGAGGGTCCGCTTATCCAGGTCTGCCATCCGGTAAAGGTCCAAGCTGTATGCTAATGCTTGGTGCACACCTAGCGGCCTCAGCGCCATGAAGGCAATAGCAAACTAACAACTGAAGTGTGGAGGATGTATAACCTGAATACTGCTGCACACTGTAACCACTGGATATAATACTGCCACACACACTGTACCCCTGAATATAATACTACCACACACTGTACCCCCTGAATATAATACTGCCACACACTGGGCCCCTGAATATAATACTGCCACACACAGGGCCCCTGAATATAATACTGCCACACACTGTACCCCCGAATATAATACTGCCACACACTGTACCCCTGAATATACTACTGCCACACACTGTATCCCTGAATATAATACTACCACATACTTTGCCCTGAATATAAACCTGCCACCCACTGTGTCCCTGGTATATTACTGCTACCCACTGTGCCCCTTAAAATACTGCAATTCACTGTACCCCTGAAAATAATTCTGCCACACACTGGGCCCCTGTTATATTACTGCCACACACTATTCCCCTGCAACATTACTTGCAGATGCTATGCTCTAACGCTGACTAATTGCACCTCTGTGTCTCTTAAAACAATAAAATGATGCCACTGTGCCTATAGAATGAATGACGCCACTGTGACCCCAGAATGAATGATGCCACTGTGCCCACAGAATGAATGATGCCACTGTGCCTATAGAATGAATGACGCCACTGTGACCCCAGAATTAATGATGCCACTGTGCCCACAGAATTAATGATGCCACTGTGCCTATAGAATGAATGATGCCACTGTGACCCCAGATTTAATCATGCCACTGTACCCACAGAATTAATCATGCCACTGTACCCACAGAATTAATCATGCCACTGTACCCACAGAATTAATGATGCCACAGTACCCACAGAATTAATGATGCCACAGTACCCACAGAATTAATGATGCCACAGTACCCACAGAATTAATCATGCCACTGTGACCACAGAATTGATGATGCCACTGTGACCACAGAATTGATGATGCCACTGTGACCACAGAATTGATGATGCCACTGTGACCACAGAATTGATGATGCCACTGTGACCACAGAATTAATGATGCCACTGTGACCACAGAATTAATAATGCCACTGTACCCACAGAATTAATCATGCCACAGTACCCACAGAATTAATGATGTCACTGTGGGTACAGTGGCATCATTAATTCTGTGGTCACAGTGGCATGATTAATTCTGTGGGTACAGTGGCATCATTAATTCTGTGGTCACAGTGGCATCATTAATTCTGTGGTCACAGTGGCATCATTAATTCTGTGGTCACAGTGGCATCATTAATTCTGTGGGTACAGTGGCATCATTAATTCTGTGGGTACAGTGGCATCATTAATTCTGTGGGTACTGTGGTATCATTAATTCTGTGGGGCACAGTGGCATCATTAATTCTGTGGGGCACAGTGGCATCATTAATTCTGTGGGGCACAGTGGCATCATTAATTCTGTGGGGCACAGTTGCATCATTACTTTTGGAGGCACAGTGGCATCATTAATTCTGTAAGCACAGTGACATCATTAATTCTGTGGGTACAGTGGCATCATTAATTCTGTGGGTACAGTGGCATCATTAATTCTGTGGTCACAGAATTAATGATGCCACTGTACCCACAGAATTAATGATGCCACTGTACCCACAGAATTAATGATGCCCCAGTACCCACAGAATTAATGATGCCACAGTACCCATAGAATTAATGATGCCACTGTACCCACAGAATTAATGATGCCACTGTGACCACAGAATTAAGGATTCCACTGTGACCACCAAATAAGTGATGCCACTGTACCCATATAATTAATGATGCCACTGTACCCACAGAATTAATGATGCCACTGTAACCACAGAATTAATGATGCCACTGTACCCACAGAATTAATGATGCCACTGTAACCACAGAATTAATGATGCCACTGTACCCACAGAATTAATGATGCCACTGTACCCACAGAATTAATTATGCCACTGTGCCCCCATATGAACTTTGCCACTGTAACTCTCCATCTGTTGTAAAACTACAACTCCCATCATGCACAGACAAAAGGTCATGATGGTAGCTGTAGTTCTACAATAACTGGAGAGTCACAGATGGGGGAACACAAATTTTTACCTGAGAGCTTAGAATCGCCGTCCCAGGTCCCGCACTGCTCCGCTGCTCTGGCCTCTTCTAGTCAGGCCTGGCCAGAGCAGATGATGCAGGCAGCTAATGGTGCTACCTGCATCATAGGAGAAGCGCAGGGCAGGGACACATCGCTCCCTCGCTCCGGGCCGCGGCTATTCATTTGTATTGGCGTCTTAAAGACACAGCTACAAATGAATAAGGGGAGATCCAGCGGATGGTCCGAATGACTGGGGGACGGAGTCCGGATCTGGACCGTGGTCTGCCAGTTCAGTACCCCTGATATAGGACATAGATCAATGTTTCATAATCAGAGTGCCTCCAGCTGTTACAAAACTACAACTCCCAGCATGCCTGGACAGCATTGTAGCTTTGCTTTGGAGACACCTTGGTTGGGAAACACTTATTTATGTCAGTGTTTCCCAACCCTCCAGCTGTTGCAAAACTACAACTCCCAGCATGCTAGGAGTTGTAGTATTGCAACAGCTGGGGGCACCTCTGGTGAGAAAGGGGGGGGGGTGAGCAGGGATTGTGCTGGGAAGGGGGGAGGGATGATGCTGGAAAAGGGTGGGCATGGATGGTGGGGGGTAGTTTATCTTACCTGCCTTAGAACACTGCTGGGCTCCTGTATCCTCCAGACACTTCCTGCTTGCTGGGGTCATGTGATGTTTTGGTGTCACATGACCCAAGCAGAGCAGTAGAAAGCTGCCAATCAGGGGGAAGAGAAGCCGAGTAAGTGCCGATAACTCCACAGACACGCTGTGTGCACGCTCCCTCTGCACTGCAGACTGAGTATACAAATATAGCTTGTGACAGGGATGAGCGCTGGGACAGGGTGTCACCCCACCACCCCACCATTCTAGGGGGCAGCAATCTCGGGGGGGGGGGGGGGGGGGGGATAATTGCCCTGTTGTACCCCCCCCCCCCCCCCCCCTGGATCCGCCACTGCATGGGTCAGGGGTGTGGAAATTAAAAAAAAACTACTTGTTCAAGGGACTAAAGCGGAACACAATCTACTTGTCCCTCAGGAAAATCCACTTGTCCCGATTCATAAAATAATTTCAACCAAAATAGTCTGATCCCCCCCACTAGACCACCAGGGATGGATATAAGATCCTTTAGACACTGCTGACAGCGGTGATCTAATGGGTTAATAGGTGATCGCAGTATGTCAGACTATTAGTGGCGGGAGAGCTGTAGCGCCTCTTACACCCGAGACAAGACCAGATAAGTCTAGATGTAACTTTTTGATCACCTTATAAAAAATTTCTCACATGAAGTGACCAAAAATGAGCAATTCTGGACTATTCTTTACATTTACACCGTTCACCATACGGTTTAATTAACATTATATTTTAATAGTCTGGACATTTCCACATGCAGAGATATCACTTATGTTTATTTTTCTACATTATTTTTATTTAAAGAAAATTGGAAACTTATTAGGAAAGGGGCTTATTCACATATATACGCACTTTTTAAAATATTTTAATCACTATTTTCAGTCTCAATAGGGACTTATGTGTTACTGGGGGGGGGGGGGGGGGGTGTTCTGCTTCTCCAGTTTATGTGGTGCATTTTGTGTCAGAAAATGTTGGAAGTTGCATTTAGTTACTAGATAACTACAACTCCCAGCATGCCCTAATACAGCCTATGGTTGTGTGGGTGTTGCAGCATGTTCCACTGTATAGTAGGACAGTTAAGGTTATTGTAGGACATGCTGGGAGTTGTAGTTTTGGTTTGTGTCAGCTGCAGAGCCATAGGCTGTGTCAAGGAATAATGGGAATTGCAGTTAGTAACTACAACACCCAGCATGCCCTGATGCAGCCTATGGCTCTGCAGCTGACCCGAACCAAAACTACAACTCCCAGCATGTTACACTTTATAGTTCTACAGTTTAGGTTATGGTGTAACATGCTGGGAGTTGTAGTTTTGGTTCGGGCGTGTTTGTGTGCATCGGTGGGGCTCTTGGTTGACGGGTGAGTATGAAGGGGGCGGGATTCTGGGGGTGCAATATAGTGCGGGTGCCACTGAAAATAAATAAAATTATATGGCACAACTGCCCTAATGCCCGACGTGACAGTCCGCTCCTATACAAAACATTCATGCATACACATATCATACATACACCAGCCACTGCCCCCATATCCCCATACACAACCCCCGCCACTGCCCCCCCCCCCCACATCATACATTACATACACACATACACTCACACCATACATATACACCATACATATGCACACATCATACATAGGCCTGCTGCTGCTGCCCCCCCACATATCATACATTACATTACATACACATCACACAGACAGACATCATACACACATTACATACACATCACAAACAGACATCATACACACATTATACATTACATACACATCACACACAGACAGACATCATACACACATCACACATACATCACAAACAGACATCATACACACATTATACATTACATACACATCACACACAGACAGACATCATACACACATCACACATACACTCACACCATATATATACACCATACACACATCACACATTACATACACATCACACATAGACAGACATCATACACACATCACACATAGACATCATACACATATACACTCACACCATAGATATACACCATACATATGCACATATCATACATAGGCCTGCTGCTGCTGCCCCCCCCCCCACATATCATACATTACATACACACATCACACATTACATACACATCACACAGACAGACATCATACACACATCACACATTACATACACATCACAAACAGACATCATACACACATTATACATACAGACACATCACACACAGACAGACATCATACACACATCACACATACACTCACACCATACATATACACCATACACACATTATACATTACATACACATTACACACAGACAGACATCATACACACATCACACATACACTCACACCATACATATACACCATACACACATCACACATTACATACACATTACACACAGACAGACATCATACACACATCACACATACACTCACACCATACATATACACCATACACACATCACACATTACATACACATCACACACAGACAGACATCATACACACATCACACATACACTCACACCATACATATACACCATGCACACATCACACATTACATACACATCACACACAAACACACATCATACACACATTATACATTACATACACATCACACACAGACAGACATCATACACACATCACACATACACTCACACCATACATATACACCATACACACATCACACATTACATACACATCACACACAGACAGACATCATACACACATCACACATACACTCACACCATACATATACACCAGTGTTTCCCAACCAGGGTTCCTCCAGCTGTTGCAAAACTACAACTCCCAGCATGCCCAGGGCATGCTGGGAGTTGTAGTTTTGCAACAGCTGGAGGAACCCTGGTTGGGTAATACTGATATACACCATACATATGCACACATCATACATACACCTGCCGCTGCCCCCCCATCATACATTACATACACACATCACACATACACTCACACCATACATATACAACCACCCTTCCTGCCGCCGCCTGCATTCTCGGCCTCCTCACCTGATCCGGCCATGAGTGGACATCAGAGCTGTAGTCACCGCCGGTGTGAGGTGAGATTTCCGTCCTCCCCCTCCCCCCTGCTCTGTGTTTTCCCTGTGCAAACTAGCAACCTCCCCGTGGTGGATTAGGTCCTGGGGAGACAGATCAGGGGGAGGGGGAGGGATAGAGCTGTGCACGGAGCTGTCTACATCCTTTCTCTCACCCTGCTGTGTCTTCTGAGCTCCGTCCATCCTCCGGGAGGGGAGATAAGTGGACTCTATGTCAGCTGGAGGCCACCGCCCCCTCCATACACTCTGAGTGCCGGTGTGAGACTTCCATCGGCTCCTGCGCCTTACACCGACATTAAAGAAAAATAAGGGGGAAGTCTGTCTGTCCCTGCTCGCCCGATACAGGGCTAAATCTATGAACAATTCACCTGCCCGGCGCCCAAAACTACTTGTCCCGGGCGTCGGGCGATAGGATTTCCACATCCCTGATGGGTACACTATGTACCCCAGTATGCTATACAGCTGGCGTAGGTAAGTAGTGATGCTCTGCACCCTGTATACGCTATATATCACTCCTCACCTCCTTACACTCTGGACTGGGCCCTCTGCATCTGACCCATGGAGTGGTACCTGAAGGCAGTAAAAAAAATTGCCACAGGATCCAAAAATGATTGTTACCACACACCAGCAAAAACGCAAGAAAAAGAACACAAGAAAAACTGAAAAAATGCAAGAAAAAGCTGTGACCGTTCTTCTGGCGTTTTTGCTGGTGAACAAAAAACCTCAATGGAATCCAAGCCTCAAAGCAATAGAACAAAATCCCTATGTCCACTTTTACTGTGAGGTGCAGCTCAGGTGTACTCTTTGTGGAGATTTAGAACTTTGCACAAAATTTATCATGTGCCTTGCAATTGCACCAAATTTAGACCAACCAAAACAATCTACAAAAAACATGTACCTACAACAATGATAAATTTCCCCCAATGTATATGTGTGATTGTGTATATGTAGCAGAGCCGAGTGTGTGATTGTGTATATGTAGTAGAGCTGAGTGTGTGATTTTGTAAATGCAGCAGAGCTGAGTGAGTGATCAGGTGTATGTAGCCAAGTTGAGTGTGTGCGTGGTCATGCTTATACATAATCACACATTCAGCTCTGCTCCATACACATGTCGCACACATGTTCTCCTCACATTTTCAAAGATCTCTTGTGCTGCTTTGAAAATATGTGAAAATTCATTTTCGCACCCCCAATTTTTTTTTTGCAGCCACATTGGATTTTTTTTTTGCACCAAATTTTACATCACAGAAAATTCTGGCGGAAACATCTCACAAAATATTCCATGGTTACTAGTGCCCAGTGATAACTGTATAAATAAAACATTTCTGAGCTTAAATGTGAGTGCAGGTGCAGTGACCAATAAAAAAAAAAAAAAAAAAAAAAAATGATATATATATATATTATTTTTTATTTTTTTTAATGCCATTTTCAATAAGTTTTTTTTTTTTTTTTTTTTTTTATAATTACTTAAATAACATCTTTTCCCACAAAAACAAAGAAAAAAAAAACCAAAAACAGTAAAACTGCAACACAATTTCTGTGATTTCCGGTATGAAATTTTTTATGTAAACTGGACTCTCACCCCTTTGAAAATATCATAGTTATATAGTTAGTACGGTCGAAAAAAGACATATGTCCATCAAGTTCAACCAGGGAATTGAAGGGTAGGGGTGTGGCGCGATATTGGGGAAGGGATGGGATTTTATATTTCTTCATAAGCATTAATGTTATTTTGTTCCAGGAATGTATCTAATCCTGTTTTAAAGCTGTTAATTTTTCCTGCTGTGACCAGTTCCTGAGGTAGACTGTTCCATAAGTTCACAGTTCTTATGGTAAAGAAGGCGTGTCGCCCCTTGAGACTAAACCTTTTCTTCTCCAGACGGAGGGAGTGCCCCCTCGTCCTTTGGGGGGGGGGTTTAACCTGGAACAGTTTTTCTCCATATTTTTTGTATGGGCCATTAATATACTTATATACGTTTATCATATCCCCCCTTAAACGTCTCTTCTCAAGACTAAACAATTGTAACTCCTTTAATCGCTCCTCATAGCTAAGATGTTCCATGCCCCATATTAGTTTAGTCGCGCGTCTCTGCACCCTTTCCAGCTCCACAGTGTCCCTTTTATGGACAGGTGACCAAAACTGAACAGCATATTCCAGGTGAGGCCGTACCAATGCTTTATAAAGGGGGAGTATTATGTCCCTGTCCCTTGAGTCCATGCCTCTTTTGATACATGACAATATCCTGCTGGCTTTGGAAGCAGCAGCCTGACATTGCATGCTATTCTGTAGTCTGTGATCTACAAGTACACCCAGATCCTTCTCTACCAGTGACTCTGACAGTTTAATCCCCCCTAAGACATACGACGCATGCAGGTTATTAGTACCCAGATGCATAACTTTACATTTATCCACATTGAACCTCATTTGCCAAGTGGAGGCCCAGACACTTAGTCTATCCAAGTCATCTTGTAACTTATGCACATCCTCTATAGACTGTACCGTGCTACAAAGCTTTGTGTCATCTGCAAAGATAGAAACAGAGCTGTTAATACCATCCTCTATATCATTGATAAATAAATTAAACAACAGCGGTCCCAGTACTGAACCTTGGGGTACACCACTAATTACCGGGGACCAATCAGAGTACGAATCATTGACCACCACTCTCTGGGTACGATCCATGAGCCAGTGTTCAATCCAGTTACAAACTAAAATTTCCAAACCCAAAGACCTTAACTTACCTGTCAGACGTCTGTGAGGGACAGTATCAAACGCTTTAGCAAAATCCAGAAACACTATATCCACAGCCATTCCTCTGTCAAGGCTTCTACTCACCTCTTCAAAAAAGCAAATTAGATTGATTTGACAACTTCTATCCTTAGGAAACCCATGCTGGCTATCACTTATAATACAATTTTAAGGCAAGACAAAACGCTCCTATTATGCTTATATGACTTCTTTACTGACACAGCAGCAACCATATATTGTATATAATAAAAGAAAAAACGTTTTACATATGTAATGCATATAACCATGAAACCTAGGACGTAACCTAGTATGCTATATGGATCATCCAATCAGTCCACAGCCCAGGTAATAAAGGTAATCCACACACAGGTATCTTCCTCTTCTTTGCTGCTCAGCAGTTCAGATAAGTACTCTCTGTTATTTAAAAAATATTTTGTGCCTCACTTTTTCAAATTTGCTCTAATATTTCATTATTAAAAAATTATTATTTTTCATTACTTCTTAATTTAATTTATTTTATTACTTAATTATTATTTAATTTAATTTATTTAATTTATTTATTTCATTCATTTTATTTTGCTATAATCTTCTTTCAGTTCATACATATAATTGTCTTTTTCAAGACAATTTTTTCATATACTGTAATTCCGCCATTTTCTTCCTTGCTTTCATACTATATACTCAACAGTATAATGTTTCAGCATTAGCCTTCTTCTAAATTGATACATATACTTACCGCTGGGGGTTTTTCCACTAACCCCCGTTCTCTACATCTGGTCACCTTCATCCCGGCTTTGTCCCCTGTTAGTTCCCTCGGCTTGCGCCTTTCCTATTCTTCGCATAGCCGCCATCTTAGGTGCCGCTCGAGCGCGTCTCTCGCGAAATCTCGCGATACCCGGCAGTGAGGTGATCTCCTGTCAGGGTGAACGAGATTTCCGTCATTCTCCTCAGAGCGACGGAGCGAGTAGCAGCGCACAGTGACTTAGCGTTACATTGTTACCTCACAACTGTTCGCCATTATACTTTGTATCCTTTTCACTTTCCATTTTAAAAAATTTCTTTCTAGTTTCTCACCTACTGTGTTAGACTGCCATCTAGTGGCTGTAATATACATTACAAGCTGGGGAAAAAACTTTTTCCTCAGCGTATTACCCCTCCATAACCAATTGACTTTGCCATAAATACAAGTGTATATATGTATGTATGTGTGTAGGTTTGTATATAGGTATATATACATATGGGCATACGTATATATTAGTTAATTTTTTCTCAATTTACAACTGCTTGATAATTATTTATTTAATTAATTAATATACTGGTGGATATTATTCAACATTATTGTTTTTTCCTTCACCCTTTCTCACAGTATATTTCTCTCATTGTATACCTACATTCTCTTTATTCTCAACATGTCTGAGGAAAATAAAACTGTATCTGATCCTTCACAGGATCGTATTCAAACAATGGTGGACGCATCTGTGTCCAAATCGGTTCAAGCAGCGATTGTCACCTTACAAGACACAATCACAAAATCCATGAACCTGGTTTTGGCACGTGCCACCCTTCAAAACCCCTCAGATTTACCACCCCGAACTCCATCTGACCAATACTGGTCGCCCAAAGAATCAGTCTCTGAACTGGCTAAGGGCTTTAACCCCTTAAGGACCAGGCCATTTTACACCTTAAGGACCAGAGCGTTTTTTGCAATTCTGACCACTGTCACTTTAAACATTAATAACTCTGGAATGCTTTTAGTTATCATTCTGATTCCGAGATTGTTTTTTCGTGACATATTCTACTTTAACTTAGTTGTAAAATTTTATGGTAACTTGCATCCTTTCTTGGTGAAAAATCCCAAAATTTGATGAAAAAAATGAAAATTTTGCATTTTTCTAACTTTGAAGCTCTCTGATTGTAAGGAAAATGGATATTCAAAATAAAACATTTTTGGGTTCACATATACAATATGTCTACTTTATGTTTGCATCATAAAATTTATGAGTTTTTACTTTTGGAAGACACCAGAGGGCTTCAAAGATCAGCAGCAATTTGGAAATTTTTCACAAAATTTTCAAACTCCCTATTTTTCATGGACCAGTTCAGGTTTGAAGTGGATTTGAAGGGTCTTCATATTAGAAATACCCCATAAATGACCCCATTATAAAAACTACACCACCCAAAGTATTCAAAATGACATTCAATAAGTGTATTAACCCTTTAGGTGTTTCACAGGAATAGCAGAAAAGTGAAGGAGAAAATTCACAATCTTCATTTTTTACACTCGCATGTTCTTGTAAACCCAATTTTTGAATTTTTGCAAGGGGTAAAAAGGAGAAAATTTTTACTTGTATTTGTAGCCCAATTTCTCTCGAGTAAGGACATATCTCATATGTCTATGTTAATTGTTCAGCGGGCGCAGTAGAGGGCTCAGAAGGGAAGGAGCGACAAATGGTTTTTGGGGGGCATGTCACCTTTAGTAAGCCCCTATGGTGCCAGGACAGCAAAAAAAAAACACATGGCATACCATTTTGGAAACTATACCCCTCGGGGAACATAACAAGGGGTAAAGTGAACCTTAATACCCCACAGGTGATTCACGACTTTTGCATATGTAAAAAATAAAAAAAAATGTTTTACCTAAAATGCTTGGTTTCCCAAAAATGTTACATTTTTAAAAAGGATAATAGCAGAAAATACCCCCCAAAATTTGAAGCCCAATTTCTCCCGATTCAGAAAACACCCCATATGGGGGTGAAAAGTGCTCTGCTGGCGCACTACAGGTCTCAGAAGAGAAGGAGTCACATTTGGCTTTTTGAAAGCAAATTTTGCTCTGGGGGCATGCCGCATTTAGGAAGCCCCTATGGTGCCAGAACCGCAAAAAAAACCCACATGGCATACCATTTTGGAAACCAGACCCCTCGGGGAATGTAAAAAGGGGTAAAGTGAACCTTAATACCCTACAGGTGTTTCACGACTTTTGCATCTGTTAAAAAAAAAAAAAAAATTCTTACCTAAAATGCTTGGTTTCCCAAAATTTTTACATTTTTAAAAAGGGTAATAGCAGAAAATACCCCCCAAAATTTGAAGCCCAATTTCTCCCGCTTCAGAAAACACCCCATATGGGGGTGAGAAGTGCTCTGCTGGCGCACTACAGGTCTCAGAAGAGAAGGAGTCACATTTGGCTTTTTGAAAGCAAATTTTGCTCTGGGGGCATGCCGCATTTAGGAAGCCCCTATGGTGCCAGGACAGCAAAAAAAAACACATGGCATACCATTTTGGAAACTAGACCCCTCGGGGAACGTAACAAGGGGTAATGTGAACCTTAATACCCCACAGGTGATTCACAACTTTTGCATATGTAAAAAAAAAAAAAAAATTTTTACCTAAAATGTTGGTTTCCCAAAAATTTTAGATTTTTAAAAAGGGTAATAGCAGAAAATACCCCCCATAATTTGTAACACAATTTCTCCCGAGTACGGCGATACCCCATATGTGACCCTAAACTGTTGCCTTGAAATACGACAGGGCTCCAAAGTGAGAGCGCCATGCGCATTTGAGGCCTAAATTAGGGATTGCATAGGGGTGGACATAGGGGTATTCTACGCCAGTGATTCCCAAATAGGGTGCCTCCAGCTGTTGTAAAAGTCCCAGCATGCCTGGACAGTCAGTGGCTATCTGGTAATACTGGGAGTAGTTGTTTTGCAACAGCTGGAGGCTCCGTTTTGGAAACAGTGGCGTACCAGACGTTTTTCATTTTTATTGGGGAGGGGAGGGGGGCTGTGTAGGGGTATGTGTATATGTAGTGTTTTTTACTTTTTATTTTATTTTTTGTGGTAGTGTAGTGTTTTTAGGGTACAGTCGCACGGGCGGGGGGTTCACAGTAGTTTCTCGCTGGCAGTTTGAGCAGCGGCAGAAAATTTGCCTCAGCTCAAACTTGCAGCCGGATACTTACTGTAATCCTCCGCCCATGTGAGTGTACCCTGTACATTCACATTGGGGGGGGGGGGGGGGGGGGGGGGAACATCCAGCTGTTGCAAAACTACAACTCCCAGCATGTACGGTCTATCAGTGCATGTTGGGAGTTGTAGTTTTGCAACAGCTGGAGGCTCCGTTTTGGAAACGGTGGCGTACCAGACGTTTTTCATTTTTATTGTAGGGGTATGTGTATATGTAGTGTTTTTTTACTTTTTATTTTATTGTGTGTTAGTGTAGTGTTTTTAGGGTACAGTCACACGGGCGGGGGTTCACAGTAGTTTCTCGCTGGCAGCTTGAGCTGCAGCAGAAAATTTGCTGCAGCTCAAACTTGCAGCCGGATACTTACTGTAATCCTCCGCCCATGTGAGTGTACCCTGTACATTCACATTGGGGGGGGGGGGACATCCAGCTGTTGCAAAACTACAACTCCCAGCATGTACGGTCTATCAGTGCATGCTGGGAGTTTAGTTTTGCAACAGCTGGAGACACACAGGTTGTGAAACACCGAGTTTGGCAACAAACTCAGTCTTTTGCAACCAGTGTGCCTTCAGCTGTTGCAAAAGCTACAACCCCCAGCATGTACGGACAGCGGAAGGGCATGCTGGGTGTTGTAGTTATGCAACAGCGGGAGGCATACTACTTTGGCTGGGGATGCTGGGGACTGTAGTTATGCAACAGCTGGAGACACACTGGTTTGCTACTTAACTCAGTGTGCCTTCAGCTGTTGCAAAACTACAACTCTCAGCAGTCACCGACAGCCAACGGGCATGCTGGGAGTTGTAGTTATGCAACCACCAGATGCACCACTACAACTCCCAGCATGCACTTAAGCTGTTTGTGCAAGCTGGGAGTTGTAGTTACACAACAGCTGAAGGTACATTTTTCCATAGAAAGAATGTGCCTCCAGCTGTTGCAAAACCATAAGTCCCAGCATGCCCATAAGTGCATGCTGGGAGTTGTGGTGGTCTGCCTCCTCCTGTTGCATAACTACAGCTCCCAGCATGCCCTTTTTGCATGCTGGGAGCTGTTGCTAAGCAACAGCAGGAGGCTGTCACTCACCTCCTGCTGCTGCTTGATCGCCGCACAGGTCAGTCCCGCTGCCGCCGCCGTCGTCGCTCCTGGGGCCCCGATCCCAACATTAACGCCGGGGATCGGGGTCCCCAGCACCTGGGGTGCACGTCCCGCACCCGCTCACGTCCTCCGGAAGAGGGGCGGAGCGGGTGCGGGAGTGACACCCGCAGCAGGCGCCCTGATTGGTCGGCCGGTAATCCGGCCGACGAATCAGGGCGATCGTGAGGTGGCACCAGTGCCACCTCACCCCTGCAGGCTCTGGCTGTTCGGGGCCGTCTCTGACGGCCCCAATCAGCCAGTAATTCCGGGTCACCGGGTCACTGGAGACCCGATTGACCCGGAATCGCCGCAGATCGCTGGACTGATCGCCGACATGGGGGGGCATAATGACCCCCCTGGGCGATATGCCGCGATGCCTGCTGAACGATTTCAGCAGGCATCGGGCACCGGCTCCCCTCCGGCTAGCGGCAGGGGGCCGGGAAAGGACAGGACGTACTCCTACGTCCTCGGTCCTTAAGGACTCGGAAACGGGGGCGTAGGAGTACGTCCATTGTCCTTAAGGGGTTAAAGGACCTGGAAAGTCCAAATCAAAGAGACGACATTTGTCTGTTGATCCTTATTCCAAACCTACTAGATACACTTTAGAATCTCATACCCCCTCCAAATCACAGGCAAATGACTCCGTCCCTATAAGGGGAATTAACCAGTCAGATAATACTTCTTCCACCCTAGAAGAGGCTCACTCCTCTAAACGGAAAAAAGTGGACTTTAGATCCAAACCAGACTCCTTTAGAGAGTCCTCATCTGAAGATTCTGATCACTCAGACATTGAGGATGTGGACGATATTTTATATATCTCTGAGGAAGGTGGCTCAGACCATGACGACCCTGCTCTGCAGGACGACACCAAAACAGGTGATTCTAATGACCCCTTTTTCGATCCCTCATTGATTTATCACCCTCGGTCAGGGGAATTGTTACCTGAACCTAAGGTAGCTGAATATCTGGCTATGTGGGTATTTAAATCTCTGGACAAGGCTTCTAGGAGCAAATTAAAGTCAGAGTGCCCCCGCCCATCTCTCCCGCATAATTCTTCGGCCACCCCCGAGTTGGACCCTTTACTCAATAAATTTTTATTTAAGACGGGAAAGAATCCAAAGAAAGGGATCGACCGCAGCTTCAAGGCTTGCCAGGACAAACTTATGGACCTGCTAGGTCCATTAACCAAAATTCTCAATTTGGCAGAACTGGCTTCTAACTCAAATACTTCGGTGGATACCGAAACTCTGAAGGGATGGGCTCAAAGAGCCATATGCTTATTCGGCAATGCCAATGCCGCTCTCTCTACAGAGAGAAAGAGGTCTATTCTAATGAAAATAGACCCGCAGTTGACCAATTTGGCCTCTACGGAGCCACCTAATCCTACTAAAGGATTACTCTTTGGAGACGAGTTCATAAAAGAAATGAACAAATACGTGGGCCTGTTTTCGTCTTTAAGTAAGGCACAGGTCTCTATGAAGAAGGTCTTCTCTCAGAAGATTTTTGGAAAGGCTGGAAGAGGCAGGGGCCGCTCTTCCAGCCGCTCAACTCAGTATAGACCCCAATATAGAACCACATATAACCCACCACAACCCTCCTTCACTACACCCACCCCGACACCATTCTTCCCATACAGGGGCAGACCTTGGCGCGCACGAGGACAACGGGGTTACCCACGATCCAGACCATCTTCAGGTAAGACATGTCCAGTGTTCTTCCCTTCATATCCCATTAGGAGGGAGACTCCTACATTTTTTAACAAATTGGAGTATGATTACATCAGACTCCTGGATTCTAAACACAGTCAGGGGTTATCAAATAGAATTTGTTTCGCCCCCAATTCAAATGTCTCTCCCTCACCCGATCCAATTCTCCATGACAGACAAAGAACTCATAGATCTAGAAATCAAAGATCTCCTCTCAAAAAGCGCAATCACTCCAATCCCCTATCATTCTACAGGTTATCTCAGCAATCTCTTTTTAGTCAAAAAGAAAGATGGCGGTCACAGACCGGTCATCAATCTGAAATCCCTCAACAACCTGGTTGTATATCGTCATTTCAAGATGGAGGGAATTCACCTCCTAAGAGATATTTTAATGAAAGACGATTGGCTCGCCAAAATAGATCTGAAGGACGCTTACCTTACGGTTCCAATCCATCCTTCATCCCAAATTTTCCTTCAGTTCCTATGGAACAACCAAAGGTGGCAGTTCACTTGCCTCCCATTCGGCCTATCATCAGCACCTTGGTGCTTCACAAAACTTCTCAAACCGGTGATTGCATTACTCAGAGGTCGCGGGGTTCGCCTTATAATATACCTCGACGACATTCTTCTTATGGCTCAATCCAAGGAACTTCTATCTCTTCACACGGATTGGACTATGTCTCTCTTAACCCATTTGGGTTTCCTCATAAACTTCGAAAAATCAGTTCTTATCCCATCACAAGAAATCGAATTTCTGGGTTTTCTGATCAACACCCAATCAACTACCTTAAGTCTTCCATCCAGGAAATTAAAGACTATCAGGAAGGAGATTCGTCAAGTTCTTCGCAAGGACTTGATCTCCCTGAGAACGATAGCCCACATAGTGGGTCTTCTGGCTGCTTCCATTCAAGCTATATTTCCAGCCCCCCTCCACTACAGAGCGCTTCAACGGTTGAAAATTCACCATCTAAGAGAGGGGCTGGGTTATTCAGACGACATCCGTCTATCTTCCGAAGCCAGAGAGGAACTTCTCTGGTGGCTCGTCCACATAGAATCCTGGAACGGAAAAGCGATCTTCCATCCAAATCCGGATTTAATCATAGAATCCGATGCGAGTCTTTCTGGATGGGGCGCTCATTGTGGACCTCTTTCGACCGGAGGGAAATGGTCTCCCTCGGAATCTACTCTACACATAAATTGCCTGGAACTCCTGGCAGGTTTCTTTGCTTTAAAGAGCTTTGCAAAGAATTCCTCAAATTGTTGCATCCTCCTTCGGATGGACAACATATCTGCTGTCCAATACATCAATCATCTGGGAGGCACGAATTCCAAAATGCTTGCAGATTTTGTCAAAGATTTTTGGCATTTCTGCTTGGACAAAAATATTGTCCTGAAGGCAGAATATATACCAGGGATTTCCAATTCCATAGCGGACTGGTATTCTCGTTATCTTACAGACAACAGCGACTGGAGACTTCATCCCCCAGTCTTTCAGAGGATCAATTCTTTATGGGGTCCTTTACATCTGGATCTCTTTGCATCACGACTCAACACCCAACTTCCTCAATTTTTTAGTTGGCGTCCGGACCCAGAAGCGCTGGGAGTGGACGCTTTCCTTCAATCTTGGCCGAGGAAGATCCTCTACGCCTTTCCACCTTTCAACCTTATCCCTCGGGTTCTATTTCATGTTTTGATTCAGAAAATCACCCTGGTGTTAGTTACACCTCTATGGCCAACTCAATCCTGGTATCCTCAAATTTTAAGTCTCCTCATCGACTTTCCTCGTCTTCTACCAGCTTTCCCTCATCTTCTCCTAGACCCTCAAGGGAACTTTCATCCTTTGATCTTATCCAACCAACTACCTCTGGTTGCCTGGTTGATATCAGGCCAAACAGACCTGACTTCCAATTTTCTCAATCAACTAGAGACATATTATCAGATGCCTGGGCCCTGGGTACCAGAAAGGCTTACAGATCAGCCTGGGGATTATGGATTCGTTGGTGCAATCAACGGGATGTGGATCCCTTACATGCATCTATTCCCAATATCTTGAATTTTCTTTCTTTTTCATTTGATGAGGGTAAAGCTTACAGAACGATAAATCTCTACCGTTCTGCTATCTCATCAAATCACCCGCCTATTGACTCCATCCCTATTGGCAAACATCCTTTAGTATGCCAATTACTTAAGGGTATTCGATTCAGACGTCCATCTTTACCCAAATATTCAACAACTTGGGATGTCAATCTTATCCTACAAATGTTCACCACCTGGGAGGATAATGATTCTCTTTCTCTTAAACTCCTATCTTTCAAATTAACAGTTCTCCTTTGCCTTATCTCAATCAAACGCATTTCCGACGTTCGTGCTTTAGACATAACACGTAGACAATTTACTCCTCAAGGGGTTCTTTTCTCTATTTTTCGTCGTACAAAAACCAACCTTCAATCTGTGTTCTACCCCTCTTTTCCATATCAAGATAAACTATGCGTTGTCCGTTGTCTGCACTCTTACGAATCTAAAACGGAATCTCTTAGACTTTCTTCTTCATCTCAATTACTTATCTCTTTTTGTAAACCCCACGCTCCAGTTACCTCAACCACACTTGCTAGATGGGTTAGACAGACCATGCAAATGGCGGGTATTGACATCACCAAATTTGGTGCTCATTCTACTAGGGGAGCAGTATCTACAAAAATTTTTCAATCAGGAGCATCCCTTTCAGATTTACTAAAAGCTGCCAATTGGTCCTCCGAGTCTACTTTTAAAACTTTTTATTTCAGACCCGAATCTCATGTTTCTATGGTATTATTATAATGTTATTATCATGCATATTTTATATGTTTTTAGACACATGATTGTATTTTATATCTAGCTTTAAACTAGCATAATAGGAGCGTTTTGTCTTGCCTTAAAATTGGGAATTTTCCTATCCATTGTGACGGAAAATTTGGATTTTAATAAAGACCAAACGCGAGTATTATCCCTCCCTTTTTGTAATACACCCATCCCTATAACTATTTTGTTCTTTATTTCCGATAGTGCAACAATAACCCATCAGTATTCTTCATCTGCAACCTCTTCGTATGGTGGATTTGAGGAGACTACGTCTTCAACGCCTCCGAACTTCGTTCCCTCGTTGTTTTCAGAAGTTTTCATGTTCATCGTCTTCAGTTCTATCTTTCGTGTCTAAGGTAGTTCTTCTACAGATTATCCAGTTCACAGCAAAGAAGAGGAAGATACCTGTGTGTGGATTACCTTTATTACCTGGGCTGTGGACTGATTGGATGATCCATATAGCATACTAGGTTACGTCCTAGGTTTCATGGTTATATGCATTACATATGTAAAACGTTTTTTCTTTTATTATATACAATATATGGTTGCTGCTGTGTCAGTAAAGAAGTCATATAAGCATAATACTCGCGTTTTGTCTTTATTAAAATCCAAATTTTCCGTCACAATGGATAGGAAAATTCCCAATTATCCCCTATGTATTCCTGTATGTAATCCCGTATAAATCCTTCAAACAATTTACCCACAATGCACGTTAGACTTACCGGTCTATAGTTTCCTGGAGAAGACCTAGTGCCCATCATGTAAAGCAGAAAATATACGTGGACACGCCCACTTTTACAAAACTGACGTGAACGGTGTAAACCGCGGCACAAAGCTCTTTGAAATGTGTTCAATATTTTTTGCGCCAAAATTTTGGCGCAAAATTGATTTTTTTGTGCCGCAAAATTCTTTGAGAATCTACCCTCTGTGTACTTTATAAATATTTATAATTCTACTATTGTGCAGAGTTTTGTTCGGCGCACACTGCTGCTCCAGCACTTCTAGCTATGTGAGCAGTGCCGTGGAGGTAGAGAAGGCGTGCACGGTAGAGCCAGGGGGGGAGGGGGTTATATATTTGCGCAAAATTTATCAAACGACGTGCACAACTTTTGTAAATTGTGTAAAGGGGCAGATCTGTGTCTACAACAGACCCTAATGAGAAATCTCCCCCAATGATTCTATAAACTGGCGGTCGATACTGAGTATATAGTTTATATACATTTTTTGTGTAGAGGTTTTTTTTTTTTTAATATAATTTTTTATAGGAAAGAAATAAAAGACATTTTTGAAAAGGTTTCCAATCTCAGTTTTCGTTACTCAATAAAAAAGATTTACACCATTTTCTGAACAATATAATTTCAGTAGTATGTACCGTATATAAAGTATACAAAAAATAAGGTTGCAGCAGCAGCTCTCTTTGTCAAAAAAATCGAGGCTCTTAGCGCACTTTTTGATCAAAACGTGTCCCCATCCACCACACGGAGGTGGCCTCTTGTCGGATGAGACCCTAACATGCCTAATCCACTCACCTCTGCTGGGCATATGGCCTCTGACATGCAGGATCCTTTTATATTATGCATGTTTTGTGTATATCTATGTATCTATCTATAATACGGTATACACTTCTACAAATATATTTTTTTACAAAAATATTTTTCTCATTTTTGTTTATGTTGCATGCGCTATTTACTGTATTTGTTTTACCATTATGCATGTTATCACATCCTTGTCATTTTTTTATGCTTTCATATGCCCCTGGATTATTATAATAATCATTATTGCTATTATCTCAAATGTATATGCATTATTTATAGCCATGTTATTGCCTTCACAGTCAGTTCTCCCACTATATATTTTCATTCTTTGTATTATTTAGCCCTGGGTCCGATGTTCAACTTATTTTGTATATCCCTCCATTAGCAGCGATCTGTCTTTCCCCCTAGAATTTTTTTGTGCACGCATGCGCAGTATGAGTGACTGTGGCCATGTTTTCGTTGCCGAACCCACTCTATAATGTGAATGCGCGTTGCGTGCTCCATCACACGAGTGCCGCGGTGTCCAACGTCACTTCCGACCCAGCGGCTTACTATTTGGACAGGTGTGTTATTCCTTTTCTATTGGGTCACTATTATATAAATTCCGAACCTGTAGCCATTATTTGCAGCCAAATGTTTTAACATATATTGATATATATTTATTTTATTTAGTCTATTATGTACATTTTTAGAATCATGTTCTTTTATTAATTTGGTGTCGGGGTTACGCTTTTGGCATTTGTAGGTATATATGCAGAAGGAATAAGTTGCAATATATAGGGGAAAAAAAGAAACATGGTGGTTGGGGTGCTGGTGACTACTCCCAATGAAGCAGAGCTGTAGTGTTCTGATCAATTCGGGAGCTGTGTATTCTTCCCCCACCATCACTTTCCTCCTCCTCCTATTCTCAAAAATGAGGAATCCTCCTGCCAGACTACCCAAATCTGTAGATAACGTTGGACTTTTTGTCAGAATTTTATTAATATTTGTATATTATATTATATTTGTTTGTCTATGTTATAAAGTGATGTTCGTTCCCACCCAAATACCCAGTCCTCCGTATAAAGTCACCGCCCCCCCCCCAAAAAAAAACACCCTATACCCCGAGTTTTCTATACCTTTATTTAATAATAAAAAGCTTATTTCACCCTATAAAACAAATGGATGTAAATGTCCATGTTTACACCTGTCCTCAGAGCAGTGACATTCCGTATGACATCACACATGTGACTTCACAAATGGTGATAGCTGGAAAAAGAGGTGCAGAGCCCCAGAGGCCTTACTCTGAGGACTGCAATCTAGCGAGCACTAGTGTTTCTATATTGTTTCCTTGCGCTTTTTATTTTATTTTATCATGATTCGAGGGGACCACATCAGCAGGGATGAGGTCAATTTGGCCTGTAGCATGTGCTGGACAGTTACCATCCTCCTGGGTTCCCTCTTCACCACCGGCCCGAGTTTCTGGTTTGAAATCACCAGCAACCAACCGAGCCGGAATATCACCTCCAGCCACCTGCAAGGGCAGAACGATACCATCAGAGATCTGCCCAGCTTGAATACTACCAGCAGCGACATGAAGTGTCCCATCTGGACGAGGACCAGGATCAGAAAGATCACCCCTGTCCTGGTGAGTAATCAAACCTCTGCCAGCAGCGACATGAAGTGTCCCATCTGGACCAGGACCAGGATCAGAAAGATCACCCCTGTCCTGGGGAGTAATGACACCACTGCCAGCAACGACGCGATCAACTGGGATTCCATTACCAACAACCTGCAGAGCGGGGCGGCCATCATCAAAAACTATCTTGGCTGGATCAGCACTTATGGTGACATGATCATCTGCCTGCTATGCTATATTCCCATCGATAACAACCTGCTGGACCGGTTCATAGATGCTGTTGACGACCTGATCTCGTTTGCTACTATCATCAGTGACCTGCTGTCCTGGATAGACACCACCACTGACTTGATCTTCTGGATCCCCACCATCACCAGCAGCTCCCTGCTTGCCTGGATGAACCCAGTCAATGAGTTTGTGACCTGGATTACCACCAACAGCACTATAGAGCTTCTTTACGTGATCTGTAACCCCACTGCCATCAGCTGGATCGGCTTCTTCAGTGACAGGCTCACCTGGATCGCCATCACACTCCAGCTTCTGACGTGGGTTATGCCAAGGGGGATAGTGACCAGCATCACCGGACCGATGGACTATATTAACTCGGTCAGACAGTTCCTGGGACGGGTCACCGTTGCCATCCTAATTGTCAATATCCCCGAGATTAAAGGTGTCATTACCATCATCGCCAGTATACTATGGGTATTCACCACCAACCTGTATGTATGAACACTGGAAAAGATGAATAAACATTTTTATTAGACAAATATTCCAATAGTTGTAATTATTGTTATAATAGACAAAGTAGGGAATTTATTATAAATCAGTGTTTTATATGTCAGTGAGAAACAAAAATATCTCGGAGTAAGGTGCCCCAAATGTATGAAGAGCCGCAGTTGAATATGGTTTCACATAACTACAACTCCCAGCATGCCCAGACAGCCAATAGCACTGCTCAGCCTCTGATTGGTGGAGCACTTTGTCGTACGGTAATAACTCAACTAACCCCTTCCCACAGAATGCCTTATATAAACGTCCGATTGGGCAGGTCCTTCGCGCATTCCGCCGTTTATAAAAGGCATTCAGTTAACCCGGCGATGCGCGGCATCGCATGGGTTAGCTGGCAGAAGTCCCGCTGTTACCAGCAGGAGACAACTTCTGCAAGCCTCCCCCAGGACCATCTGTGGATGGTCCTAGTCAGCAATCCCTGTGATTGGTCCCTGTGGACCAATCACAGTGTGTCAGCTGACTGGGGGGGGGGTGTCTCAGCTGACTGGGGGGGGGGGTTTAAAGTTCATTTCCCTCAGTCTGCCCGTTCCTAGAAGTCGGGCAGAGCGGGGGATGATGAGTGCTGTGGGGGGGGGGGGGGGGGGGGGTGATGGGGTGGCCCACGGCACATACCTGGGGAGGAGGCAGCTGTGGCATCAGATGCAGCAGTGAAGATCGCTGTAATGTGATCTTCACTGTTGCTTCTAGGAGTTTTAAAACTACAACTCACAGCATGCCCAGCCTTTGGCTGTCTGGGCATGCTGGGAGTTGTAGTTTTGCAACATCTGGAGGGCCACAGTTTGGAGACCACTGTGCACTGGTCTCCAATCTGTGCTCTTCCAGATGTTACAGAACTACAACTTTCAGCATGCCTAGACTGTCTGGGCATGCTTGGAGTTGTAGTTTTGCAACAACTGGAGGCACACTAGTTGGGAAGCATTGTCTGTTTCCTAACTCAGTGTTTCCCAACCTGTTTGCCTCCAGCTGTTGCAAAACTATAACTCCCAGCATGCACTGACAGACCATGCATGCTGGGAGTTGTAGTTTAGCAACAGCTGGAGGCTCATGGGTTGCGAAACACTGAGTTAAGTAACAAACTCTGTGTTTTGCAACCAGTGTGCCTCCAGCTGTTGCATAACTACAACCCCCAGCATGATCGGACAGCCAAAGGGCATGCTGGGAGTTGTAGTTTTGCCCGCCCCCCATGTGAATGTACATTCACATGGGCAGGGGTTTACAGCAAGTTTCCTTGCTGTAAACCCCTGCCCTTGTTACATAAACCCCTGCCCTTATTATGTACCTTGAGGGGTGTAGTTTCCAAAATAGTATGCCATGTGGGGGCTTTTCAGCTGTTCTGGCACCATAGGGGCTTCCTAAATGTGACATGCCCCCCAAAAATCATTTCAGAAAAACTCACTCTCCAAAAACCCATTGTCGCTCCTTCCCTTCTGAGCCCTCTACTGCGCCCTCCGAACACTTGACATACACATATGTGGTATTTCCTTACTCGAGAGAAATTGGGTTACACATTTGGGGGGATTTATCTCCTTTTACCCCTTGTTAAAATTCAAACACTGGGTCTACAAGAACAGGTTAGTGTAAAAAATTGAGATTTTGAATTTTCTCCTTCACTTTGCTGCTATTCCTGTGAAACACCTAAAGGGTAAACAAACATTATGAATGTCATTTTGAATACTTTGAGGGGTGCAGTTTTTATAATGGGGTCATTTGTGGGGTATTTCTAATATGAAGACCCTTTATATCCACTTCAAAACTGACATGGTCTGTGAAAAATTCCGATTTTGAAAATTTTGTGAAAAACTGGAAAATTGATGCTGAACTCTGAAGCCCTCTCATGTCTTCCAAAAGTAAAAACATGTCAACTTTATGATGAAAACATAATATATTGTATATAATATAATAATATAAAGATATCTCCCGCATGATGCAAACATAAAGTAGACATATTGTATATGTGAATCAATATATAATTTATTTGAGATGCCTATTTTCCTTACAAGGAGAGAGCTTCAAAGTTAGAAAAATGCAAACTTTTCAAATTTTTCATAAAATTTTGGAATTTTTCACAAAGAAATGATGCAAGAATCGACAAAAATTTACCACTAGGATAAAGTTGATTTTGTCACGAAAAAACAATCTCTGAATCAAATTCATAAGTACAAGCATCCCAGAGTTATTAATGCTTAACCTCTTAAGGACTCAGGGCGTAGCCCGGTGTGAAAAACGGGGTCACACCGTGTCGGTCCCGGCTGCTAATAATAGCCGGGACCCTGGGCTAACAGCGCGCAGCATCGATCGTTGTGCCACGCGCTGTTAACCCTTCAGACGCGGCGATCAAAATTGAAGCCGCGTCTGAAAATGAAAGTAAACGCTTCCCGGCAGCACACTCGGGCTGATTGGGACATCGCGATAAAATTGCGATGTTCCGATCAGCTGGGACGCAGGCGGAGGTCTCCTTACCTCTCTCCGCGGCGTCCGATCGTCGATTGATTGCTCCAAGCCTGAGCTACAGGCTTGAGCAATCGAGCCCCTATCTGACTGATCCGTGCAAAGCTATGGCTTTGCAGGGATCTGCATAGGAGATCAGTGTGTGCAGTGTTATAGGTCCCTATGGGAGCTATAACACTGTAAAAAAAAAGTGAAAAAAAGAAGTTAACAAAGGTCATTTAAAAGGGGTACTCCGGAGAAAACCTTTTTTCTTTTAAATCAACTGGTGGCAGAAAGTTAAACAGATTTGTAAATTACTTCTATTAAAAAAATCTTAATCCTTCCAGTACTTATTAGCTGCTGAATGCTACAGAGGAAATTCCTTTTTTTTGGAACACTGATGACATCATGAACACAGTGCTCTCTGCTGACATCTGTGTCCGTTTTAGCAACCATGCATAGCAGATGTATGCTAAGGGCAGCATGGTGGCTCAGTGGTTAGCACTGCTGCCTTGCAGTGCTGGAGACTTGGATTCAAATCCCACTAAGGACAACAATAAATAAAGTGTTATTATTATTATAATAACATCAGCAGAGAGAACTGTGCTCGTGATGTCATCAGGAAGTACAGGAAGGATTAAAAAATTTTTAAAAGAAGTAATTTACAAATATGTTTAACTTTCTGCCACCAGTTGATTTAAAAGAAAAAAGGTTTTCACCAGAGTACCCCTTTAACTCCTTCCCTAATAAAAGTTTGACCCCTTTTTCCATAAAAAAAAAAAAACTAAACTAAACATATGTGGTATCGCTGCGTGCGAAAATGTCCGAACTATAAAAATATATTGTTAATTAAATCGCTCGGTCAATGGCTTACACGCAAAAAATATTCCAAAGTCCAAAATAGTGTATTTTTGGTCACTTCTTATATCATGAAAAAATGAATAAAAAGCGATCAAAAAGTCCGATCAATTCAAACATGGTACCGATAAAAACTTCAGAACACCTGTTGGATCCGCACCTACTTTTCGCCAAGCTGCCCGGGACTTGTGTACTTGAGACTTAGTCTCTGTTGCCTTTTACCTACACTCTGATTCTCTACGTTAATTTTCTTTTATTTCCCCCACCTTTTTCCCTCTAAGTTTCCCTGTTCTCCTCTTTAGACTGCTCCTGCTTCTCTCTTTTCCTCATCCTGCTTTTCGTCTCTTCCCTTGTCCTTACCTTTCTAGCTCCTCTCTGGGCTGACCTGGTGCCTTTACTTGGGTCACCTATTTAGCTGGCTAGACGCAATGTGGACTGTTGCGCCTCACCTGTCCCGGTTGGGGCACAGGAAGTACGATGGTTCAGATGATATCCTGGACCGCCTTTCCTGAGTATTGTGTTGTTTTGATTTGTTCTATTTGGTTTGTTCTTGTTTTTTCTTTTGTTTCAGGAGGTTTACCAGCTACACCTTTCCTTTGTGATGGAGGCAGTGTAACAGGATCGGTCGTCGCCTATTGTAAAGTATATGTGGGTGATGGTTTGCCTTCTCCTTTGATATTTTGCTTTTTTAATTTTACCCAATATGTGTAGGATAATATCACATAACGTTAGGGGCTTTAACTCCCCTAACAAACGGAAAATGGCTTTCCATACATATGTCCGCCTCAAACCTGACATAGTCTGTATACAAGAATCGCATTTTACTGTGACTTGTTACCCTAGTTTTCTTCATAAATCTTTTGTGAGAATGTACAGGGCATCCTTTACCACTAAGTGTAGAGGAGTTGCTATTTTCTTGCACAACTCCCTTCCACTTGAGGTGACGGAGGCGAAATGTGATCCTGAAGGTCGTTATCTAATTATTTTAGGTACTCTGTATGGGAAATCTGTCTTGTGAATACTTACGCCCCCACCGACAACCCTATTTTATTCTTTAGAGATATGTGTTCCATTCTTGACTCCCTGACTTATGAGACATTGTTGTGGGCTGGTGATTTTAATTTTGTTTATAATGGCAAGTTGGACCGTTCTAATACGGTTCAGTTTCGTAGGTCGGGGACTCAACAACGCCTATTATCCAGTCTGTTTGCTATGCACTCTCTTGTGGACACATGGAGGGAACATAACGGTGCCAGTAGAGGTTATACCTATTATTCCACGGTCCAACGCCACTACACGAGGATAGACTGGATCTTGGTCAACGCTGCGACGGTGTCTCAGCTGGTCTATGCTCGTCATGTACCCGTGTCATGGTCGGACCATGATCTGGTGTTGTCAGTCTTTAATTTTATGTCCACTCTCATATTGCCATTTAGGTGGAGACTTAATGAGTCTCTATTGACTATGCCTAGAATTAAAACCCAATTGGAGAGTGATATTACTTCCTACTTCTCTTTAAATAGCTCCCCACAATCGTCTCCGCATTGGACATGGTTGGCCCATAAGGCTTACATCCGCGGACGCCTGATCTCTACGGCCTCGGGTATTAAGCGTGATAGGTCTAGAGTCCAGGCGGCCTTGGAGGCCAGATTGTCTAGATTGGTTTTTGCCCATCAGCAGGATCCTACCCCCTATCTTTATAAGTCTATTGCGGATACTAGGTTGCAGTTGGATGCCCTGCTTTCTACTAAGGTTGAGAAAGCTTTGAGGTGGACGGGTGCAACCTATTATAGGTTGGCTAATAAACCTGACAGGTTGCTCGCGGCTATGCTTAAGAAAACTTCCTCATTTAACCGGGTACATAGTGTTCAGTTGAGACCGGGCCTCCGCACATCCCACCCTGATCGTATTTATGAGGCTTTTTCTTCCTTCTATTCTCACCTCTACTCGGCTCCTCCTTCTCCCCCTAATTATTCTGCTTCTTTCAATGCCTTTTTCTCTCAATTGTCTCACCCATCTTTATCTGCTTTGGACCGGGAGGCCTTGAATGGACCCATCACGGTGGAGGAGGTAGAATGGGCCAATGACCGTCTTAAATTGGGCAAGTCTCCCGGCCCGGACGGATTTTCTGCCTCCTACTTTAAAACCTTTTCCTCTTTGCTAATACCTCATCTTGTTTCCTTTTTCAACTCCCTTTTTTCTGGCGCCAAACCTCCCTCTGAATTTCTTGATGCTTTGATCACTGTCTTGCCTAAACCCTCTAAGGACCACACTCTACCCTCTAACTATCGTCCTATCTCTCTTCTTAATGTCGATTCTAAACTACTTACCTCTATTCTGGCTTCTAGACTTAATTCCTATTTGCCCTCTCTTATCCACCAAGATCAGGTGGGATTTATCCCAGGCCGACAAGCCCCAGATAATATTAGGAAGATCTTAAACCTTATCAACTATTCAGATGTAACTAAAACTCCCATGGTCGCCCTAGCGCTAGATATAGAAAAGGCCTTTGATACGGTCTTGTGGCCCTACCTGTTTCAGGTACTGTCGAAATTTGGCATTTCGGGTCCCTTTGTTAGCATGTTGCGTGGCATTTACTCGGCCCCAACGGCCTACTTGAAGCTGCCCTCCACTTCACCCTCATCTATATCTATAGGGAGGGGAACACGCCAGGGATGCCCCCTCTCACCGGCGCTTTTTGCGCTCGTGATGGAGCCCTTGGCGGTTGCTATTAGAGACAATGTTGACATTAAGGGCCTTGTGGTGGGTTCGCTGGAATATAAAACTAGTCTATTTGCAGATGACCTTTTCCTGACGTTAACGAATCCTTTAGTTACTTTACCTAATTTACTCACTCTCTTGGACAGGTTTGCTGGGCTGTCGGGGTTGAAGGTGAATGTGGCCAAATCCGAGGTTATGTATTGCAATGTCCCACCTTTGACACGTCAATTGATTTCATTAAATTTTGGGTTTCATGATTCCTCCCAAGGCCTGTCCTATCTAGGTGTTACTCTTACTTCATCCCTTAAAACTTTATATGCGGCAAACTATCCTCCACTATTTCGCTCTATTAGAGCGGATCTCACTAAGTGGACGGTACCCCATATCTCGTGGATAGGTCGCATAAATGTATGCAAAATGGTTATTCTTCCACGAATCCTGTATTTGTTCCGTTCCCTTCCCATCCCGGTAGTGAAAAAAGACATATGCTCTCTTCAACACACCATTTCCCATTACATCTGGAACAGGAGACGACCCCGCATTAATAAGACTGTTATGCATTATCATAAAAGGGTGGGTGGCCTATCGGTCCCCAACTTGCTGAAATATTACTATGCTGCTCGCCTGGCCCAATTAGCCCTCACACACGCCACGCAAAATGCCCCTAGATGGGTGGGGTTGGAGGCATCCCTTATCTCTCCCTACTCTTTTTCCGCCTTGATGTGGTCCTCTTGTCCTGTCTCAGCTCTTCTCTCCTCTTTGGCGCAAATCACTCTGTTTTCCTTGTCTCTTTGGCGTCTGGTTCGCTTCAAATTCCGTCTGCAGTCTCCTATACCTCCCCTCCTCCCCTTTCTTTCTAATCCCTCTTTTCAACCTGGCATTTCCACCGCTTTATATTCTTGGTGGCGCTCTGCTAAACTAACTAAATTATCTGACCTGCTGGTGGGTAAACAATTGATCACCATAACACAACTCTGCTCTATACATACACTCCCGCCTGGGGAATATTTCCGGGCCCTTCAAATCCTATCATATTACTCCTCGTTGGGACCTAAAGGCTTTCAGGTACATACTACATTCTATGAAGCAGCCTTGCTTTATGGTCCTACGTTGCCAGGCATGCTTTCTCGCATTTATGCTCATCTAAATGCTCCCCCTACTGATACTAAACTGCGCTTCATGGTAGCCTGGGAACGTGACCTCCGTGTGACCCTATCTTTGCCCCAATGGCATGCTTGTTGCACGGCTATTAGTAAGGGTAGTTGGCAGGTCTCCTTGATGGAGACATCTATTAAAATCCTACATAGAGTCTATATGGTCCCTTCTAGATTGCACACACTATACCCATCGGTGTCTCCTCTTTGCTTCAGGGGATGTCAGACTACTGGTTCTATGCATCATATTTGGTGGAGCTGCCCTACGGTAGCGCAATTGTGGAGAAGGGTTCATGCTGTCCTGGTAGATTTATTTGGTGACCGCATGCCCAGTTCCCCATCTTTTTGTCTTTTAAGCAACAGACCCAGTAGGATGCCATTCCGCACCTTTCGAATGGCTCAATTCATTCTTATGGCTACCAGGATTCATATAGCGGCCCAATGGAAATCCCCGTTATTGTCATTTCAGAAGGTTATCGATAGAGTTAACTTTATTATGCTTTGTGAAAAATTGTCTGCCATTCGTGAGAACAGGGTGGAATATTTTGATAAATTATGGGAAGAATGGCAGACCTCCTCTTATTGCCCACCTATGCAGAATTGCCTTTCTCTATATTGAACTGGGGGGCGGGGAATTTTCCTAGGTATTATATGTGCTTGAGGCGACTGTTTGGGACGACCGATCCTGCCATTACCCTGTATTTGTACTGTTTTCCATGCAAATGTTCTTTGTTTATGTGCGAACCAACGAGATGATGTAACCTCGATGTTCTCTGTTTTATCTGTTATTATGTGATTTTATGCCTGTAAAGGCATTTTACTATTTATCTTTTGCCTTTTGTACTGCTATCATTATTCTTTTCAATAAAAGATTCTTGGTTTGACTGTTAAAAACTTCAGAACACGGCGCAAAAAATGAGTCCTCATACCGGCCTGTATGCAGAAAACTAAAAAAGTTATAGGGGTTAGAAGATGAGAATTTTTAACATATAAATTTTCCTGCATGATGTAGTTATGATTTTTTTCCGAAGTAATACAATATCCAATCTATATAAGTAGGGTATCATTTTAACCGTATGGACCTACAGAATAAAAATGATGTGTTATTTTTACCAAAAAATGCACTGCGTAGAAACGGAAGCCCCCAAAATTTACAAAAGGAAATTTTTTCTTCAATTTTGTCGCACAATGATTTCGCCGTTTCGCCGTGGATTTTTTGGTAACATAACTAATGTCACTGCATAGTAGAATTGGTTGCGCAAAAAATAAGCCATCATATGGATTCATAGGTGCAAAATTGAAAGCGTTATGATTTTTAGAAGGTGATGAGGAAAAAATTAAAATACAAAAACGGAAAAATGCTGAGTCCTTAAGGGGTTAAAGTGACAGTGGTCAGATCTGCAAAAAATGCTCTGGTCCTTAAGGCCAAAATCACCTCGGTGCTTAAGGGGTTAAAATTATGAAATATGGTCATAAAAATATTAATTATGAAAAATTATGAAAATGTATCATTGGGCAGGTAGTACCCCCAAATTAGACCCCCCCATTAGACAGGTAGTACCCCCAAATTACACCCCCCCCCAGTAGACAGGTAGTACCCCCAAATTAGACCCCTCCCCCAGTAGACAGGTAGTACCCTCAGATTAGACCCCCCCCAGTAGACAGGTAGTACCCCCAGATTAACCCCCCCCCCCTCCCGCAGTAGGCAGTGATTCCCAACTGGGGTGCCGCGGGATTTTGACGGCAAATATTTTATTTTTTTATTCACCGGCCTGGCCTGCGCGTCTGAAATTTATGGCGCCGCGGGGGGAAGGGAAGTATGTGTGCGCTTTGCTGTGCGTGCACACATCGCAACCCCCTGCATTCCTCTCACCCTGCGGCTCAGTGAGTGAGTGCACTGGCGGTGCTCTGCCGGATTACCGTGCCGGTGTAGTGACCCGTGCCCCAGCATCCCCCTCCCCCCCCAGCGGCCCAGTGAGTGAGTTCACTGGCGGTGCTCTGCCGGATTACCGTGCCGGTGTAATGACCCGTGCCCCAGCGTCCCCCTCCCCCCCCCAGCGTCCCAGTGAGTGAGTGCCCTGTCGGAGCCCTGAGTCGCTGCCCTGCCGGAGAGGGGAGGAAGGTGGAAGCTGCGCCTGATTACTGTGCCAGTGTAGTGAAGAAATATGGCAAAAAGGTACTGTACCCTTTCATACCCTCTGTTACCCCTTCTTAACCCCGTCCACCCCCCCCTCACCCCTGTCATCCATGTCCACCCCCTGTCTATCCCTGTCACCCATGTCCACCCCTCCCTGTCCACCCCCCTGTAACACATGTCTACCCCCCTATTCACCCCTCTATCCCTTTGTCACCCCTCTTTTATCCCCCTTGTCATCCTTGTCCACCCCCGTTATCCCTGTTCACCCCCATATCTCCCGTGTCCACCATCCTGTCATCCATGTCCACCTTGGCCACCTCTGTCCATTCCTCTGCAACACATGTTTCCCCCCCCATCCACCCCTCTGACTACCCCCCAGTCTACATCTGTCACCATTGTCCCTCCACCCTAATCACCCCTCTGTCCCTCCTGTCATCCATGTCCACCTTGGCCATCCCCCCTCTGTCACCCATGTACACTCCTCTACCCCCCATTCCATAGACTTGCATACGGGGGGCGGGGGGGGTGACATCACACGGAGGCGGGGGGGGGGTCATGATACTCTGGCCCCGTGGTCGCCACCCGGCTGTTTGTGAGCTGGCACCGCTGTGTGCAGCTCAAACAGGTGGGTGGCGAATACAAGATTGCGGGGGTCCCCAGCGGCGGGACCCCCATGGGGAGACATCATATCCCCTATCCTTTGGATAGGGTATAAGATGTCTCAGGGCCGGAGTACCCCTTTAAGATGTTAGCCGAGCTTTCTTACAATCTTACTGAGGAACCTTCTGACAATATTTTACCATTTCTTCTCACACTGTATGGTCACTGCAATTCTCTGTAAAGACGAGGTTACTCATTCCATTAACCCCTTAAGGACCCCGGCTTTTTCCGTTTTTTCATTTTCAATTTTTCCTCCTTAACTTTAAAAAATCATAACTCTTTAAACTTTTCACCTAAAATTCTATATGATGGCTTATTTTTTGCGTCACTAATACTTCTTTGTAATGACATAAGTCATTTTACCCAAAAATCTACGGTGAAACGGGAAAAAAAATCAATGTGCGACAAAATTGATGAAAAAACTCTATTTTGTACGTTTTGGGGGCTTCCGTTTTTACGCAGTACATTTTTTGGCAAAAATTACACCTTATCTTTATTCTGTAGGTCCATATGGTTAAAATGATACCCTACTTGTATAGGTTTGATTTTGTATCACTTCAGAAAAAAATCATGAATACATGCAGGAACATTTATACGTTTAAAATGGTCATCTTCTGACCCCTATAAGTTTTTTATTTTTCTGTGTTCCGGGTGCTATGAGAGCTCATTTTTTGCGCCGTGATCTGAAGTTTTTAGCTGTATCATTTTTGTTCTGATCAGACTTATTGATCACTTTTTATTCACTTTTTTGTGGTATAAAAAGTGATCAAAAATACGCTATTTTGGACTTTGGAATTTTTTTGCGCATACGCCATTGAACGTGCGTTTTAAAAAGCAGTATATTTTTATAATTCGGACATTTCTGCACGCGATGATACCACATATGTTTATTTTTATTTACACTGTGTTTTTTTTATTCTTGGAAATGCCGGGCGATTCAAACTTTTATTAGGGGAAGGGATAATTGAAAGGGTTAATGATTTTTTTTTTTTTAACACTTTTCTTATGCAATATTATAGCTCCTACAGGGCGGGCTATAACATTGCATTAACTGATCTTTACCACTGATTGATGCATCTCCATAGGAATGGATCAATCAGTGTTTTGGGCGATTGGATGCTCAAGCCTGGATCTCAGGCTTGAAGCATTCATTCGGCGATCGGACAGCACAGGAGAAGGTAAGAAGACCTCCTCCTGTGCTACAGCTGTTCGGGATGCCGACATTATACCGCGATGATCCCGAACAGCTCCCTGAGCTAGCCGGGCACTTTTACTTTCGTTTTTAGCTGCGCGGCTCAGCTTTGAGCGCGCGGCTAAAGGGTTAATAGCGCGCGGCACTGCGATCAGTGCCGCGCGCTGTTAGATGCGGGTCCCGGCTTCACTATGATGCCGGGCCCGCCGCAATATGATGCGGGGTCCTTAAGAGGTTAAAGTGGTACTCCAGTGGAAAACTAGATTTATTTTTTAAATCAACTGGTACCAGAAAGTTTAACAGATTTGTAAATTACTTCCATTTAAAAATCTTAATCCTTCCAGTACTTATAAGCTGCTGTATGCTCTAGAGGTATCTCTTTTCTTTTAGAATTTCCTTTCTGTCTGACCACAGTGCTCTCTGCTGACACCTCTGTCCATGTCAGGAACTGTCCAGAGCAGGATAGGTTTGCTATTGGAATATGCTTCTGCTCCAGTCAGTTCCTGACATGGGCAGAGGTGTCAGCAGAGAGCACTGTGGTCAGACAGAAAGGAAATTCTAAAAGAAAAGAACTTCCTCTGTAGTATACAGCAGCTGAGAAGTACTGGAAGGATTAGGATTTTTTTATAGAACTAATTTCCAGTGGAATACGCCTTTAGGGGTGTGAAGTTCTTTATGGGAGAAGCACAGTTACTTATGAGTGTCCATGGGAGGTTATGCCTTATGTTTATGTCTACCATGCTACTGTGGTGTCCCAGTAAAGGTACATTGTGTCAAGGCATTTTAGGACCTGTCAGATTGAGACCTCCAGTGTCCTGGGGGCTCCCCTGCAGGGACTCAACCATTTCTAATCTGTATTTTCACTGTTATAATTTAGCAATCCGTTAATAGGTGTCTGTAGCTTTAAGTATGTTGCCTAGCAACCTCAGGCTTAGTTAGGGTATGTGAGAGTGGAGGACTGAGGGCTAGAATGAACTTTTGTGTAAGGTGTTATATTATGTTATCACTTGTATGTAACTTTATTGTAAATCCTAAAGGGGATACAGACAACTCTATGATCCACAGCTGCCTGGCCAATGGGCTTTAGTTCAGCCTTCCCTTATAAAGGGTGGCATTTCCCGTGAGAGGAGTAGAGGAGGAGAGGAGTAAAGCAATTCATTCAGTTCAGAGTACAGAGTGAAGAATCCGCAGAGGAGTGAGAGCAAAGATGAGAGAGAGAGAGATAAGAAAAGCATGAAGTAACCCCAACTAATATCAAGCCTTTACTTCAGCCTTGATCAGAGAATTCCTAAAGGACAATTCATTATCTTTCGGCGAAAAGCCACAAATCTACGGACACTTCAGTAAGTGACTTTGATCTCAAACCTAATATAGCGCAGACCTAAAACTCCTAGTCCGGCCGTAAGAGCCAAGCATATATGCAATATCAAGTCCAGGCACTGCAAGCTGTGTGGTCCTCTAGAGACTGTCTGTTAAACCTTTGGGAGACTTTGGTTGAGCGCTGTGGAGATTGTACCACCTATCTTCAAGTTAGTAAAGCCTCCGTTAAACTGCAACCTAGTGTGGAATCAATTCTTTCCTTGCTAGCCTGTGGGGAGACGGAGTTCCCTGGACCTGTAGTACCCCGGGAGATACCAAGACTACAGTGGCTTCACGTGACATTAAGGATTAATACCATCCGACCCTGGGTTCATAACCCCCCCCCCAAGAACCAAGTAGCTAACCCCAGCATAGTGGCGGTCACGGGTTTCACTCGTGGTTACCACACTACCAACCAAAAGAGTACAGTTTGTGTTGGTGGAAAATGCACTGAGCAATGGGGCAGTCAACGTGGTGGAACCTGGAGGCCTGTTTGTCTGTCAGTGTTAAGGTTTCTGCCAGTGGGCACGTCAGAGAGAGCACTGGTAACCAGATAGGACAGGGTGAGGGACAATCAAGGGCCAGCTATCACCAACAGACCACTGCAGACAGTGAACATTAGAGAGGAAGAAATGTGAGGAGGGGGGTCAGCAAAATGTGCAAGAACCCCTTGAATTGACAGGTGCCCTCCATACAAAAAGCTTATTTGTTGCAATGCCAAGAAATCTTACATTTGTGTTAACCATTCGGGTCTTTGCAGGAAAGATTGCAGACTGTTATATACGAAACATTTAAAGGGGTACTTTTTTTTTTATCAACTGGTGCCAGAAAGTTAAACAGATTTGTAAATTACTTCTATTAAAAAATCTTAATCCTTCCAGTACTTATTAGTGGCTATATATTACAGAGAAAATTATTTTCTTTTAGGATTTCATTTCTTTCATGACCACAGTGCTCTCTGCTGACACCTCTGTCCATTTTAGGAACTGTCCAGAGCAGCATATGTTTGCTATGGGGATTTTCTCCTGCTCTGGACAGTTCCTGACATGGACAGAGGTGTCAGCAGAGATCACTTCCTGTGGAACACAGCAGCTGTTGGGTGTGTCTCACTTCCAGAGTTGTCCAGAGAGAGAGGAGAGAAGGAGTTTTTTCCAGCAACCTTTTCCCCAGGAGGGTGGCAGACTCCTGGGAAGAGCCTCCTGCTATGGACCCACGGCCTTCCACCTCCCGTACTAGGTCGGCGGGGGGTGGGAGTGAGAGAGTTACAGCCGATTCCAAGGACGGGGTCAGAAGATCCAGCAGGCTCCGCAGTAATGTGGAGACCACTCCCCCGTCCATCGCTGGAAACCGCAAGGCATACGGTAGGAAGATAACTGTTGTGTCTTCAGGGACTGTTTCTAATGTTACGGAACTCCAGCAATGGGGGGTGAAGGGACCCAGGGAGTCGCTTGCCACGTTTGGATCCCGCATGCAGGCAAAGCTGGTGGAATACGAACAGCTGGGAAAGAAGCTGAAAGTGTTAAGGGAGGATCTGAAGTTTGCCCGCTACCAGACAGATAACTCTGCCAAGGCCATGAGGGCTAAGTTTGCTGCTAGAGTGTGCGAGCTGAAGGCAGAGGAGCAGGAGGTGGTGAGAGCCCGAATGCAGATCATAGAGGGAGCGGGTATGTTTAAAGAAAAATTAAAAAACGAGGACCACTATAAAATCATGCGGACCCCTGTGAAGGAGGAAGAGGATAGCCAGGGGGAGGAAGAACACCTGTGTGATATAGAGGAGAAGATGGAGGAAGGTGGTGAGGGAGATGGCGGCAGTGAGGGTGATGAGAGTGAGGGGGATGTGTGTGATACCCCGTGTACCCCTAAGACCTCTGTCACCCCAACTGCAGAATATATTAACCCTGCCCAAGTCGCCTTACCAACCACCTCAGAGGAAAGCGACAGTAGTGATGGTGGTGACAGCGGCCCAGTCGGTGGGGGGCTCCTGCGGGCCATAGTGATGCAGGAGTCACCCACCCGTCTGGAAAATTTCAGTTTTGGCCAGGACCTGGGCCCTGAGGAGAGCCAGAAGAAGAAAAAGAACAGGAGGAAGAAAAAGGCTGAGGAGCAAGTCATGTTTGTTTTCTCCCCTATCCAGCAGTCTGGGCCACCTGAGAAGTTGGTTCAGACTGCTGGGCCCCCCACCCTGCCAGATCCAGTTTCTGCTGTTGAACGGGACCAGCACGGGGGTACAGTGCTGCATCCAACATGGCCGTGGGTGCTACAGTCACGCATCCTGCTGGTAGGGAAGAGCAGGATGGGTTAATGGTGGGTGTCCCTGGCATTGTTATCAGCTCTGTAGGGCACTCCCCTGAGAGGGGGGGGGAGTGTCCAGGCACCGGGACCCGCTGCTGATCCCGTGCAGTCAGGCGCAGTGTGTGGCATGGACGCTGTAGGGATTTCTCCTGTGAGGGAGGAGGGTCCCTGCAAGTCAGTGGCAGGTGGAGGGGCAGAGGTGCGCTTGGAGGGGCATGTGATGTCTGCGGTGACATCCCACATGGAGGAGGAATCAGCATCGCCGACAGAGATCCAGCTAAAGCACGTCCTGGCCAGCCCAGAGGTAGTGGGTGAAGCAGCGGCTGATCCCAAAAACACTGCTAATAAAACCAAAAGCAATGTCACTACAAGGTGTGTGAATGATGGGAGTAGTAGTGCTGTGGATGAAAGGAGTGTATGTGGGAGTGATGGTGGAGTGAATGTGAGGAGTGGTAATGGAGTGAATAGGAGGAGTGGTAGTGGTGCAGATGGGAGGAGTGGTAGTGGAGTGAATGGGCGGGGTGGCAGTGATGCAGATGGGAGGAGTGGTAGTGGAGTGAGTGGTGGTGGTGGATTGAATGGGAGGAGTGGTGGTGGTGCGGATGGGCGGGGTGGTAGTGGAGTGAATGGGAGTGGTGCAGATGGGAGGAGTGATAGTGGAGTGAATGAGAGGAGTAGTAGTGGTGTGTATAATAGTGACGTTTGTGGCAGTGCAGGGGGTTTAGGTGGGGCCGTAGGGACAGGGTCTGGTCCGGCTGCCCCCTCGGTCGCCAGGAGTTATGCCAGCGTGGCGGCCGGGGGTTCAGTGGGATCTTTACCTCCTGTATCTGGTGACGGTCAATTGCAACGGCGCCTCCTGGAGGCACTAAAGAGAGGAGAAAGGACGCTCCAGGTAGAGGGAAAGGAGATGGACCTATCTTTCTGGGTGGAGAGACATGATCTGGGAGCATTCCGACAGAGAAATGGGGAGACTGTATGGTCCCTCCAGACACCCGGGCAGGAGGTAGGTCGCAGGAATGTGGCCCGTCTGGTCTGGAAAGGCGAAGATGCGTGCCCCCAAAGGGGCAAGGTGGTGGAGCTTCTCTTCCAGATGGGTTTCAGGGCTAGGGACATCTTTGCCCTGATCCACCCTTTCGGCTCCTCTGAGTTTGACGTCAGCTTTGTTAGGCCGGAGGGACTAGATCTCTTCTGGTCTAATTATGAGCTGGTGAAAAACGAGCCCGGATGGCGAGATTTCGCTGTAAAAGCGGTATCTCGCCAGAGTATGGTAAAGAAAGTGACCGTTTTGACCCGTAACGAGTCACTTTCTTGTTATGACATTATGACCTGGCTGGGCAGGTACGGGGAGGTGATGGACATCCCCCGGAAAAACTTTGATGAGCACAATATATGGTCTGGGGCCTGGACGTTTTCCGTCCGTCTCAGGCGTTCCGGGAACACGGTCACCCACATTCCTTCGGCCACCTTCCTGGGACGCGACAGGATTCAGATCTTCTACCAGGGGCAGCCGAAGCTGTGTCACAGGTGTGGTGACCCAAACCACTTTAGTGCCAACTGCAAAGCTCAGAAGGAGGTCAGAATAACTCTGAGGCTTTGGGTGAGGCCAAACTGGACGAGGAGATAGGGAGACTGCGTAGGGAAGAAGGTCAAGATGCTCCTTCCTCCAGTCATACCTCTGAATCCGAAACTGTGGATGAGGAGGAGGAGGAGGGGCAGACAGTAAATGGTGGCCAGAAAAAGAAGAGGAGGAAGAAGTGTAAGAGTAAGGTGGCGCTGTCCTCCTCTTCAATTGTAGCCTCAGACCATAGAAGGAACAACTCAGTCTCTGACCCTCTGATCGTCCTTTCGAATCGATATGAGGCCCTCGGGGATACCATCTCCCCTCCTCTTCTCGAGGGTCAGGAGGCAGTGCGGCCTCCAGGAGGTACCGAGCCTCCTTCCTCTGGGATAGTTTCCTCAGGGGGAGAGGTAACACCAGGTGCCGGAGGTAAAGATCCTAGGATGGATATGTCCCAGAGTTTAAAAAGAAGTAAAGGGTCTTCCTCTGATTCCGATGGGGGTGGAGGGAAGGAGAGAAAGAAGGTTTAAGGGGTGAGGCCATCTAACTCAATCACCCATGATGGCGGCACTCACCCCACTGACGCTGGCATCTATTAACTGTGCCAGTATAAAGTCGGATACGGCTAGATTTGCAGCCTTTGATTTTCTCGGCCGTGTTGAAGCCAACATTTTCTTTTTACAAGAGACCAGGTTGTCAGATCTTGCCTCTCTGGCAAAAGCCAGGAGAGAGTGGAGGCGCGGTCCCTCCCACTGGTCTCTTGCGGCTGAGCCGTATAGTGGGGTGGCGGTCTTTTTTTCCGCTCCTGTTGAATGCAGACGGGTTATTGAGCTAGAAATGGGGAGGTGCCTGATCATTGATGTCTTCATGAAGGGACAAGAGCTCCGGCTCATTAACATCTACGCCCCGCAAACTAAGCGGGGCCGTAAAGATCTCTTTATGAGGATTAAGCCCTTTCTTTTTACGAGTCGGCAGGTGATCTTTGGAGGGGACTTCTATAATGTCACGAGGTCCCAGGATAGGAGAGGCTCCAATGGTCCACTGACTTGCGATAGTGTGGCACTAATTAGCATAACTAGAGAAGCTCGCCTAGAGGACGCCCACATCCGGAGCCCCTCGGGCCACGCGGGTTTCACCTATCATCAAGGTAGCTGCAGGTCTAGAATAGATAGGTTTTATTTAAAGGAGGAAGCCGTCTCTTCCGCAGTGTCCGTGGTTGAGGTGGAGTTCTCCGATCACTGTATGATTTTGTTTTCCCTGAATGTTTCAGAGACCCCCCGCATGGGTAAAGGTTATTGGAAGCTGAATTCGTCCCTCCTGGTGGAAGCGGAGGTAAGACAGTCCTTTGAGGATTTTCTTCAGAGTCAGGTACCTTTACTGGATCTTTGTAGTAATAAGCTGGAGTGGTGGGAGATATTCAAGAAGCGTGTTGCGGGGTTCTTCCGCCAGCTCTCGAGCCTCAGGTCCCTGAACAGGTATCGCTTGTATCAGGGTCTGAGGAGGAAACTCGAGCTTCTTGTCTCGACTGGAGGTAGCCGAGAGGATATCTCCAGAGTGAAATCCTTGCTGATGAGGTGTCAGTACGATAGGCACGCATCTTTGGTTTTTGAGAGGGATTTCGGGAAGTACCGCTCGCCCGACCCTTACAGAAACTGTAAGATGTCAGTGAGTAGTAAAGTCATTTCAGGACTGATCGATAGTACAGGATCTCTGAATCGGTCCAGATCGGGGATCTTGGAGGTCGTCAGATCCTTCTACTCGCACCTCTTGGGAAGGAAGGATCTAGATCGAGACAGGATGTCGGTTTTCCTGGCTGAAACCTTTCCTGAGCCAGGGGTAGACCCCTCTCTTGATGTTTTGGCAGAAGAAATCAGGGAAGAGGAAGTGAGACTGGCGATCGAGGGGCTTGCCCCTAAGAAGTCGCCAGGTCCGGATGGCTTAACATCCGAGTGGTACAGGACCTTTAAGGAGTCTTTAGCTCCCCTCTTGACTGAGGTATTCAATGAGTGTCTCTCCTCGGGCACTCTGCCGAAGTCAATGAGGAGGTCCGCCCTTATTCTCCTGTCAAAGGGTAAAGATCCTAGCCGGATTGAGAATTGGAGGCCCATAGCTCTTCTCAATACGGACAGGAAGCTTCTGGCCAAGATACTGTTTAATCGGCGGGTGAAGTTTGCACCCCGGCTCCTTTCGGGGGCCCAGCACTGCTCTGTTCCAGGCCGAGGCACCTTAAGTGCTGTCCTCAGTGTCAGGGAGGCAGTGGAGCGGAGTAGTGCGGGTCTCTGGAAGGGGTACATGCTGTCCTTGGATCAGGCCAAAGCATTTGATCGGGTGAACCATGACTACCTCTGGTCCGTCCTACTGAGATATGGCTTACCAAGTACTTTTGTTAATTGGCTTAAGATCTTGTATGCAGGGGCAGAGAGTTTCCCGCTTGTGAACGGTTGGTCTGGCCGCTCTTTTGAGGTGGGGTCCAGAGTCCGTCAGGGTTGTCCTTTGAGCCCGCTTTTATACGTGTTTGCGATCGATCCCTTCGTCCGGAGGGTAGATTGTGGGCCGTTGGCGGGAGTCGGGATGAGTCTGGCGGAGCTGGATGTCACCCAGAGAGTGGTGGCATACGCTGATGATGTCACCATTTTCGTGTCCTCGAGAGAGGAGGTCGATGTGGTGATGTCGGAAGTGGACCGCTACTCTGAGGCATCCGGGTCTAAGATCAACCGGGATAGGTGTGAGAGTCTCTGGCTGGGAGGGGGAGATCCCACGTTTGATCTCCCGGACACCCTTCCAGGGCCCCAAGAGTCAGCAAAAGTTTTGGGCATCACTTTCGGCCAGGATGATTATCCCACCAAAAACTGGGATGGTAAGCTCCAGGATGCCGCTCAGAAGGTGGACCAATGGAAGGGTTGGTCTATGACCCTCAGGGAAAGGGTACACCTGATCAAATCGTACCTGCTCCCCTTGTTTATCTATCTGGGCAGCGTATGTATCTTGCCAGAGGCTTACTACACTAGGATCTACAGCCTGTTTTTCCAACTGTTATGGGGGAACAGGATGAACCTAGTCAAGAGGGAGGTTACGTACCGCACGAGGAGACTAGGGGGTTTATCTATGGTAAATCCTGTGGTGTTCTTAACAAACACCTTCTTGAAAGCTAACATCTCAAACCTCTGGTCAGAGAGGGCTCCTCCGTGGGTAATCTCCTGCAGGGAATGGTTTCGGCCTTTCTTCTAGGAATGGGAGACAGGAGGGCAAGTGAAGGACCTCCGTACGCCACACGGATATCTTCCGGCTTATGCTACCCCAACTCTGAAGGCGATACGTCGGTGAGGTCTGGGAGTGTGGGAGATCAGGACCCAGTCAAGGCAGTTCCTTGACAAACGGGTTCTGTTGACCCACTTCCAGAAGCCTCTGGCGCTCAGGGACTGCCCAGGTCGGGATCTGAGGGTGGGGTTGTACCTTTTAAACATGAAAAGGATCCCCCAGAAGTTTTGGGACTTGGCCTGGCGCTGCTTTCAGGGGAAGCTATATGTGAGGGACAATTTGAAGTGTAGGAGCTCTGATGACCGGGGATGTCCCAGAGAAGAGTGCGAGGACATGCTGGAAAGCATGGACCACTTCCTGCTTCATTGTCCCTTTAATATAGGGGTCTACAACCGGGTGGGTGCTTCCATTGGCTGGAGTCAACTTGCCGGCCTTACCTATCCGGAGTGGGCTTATGGGGCATTCAGGAACCTGGGTGGCCGAGACCGGGGCACTTTATTTGTAATCAGCTTAGTAGTTAGGTACTACACGTGGAACGCACGGCGTCTAGTATCTACACAGCGGAAAGTCCTCTCCGAGGTGGAGGTCTGTAGGAACATCACCGGTGACCTCGGGAAGATCAGGTCTTTGGAGTATGGCAGTCTTGGTACCAGCAGGGCTTCTCTCCTGTGCAGAGGTTTTTCATTTGATGTGCCCTAGGTACTAGACCTCTTGGGTAGAGTACCCCTTTTTCTGGTTAGGGATAGCAATGTAGGGACAGAGAGAGGGTGAGTGCAGGGTCAGTTTGTTGAAGGGATAACAGTAGGGTGAGTCGTAGGGAAAAGTTAGTGGAGAGAGTTTATAAAGTAACATCAGGATTGCCATCCTTCTTCCTGGTGGTGGGCTATGCATGTACACCCTAGTCTTTTTGTTTTGTTTTCAGAATATGGATTGCGTAAAGGGCTTACAGGCGACCGAACTTGGGCCTAAGGTGGGTTGTATTGTTTTGTATATGTTATGTTATGAAGTTGTATTTGTATAGTTGGTTTTGGGTATAGATTAGGTTGGGTGGGGGAATTGGTGGGTTGGTGGATGTTTGGAGGGGCTGGCATGGGTCAGTTGTGGACTGGACTCGATATCCATGGACTATGGACTCTGACCCATGTCAATGTGGGTGGTTGTGTGGGTAATGGGTTAGTCTAGTGTAAGATGTCATGTGTTTTGTAGGTGTATATTTTGGTTTGTTGGTGTATATAGTTTATGTATGTATTTGCATTTAGGTTATGTATTTGTGTTTTTATATTCGTATTGTATATATTATTATATAGTATGGATTGGTTATCTTATTTGAGGGGATGGGGATAGGCAGTCGGATCAGATTTAGTTAGCATTTTTATATTACTTTAATTTAATATTGGTTGTATTATGGTAGTGTAGATTAAAAAAGGGTGTGTATATGTATGTTTGTGTATGTGTATATATATATACATATGTATATATGTATATATGTATATATGTGTATATATGTGAGGGAAAAAATTAAATTTTAGTAAAAAAAAAAATTTTATAAACATATAAAAAAAAAAAAAAAAAAAAAAAAGGGGGGGGGGGGGTGGTGGTGGTGGGGGTTTTGGGGTGGGTTAGTTGTGAATGTAATGTGTGGTTGAGTTTTACCAAGTCTGGTTGTTTTTAGTTAAAGCTAAGTAAAGCTATTTTTATATTTATGTAAAGAATGTGTGGGTATGTGTGTGTGATAGTATTTTTGATAATTTATATGTAGGTATAATGTTATGTGTTTAGTTAGTTTAGTTAAGTTGGGCTGGCCAGTTAGGCAGGTTTTGTTGTGTTGTGTTTTGTTAATGCTAGTTAAGCCTGTTTTTCTGTTTTGTTAAGTTTTTATATATTTATAATAAAAAGAGCGTCAGCAGTGGGCACTGTGGTCATGACAGAAAAGAAATCCAAAAAGAAAAGAACCTCTGGAGAATACAGCCACTAATAAGTACTGGAAGGATTAAGATTTTTTTTCAATTGAATTAATTTACAAATCTTTTAAACTTTCTGGCACCAGTTGACTTAAAAAAAAAAAGTTTTCCACCAGAATACCCCTTTAAAGTACTGTGCACAACGTATATGTGGTTTATTGCTGGGGTATGCGTGCTGTTTAACAAAACATGGTGGCCGGGAAGTCTGACCATGAGGCTATTTGGTAGTAAACAGGCAATAGCATGAGGAACTTATTCTATGACCATTACATTGTTGGGTCTACATCAGATGTCTCAAACTGGTGGCCCTCCAGATGTTGCAAAACTTCAACTCCCAGCATTCCCGACAGACATTAGCTGCAGAAAATGGCTGTCTGGGCATGTCCAGGCATGCTGGGAGTTGACGTTTTAAATCATCTGGAGGGCCACCAGTTTGAGACCCCCGGTCTATATGCTTATTTTAAAATAGGCGGAAAGTGATGACTGTGTACTGCCGGTGTGAACTGTGACTTGTTGAGACATCAGCATTCGTGGCTTGTGTGAGGTCACACCACTGGTGGAGAGATGTGAGAGCGACATCAGCCACCATAGAGCCACATGGAGCGACATCAGCCACCATAGAGCCACATAGAGTGACATCAGCCACCATAGAGCCACATGGAGCGACATCAGCCACCATAGAGCCACATGGAGCGACATCAGCCACCATAGAGCCACATAGAGCGACATCAGCCACCATAGAGCCACATAGAGCGACATCAGCCACCATAGAGCCACATAGAGCGACATCAGCCACCATAGAGCCACATAGAGCGACATCAGCCACCATAGAGCCACATGGAGCGACATCAGCCACCATAGAGCCACATGGAGCGACATCAGCCACCATAGAGCCACATAGAGCGACATCAGCCACCATAGAGCCACATAGAGCGACATCAGCCACCATAGAGCCACAGAGCGACATCAGCCACCATAGAGCCACATGGAGCGACATCAGCCACCATAGAGCGACATAGAGCGACATCAGCCACCATAGAGCGACATCAGCCACCATAGAGCCACATGGAACGACATCAGCCAACATAGAGCCACATGGAACGACATCAGCCACCAGGCCAGTATTTTACCGGCACAGCCTTTATTTTGCCGACCCTGACGGTTATTTTTATATAAAAAATACTGGCAATTCAATGGCCGGTATTTATCCAACCAATCCGACTCCTGGAATGGATCCAACCAATCAGATTCCCGGAATGTTGCACCATATACTATACCAGTGTTTCCCAACCAGAGCGCATCCAGCTGTCGCAAAACTGCAACTCCCAGCATGCCCGGACAGCTGTTGGCTGTCCGGGCATGCTGGGAGTTGCAGTTTTGCGACAGCTGGAGGCACCCTTGGTTGGGAAACACTGGTTTAGAGTGGGCAGCAGAAGAGACAGCTGGAGCCGGGGGACAGACAAGTACCATCCGTGACATGAAAAGCACCTAAATAAGAATTGCTGAAGCAGCACAGGGACTAAAAAGTGTTAACCCTGAAGTAGGATCATCTGAGAGAGATTAAGAGGTTGTATTATAATAGTCTGCCCCTGCTACGAGGGCCTAGAACTAGTATTAAAGGGGTTCTCCGGTGCTTACACATCTTTTCCCCTATCCAAAGGATAGGGGATAAGATGCCTGATCGCGGGACTCCCGCCGCTGGGGACCCCAGGATCTTGAACGCGGCACCCCGTTTGTAATCAGTCCCCGGAGCGTGTTCGCTCCGGGTCTGATTACCGGCGACCACACGGCCGGCGGCGTGTGACGTCACGCCTCCGCCCCTGTGTGACGTCACGCTCTGCCCCTCAATGCAAGCCTACGGGAAGGGGCGTGACAGCTCCGGGGACTGATTACAAACGGGGTGCCGCGTTCAAGATCCTGGGGTCCCCAGCGGCGGGAGTCCCACGATCAGGCATCTTATCCCCTATCCTTTGGTTAGGGGAAAAGATGTGTAAGCACCAGAGAACCCCTTTAATACTAGTTCTAGGCCCTCGTAGCAGGGGCAGACTATTATAATACAACCTCTTAATCTCTCTCAGATGATCCTACTTCAGGGTTAACACTTTGTAGTCCCTGTGCTGCTTCAGCAATTCTTATTTAGGTGCTTTTCATGTCACGGATGGTACTTGTCTGTCCCCCGGCTCCAGCTGTCTCTTCTGCTGCCCACTCTAAACCAGTGTTTCCCAACCAAGGGTGCCTCCAGTTGTCGCAAAACTGCAACTCCCAGCATGCCCGGACAGCCAACAGCTGTCCGGGCATGCTGGGAGTTGCAGTTTTGCGACAGCTGGATGCACTCTGGTTGGGAAACACTGGTATAGTATATGGTGCAACATTCCGGGAATCTGATTGGTTGGATCCATTCCAGGACTCGGATTGGTTGGATAAATACCGGCCATTGAATTGCCAGTATTTTTTTATATAAAAATAACCGTCAGGGTCGACAAAATAAAGGCTGTGCCGGTAAAATACTGGCCTGGTGGCTGATGTCGTTCCATGTGGCTCTATGGTGGCTGATGTCGTTCCATGTGGCTCTATGGTGGCTGATGTCGCTCTATGGTGGCTGATGTCGCTCCATGTGGCTCTATGGTGGCTGATGTCGCTCTATGTGGCTCTATGGTGGCTGATGTCGCTCTATGGTGGCTGATGTCGCTCTATGTGGCTCTATGGTGGCTGATGTCGCTCCATGTGGCTCTATGGTGGCTGATGTCGCTCCATGTGGCTCTATGGTGGCTGATGTCGCTCTATGTGGCTCTATGGTGGCTGATGTCGCTCTATGTGGCTCTATGGTGGCTGATGTCGCTCTATGTGGCTCTATGGTGGCTGATGTCGCTCCATGTGGCTCTATGGTGGCTGATGTCGCTCCATGTGGCTCTATGGTGGCTGATGTCGCTCTATGTGGCTCTATGGTGGCTGATGTCGCTCTATGGTGGCTGATGTCGCTCTATGTGGCTCTATGGTGGCTGATGTCGCTCTATGTGGCTCTATGGTGGCTGATGTCGCTCCATGTGGCTCTATGGTGGCTGATGTCGCTCCATGTGGCTCTATGGTGGCTGATGTCACTATGTGGCTCTATGGTGGCTGATGTCGCTCCATTTGGCTCTATGGTGGCTGATGTCACTATGTGGCTCTATGGTGGCTGATGTTGCTCCATGTGGCTCTATGGTGGCTGATGTCGCTCCATGTGGCTCTATGGTGGCTGATGTCGCTCTATGTGGCTCTATGGTGGCTGATGTCGCTCCATGTGGCTCTATGGTGGCTGATGTCGCTCCATGTGGCTCTATGGTGGCTGATGTCACTATGTGGCTCTATGGTGGCTGATGTCGCTCCATTTGGCTCTATGGTGGCTGATGTCACTATGTGGCTCTATGGTGGCTGATGTCGCTCCATGTGGCTCTATGGTGGCTGATGTCGCTCCATGTGGCTCTATGGTGGCTGATGTCGCTCTATGTGGCTCTATGGTGGCTGATGTCGCTCTATGTGGCTCTATGGTGGCTGATGTTGCTCTATGTGGCTCTATGGTGGCTGATGTCGCTCCATGTGGCTCTATGGTGGCTGATGTCGCTCCATGTGGCTCTATGGTGGCTGATGTCGCTCTATGTGGCTCTATGGTGGCTGGTGTCGCTCTATGTGGCTCTATGGTGGCTGATGTCGCTCCATGTGGCTCTATGGTGGCTGATGTCGCTCCATGTGGCTCTATGGTGGCTGATGTCGCTCCATGTGGCTCTATGGTGGCTGATGTCACTCTATGTGGCTCTATGGTGGCTGATGTCGCTCTATGGTGGCTGATGTCGCTCTATGTGGCTCTATGGTGGCTGATGTCGCTCTATGTGGCTCTATGGTGGCTGATGTCGCTCCATGTGGCTCTATGGTGGCTGATGTCGCTCCATGTGGCTCTATGGTGGCTGATGTCACTCTATGTGGCTCTATGGTGGCTGATGTCGCTCCATGTGGCTCTATGGTGGCTGATGTCGCTCCATGTGGCTCTATGGTGGCTGATGTCGTTCCATGTGGCTCTATGGTGGCTGATGTCGCTCTATGGTGGCTGATGTCGCTCCATGTGGCTCTATGGTGGCTGATGTCGCTCTATGTGGCTCTATGGTGGCTGATGTCGCTCTATGTGGCTCTATGGTGGCTGATGTCGCTCTATGTGGCTCTATGGTGGCTGATGTCGCTCCATGTGGCTCTATGGTGGCTGATGTCGCTCCATGTGGCTGTATGGTGGCTGATGTCGCTCTATGTGGCTCTATGGTGGCTGATGTCGCTCCATGTGGCTCTATGGTGGCTGATGTCGCTCTATGGTGGCTGATGTCGCTCTATGTGGCTCTATGGTGGCTGATGTCGCTCTATGTGGCTCTATGGTGGCTGATGTCGCTCCATGTGGCTCTATGGTGGCTGATGTCGCTCCATGTGGCTCTATGGTGGCTGATGTCGCTCCATGTGGCTCTATGGTGGCTGATGTCGCTCTATGTGGCTCTATGGTGGCTGAAGTCGCTCTATGTGGCTCTATGGTGGCTGATGTCGCTCCATGTGGCTCTATGGTGGCTGATGTCGCTCCATGTGGCTCTATGGTGGCTGATGTCGCTCCATGTGGCTCTATGGTGGCTGATGTCACTCTATGTGGCTCTATGGTGGCTGATGTCGCTCTATGGTGGCTGATGTCGCTCTATGTGGCTCTATGGTGGCTGATGTCGCTCTATGTGGCTCTATGGTGGCTGATGTCGCTCCATGTGGCTCTATGGTGGCTGATGTCACTCTATGTGGCTCTATGGTGGCTGATGTCGCTCCATGTGGCTCTATGGTGGCTGATGTCGCTCCATGTGGCTCTATGGTGGCTGATGTCGTTCCATGTGGCTCTATGGTGGCTGATGTCGCTCTATGGTGGCTGATGTCGCTCCATGTGGCTCTATGGTGGCTGATGTCGCTCTATGTGGCTCTATGGTGGCTGATGTCGCTCTATGTGGCTCTATGGTGGCTGATGTCGCTCTATGTGGCTCTATGGTGGCTGATGTCGCTCCATGTGGCTCTATGGTGGCTGATGTCGCTCCATGTGGCTGTATGGTGGCTGATGTTGCTCTATGGTGGCTGATCTCGCTCCATGTGGCTCTATGGTGGCTGATGTCGCTCCATGTGGCTCTATGGTGGCTGATGTCGCTCTATGTGGCTCTATGGTGGCTGATGTCGCTCCATGTGGCTCTATGGTGGCTGATGTCGCTCCATGTGTCGCTCCCGGCCACCATGTTTTGTTAAACAGCACGCATACCCCAGCAATAAACCACATATACGTTGTGCACAGTACTTTAAAGGGGTATTCTGGTGGAAAACCTTTTTTTTTTTTTAAGTCAACTGGTGCCAAGATTTGTAAATTAATTCAATTGAAAAAAAATCTTAATCCTTCCAGTACTTATTAGTGGCTGTATTCTTCAGAGGTTCTTTTCTTTTTGGATTTCTTTTCTGTCATGACCACAGTGCCCACTGCTGACACCTCTGTCCATGTCAGGAACTGTCCAGAGCAGGAGAAAATCCCCATAGCAAACATATGCTGCTCTGGACAGTTCCTAAAATGGACAGAGGTGTCAGGAGAGAGCACTGTGGTCATGAAAGAAATGAAATCCTAAAAGAAAAGAATTTTCTCTGTAATATATAGCCACTAATAAGTACTGGAAGGATTAAGATTTTTTAATAGAAGTAATTTAAAAATCTGTTAAACTTTCTGGTACCAGTTGATTTAAAAAATAAATCTAGTTTTCCACTGGAGTACCACTTTAACCTCTTAAGGACCCCGCATCATATTGCGGCGGGCCCGGCATGATAGTGAAGCCGGGACCCGCATCTAACAGCGCGCGGCACTGATCGCAGTGCCGCGCGCTATTAACCCTTTAGCCGCGCGCTCAAAGCTGAGCCGCGCAGCTAAAAACGAAAGTAAAAGTGCCCGACTAGCTCAGGGAGCTGTTCGGGATCATTGCGGTATAATGTCGGCATCCCGAACAGCTGTAGCACAGGAGGAGGTCTTCTTACCTTCTCCTGTGCTGTCCAATGGCCGAATGAATGCTTCAAGCCTGAGATCCAGACTTGAGCATCCAATCGCCGAAAACACTGATTGATCCATTCCTATGGAGATGCATCAATCAGTGGTAAAGATCAGTTAATGCAATGTTATAGCCCCCTATAGGAGCTATAATATTGCATAAGAGAAATGTAAAAAAAAAAAAAAAAATCATTAACCCTTTCAATTATCCCTTCCCCTAATAAAAGTTTGAATCACCCGGCATTTCCAAGAATAAAAAAAACACAGTGTAAATAAAAATAAACATATGTGGTATCATCGCGTGCAGAAATGTCCGAATTATAAAAATATACTGCTTTTAAACCACACGTTCAATGGCGTATGCGCAAAAAAAATCCAAAGTCCAAAATAGCGCATTTTTGATCACTTTTTATACCACAAAAAAGTGAATAAAAAGTGATCAATAAGTCTGATCAGAACAAAAATGATACACCTAAAAACTTCAGATCATGGCGCAAAAAATGAGCTCTCATAGCGCCCGGAACACAGAAAAATTAAAAAGTTATAGGGGTCAGAAGATGACCATTTTAAACGTATAAATGTTCCTGCATGTATTCATGATTTTTTTCTGAAGTGATACAAAATCAAACCTATACAAGTAGGGTATCATTTTAACCATATGGAACTACAGAATAAAGATAAGGTGTAATTTTTGCCAAAAAATGTACTGCGTAAAAACGGAAGCTCCCAAAACGTACAAAATAGAGTTTTTTCATCAATTTTGTCGCACATTGATTTTTTTTCCCGTTTCACCGTAGATGTTTGGGTAAAATGACTAATGTCATTACAAAGAAGAATTGGTGACGCAAAAAATAAGCCATCATATAGAATTTTAGGTGAAAAGTTTACAGTTATGATTTTTTTAAGTTAAGGAGGAAAAATTGAAAATGAAAAAACGGAAAAAGCCCGGGTCCTTAAGGGGTTAATGGAATGAGTAACCTCGTCTTTACAGAGAATTGCAGTGACCATACAGTGTGAGAAGAAATGGTAAAATATTGTCAGAAGGTTCCTCAGTAAGATTGTAAGAAAGCTCGGCTAACATCTTAAAGGGGTACTCCGGCCCTGAGACATCTTATACCCTATCCAAAGGATAGGGGATATGATGTCTCCCCATGGGGGTCCCGCCGCTGGGGACCCCCGCAATCTTGTATTCGCCACCCACCTGTTTGAGCTGCACACAGCGGTGCCAGCTCACAAACAGCCGGGTGGCGACCACGGGGCCAGAGTATCATGACCACCCCCCCCCCCCCCCCCCCCGCCGCCTCCGTGTGATGTCACCCCCCCGCCCCCCGTATGCAAGTCTATGGAATGGGGGGTAGAGGAGTGTACATGGGTGACAGAGGGGGGATGGCCAAGGTGGACATGGATGACAGGAGGGACAGAGGGGTGATTAGGGTGGAGGGACAATGGTGACAGATGTAGACTGGGGGGTGGTCAGAGGGGTGGATGGGGGGGGAAACATGTGTTGCAGAGGAATGGACAGAGGTGGCCAAGGTGGACATGGATGACAGGATGGTGGACACGGGAGATATGGGGGTGAACAGGGATAACGGGGGTGGACAAGGATGACAAGGGGGATAAAAGAGGGGTGACAAAGGGATAGAGGGGTGAATAGGGGGGTAGACATGTGTTACAGGGGGGTGGATAGGGAGGGGTGGACATGGGTGACAGGGATAGACAGGGGGTGGACATGAATGACAGGGGTGAGGGGGGGTGGACGGGGTTAAGAAGGGGTAACAGAGGGTAGGAAAGGGTACAGTACCTTTTTGCCATTTTTCTTCACTACACTGGCACAGTAATCAGGCGCAGCTTCCACCTTCCTCCCCTCTCCGGCAGGGCAGCGACTCAGGGCTCCGACAGGGCACTCACTCACTGGGACGCTGGGGGGAGGGGGACGCTGGGGCACGGGTCATTACACCGGCACGGTAATCCGGCAGAGCACCGCCAGTGAACTCACTCACTGGGCCGCTGGGGGGGGAGGGGGATGCTGGGGCACGGGTCACTACACCGGCACGGTAATCCGGCAGAGCACCGCCAGTGCACTCACTCACTGAGCCGCAGGGTGAGAGGAATGCAGGGGGTTGCGATGTGTGCATGCACAGCAAAGCGCACACATACTTCCCTTCCCCCCTGCGGCGCCATAAATTTCAGACGCACAGGCCAGGCCGGTGAATAAAAAAATAAAATATTTGCCGTCAAAATCCCGCGGCACCCCATTTGGGAATCACTGCCTACTGCGGGAGAGGGGGGGGGGGGGTTAATCTGGGGGTACTACCTGTCTACTGGGGGGGGTCTAATCTGAGGGTACTACCTGTCTACTGGGGGAGGGGTCTAATTTGGGGGTACTACCTGTCTACTGGGGGGGGGTGTAATTTGGGGGTACTACCTGTCTAATGGGGGGGTCTAATTTGGGGGTACTACCTGCCTAATGATACATTTTCATAATTTTTCATAATTAATATTTTTATGACCATATTTCATAATTTTAACCCCTTAAGGACCGAGGTGATTTTGGCCTTAAGGACCAGAGCATTTTTTGCAGATCTGACCACTGTCACTTTAACCCCTTAAGGACTCAGCATTTTTCCGTTTTTGCATTTTCATTTTTTCCTCATCACCTTCTAAAAAATCATAACGCTTTCAATTTTGCACCTAAGAATCCATATGATGGCTTATTTTTTGCGCAACCAATTCTACTATGCAGTGACATTAGTTATGTTACCAAAAAATCCACGGCGAAACGGCGAAATCATTGTGCGACAAAATTGAAGAAAAAATTTCCTTTTGTAAATTTTGGGGGCTTCCGTTTCTACGCAGTGCATTTTTTGGTAAAAATAACACATCATTTTTATTCTGTAGGTCCATACGGTTAAAATGATACCCTACTTATATAGGTTGGATATTGTATTACTTCGGAAAAAAATCATAACTACATCATGCAGGAAAATTTATATGTTAAAAATTCTCATCTTCTAACCCCTATAACTTTTTTAGTTTTCTGCATACAGGCCGGTATGAGGACTCATTTTTTGCGCCGTGTTCTGAAGTTTTTATCGGTACCATGTTTGTATAGATCGGACTTTTTGATCGCTTTTTATTCATTTTTTCATGATATAAGAAGTGACCAAAAATACACTATTTTGGACTTTGGAATATTTTTTGCGTGTAAGCCATTGACCGAGCGATTTAATTAACAATATATTTTTATAGTTCGGACATTTTCGCACGCAGCGATACCACATATGTTTATTTCGTTTTTTTTTTATGGGAAAAGGGGTCAAACTTTTATTAGGGAAGGAGTTAAAGGGGTTCTCTGGTGAAAACCTTTTTTCTTTTAAATCAACTGGTGGCAGAAAGTTAAACATATTTGTAAATTACTACTTTTAAATTTTTTTTAATCCTTCCTGTACTTCCTGATGACATCACGAGCACAGTTCTCTCTGCTGACGTTATTATAATAATAATAACACTTTATTTATTGTTGTCCTTAGTGGGATTTGAATCCAAGTCTCCAGCACTGCAAGGCAGCATGGTTGCTAAAACGGACACAGATGTCAGCAGAGAGCACTGTCTTCATGATGTCATCAGTGTTCCAAAAAAAAGGAATTTCCTTTGTAGCATTCAGCAGCTAATAAGTACTGGAAGGATTAAGATTTTTTTAATAGAAGTAATTTACAAATATGTTTAACTTTCTGCCACCAGTTGATTTAAAAGAAAAAAGGTTTTCACCAGAGTACCCCTTTTAAATGACCTTTGTTAACTTCTTTTTTTCACTTTTTTTTTTTACAGTGTTATAGCTCCCATAGGGACCTATAACACTGCACACACTGATCTCCTATGCAGATCCCTGCAAAGCCATAGCTTTGCACGGATCAGTCAGATAGGGGCTCGATTGCTCAAGCCTGTAGCTCAGGCTTGGAGCAATCAATCGACGATCGGACGCCGCGGAGAGAGGTAAGGAGACCTCCGCCTGCGTCCCAGCTGATCGGAACATAGCAATTTTATCGCGATGTCCCGATCAGCCCTAGTGTGCTGCCGGGAAGCGTTTACTTTCGTTTTCAGACGCGGCTTCAATTTTGATCGCCGCGTCTGAAGGGTTAACAGCGCGTGGCACAACGATCGATGCTGCGCGCTGTTAGCCCAGGGTCCCGGCTATGATTAGCAGCCGGGACCGACACGGTGTGACCCTGTTTTTCACACCGGGCTATGCCCTGAGTCCTTAAGAGGTTAAGCATTAATAACTCTGGGATGCTTGTACTTATGAATTTGATTCAGAGATTGTTTTTTCGTGACAAATTCAACTTTATCCTAGTTGTAAATTTTTGTCGATTCTTGCATCATTTCTTTGTGAAAAATTCAAAAATTTTATGAAAAATTAGAAAAGTTTGCATTTTTCTAACTTTGAAGCTCTCTGCTTGTAAGGAAAATAGGCATCTCAAATAAATTATATATTGATTCACATATACAATATGTCTACTTTATGTTTGCATCATACGGGAGATATCTTTATATTATTATATTATATACAATATAATATGTTTTCATCATAAAGTTGACATGTTTTTACTTTGGAAGACATGAGAGGGCTTCAGAGTTCAGCATCAATTTTCCAGTTTTTCACAAAATTTTCTAAATCGGAATTTTTCACAGACCATGTCAGTTTTGAAGTGGATATGAAGGGTCTTCATATTAGAAATACCCCACAAATGACCCCATTATAAAAACTGCACCCCCCAAAGTATTCAAAATGACATTCAGAATGTTTGTTTACCCTTTAGGTGTTTCACAGGAATAGCAGCAAAGTGAAGGAGAAAATTCAAAATCTCAATTTTTTACACTAACCTGTTCTTGTAGACCCAGTGTTTGAATTTTAACAAGGGGTAAAAGGAGATAAATCCCCCCAAATGTGTAACCCAATTTCTCTCGAGTAAGGAAATACCTCATATGTGTATGTCAAGTGTTCGGAGGGCGCAGTAGAGGGCTCAGAAGGGAAGGAGCGACAATGGGTTTTTGCAGAGTGAGTTTTTCTGAAAGGATTTTTGGGGGGCATGTCACATTTAGGAAGCCCCTATGGTGCCAGAACAGCTGAAAAGCCCCCACATGGCATACTATTTTGGAAACTACACCCCTCAAGGTACATAATAAGGGCAGGGGTTTATGTAACAAGGGCAGGGGTTTACAGCAAGGAAACTTGCTGTAAACACCTGCCCATGTGAATGTACATTCACATGGGGGACGGGCAAAACTACAACTCCCAGCATGCCCTTTGGCTGTCCGATCATGCTGGGGGTTGTAGTTATGCAACAGCTGGAGGCACACTGGTTGCAAAACACAGTTTGTTACTTAACTCAGTGTTTCGCAACCCATGTGTCTCCAGCTGTTGCTAAACTACAACTCCCAGCATGCATGGTCTGTCAGTGCATGCTGGGAGTTATAGTTTTGCAACAGCTGGAGGCAAACAGGTTGGGAAACACTGAGTTAGGAAACAGACAATGCTTCCCAACTAGTGTGCCTCCAGTTGTTGCAAAACTACAACTCCAAGCATGCCCAGACAGTCTAGGCATGCTGAAAAGAGCACAGATTGGAGACCAGTGCACAGTGGTCTCCAAACTGTGGCCCTCCAGATGGTGCAAAACTACAACTCCCAGCATGCCCAGACAGCCAAAGGCTTGGCATGCTGTGAGTTGTAGTTTTAAAACTCCTAGAAGCAACAGTGAAGATCACATTACAGCGATCTTCGCTGCTGCATCTGATGCCACAGCTGCCTCCTCCACTTGTGCCTGCCGCCGGTCCCAGGTATGTGCCGTGGGCCACCCCATCACCCCCCCCCCCCCCCACAGCACTCATCATCCCCCGCTCTGCCCGACTTCTAGGAACGGGCAGACTGAGGGAAATGAACTTTAAACCCCCCCCCAGTCAGCTGAGACACCCCCCCCCCAGTCAGCTGACACACTGTGATTGGTCCACAGGGACCAATCACAGGGATTGCTGACTAGGACCATCCACAGATGGTCCTGGGGGAGGCTTGCAGAAGTTGTCTCCTGCTGGTAACAGCGGGACTTCTGCCAGCTAACCCATGCGATGCCGCGCATCGCCGGGTTAACTGAATGCCTTTTATAAACGGCGGAATGCGCGAAGGACCTGCCCAATCGGCCGTTTATATAAGGCATTCTGTGGGAAGGGGTTAGTTGAGTTATTACCGTACGACAAAGTGCTCCACCAATCAGAGGCTGAGCAGTGCTATTGGCTGTCTGGGCATGCTGGGAGTTGTAGTTATGTGAAATCATATTCAACTGCGGCTCTTCATACATTTGGGGCACCTTACTCCGAGATATTTTTGTTTCTCACTGACATATAAAACACTGATTTATAATAAATTCCCTACTTTGTCTATTATAACAATAAATACAACTATTGGAATATTTGTCTAATAAAAATGTTTATTCATCTTTTCCAGTGTTCATACATACAGGTTGGTGGTGAATACCCATAGTATACTGGCGATGATGGTAATGACACCTTTAATCTCAGGGATATTGACAATTAGGATGGCAACGGTGACCCGTCCCAGGAACTGTCTGACCGAGTTAATATAGTCCATCGGTCCGGTGATGCTGGTCACTATCCCCCTTGGCATAACCCACGTCAGAAGCTGGAGTGTGATGGCGATCCAGGTGAGCCTGTCACTGAAGAAGCCGATCCAGCTGATGGCGGTGGGGTTACAGATCACGTAAAGAAGCTCTATAGTGCTGTTGGTGGTAATCCAGGTCACAAACTCATTGACTGGGTTCATCCAGGCAAGCAGGGAGCTGCTGGTGATGGTGGGGATCCAGAAGATCAAATCAGTGGTGGTGTCTATCCAGGACAGCAGGTCACTGATGATAGTAGCAAACGAGATCAGGTCGTCAACAGCATCTATGAACCGATCCAGCAGGTTGTTATCGATGGGAATATAGCATAGCAGGCAGATGATCATGTCACCATAAGTGCTGATCCAGCCAAGATAGTTTTTGATGATGGCCGCCCCGCTCTGCAGGTTGTTGGTAATGGAATCCCAGTTGATCGCGTCGTTGCTGGCAGTGGTGTCATTACTCCCCAGGACAGGGGTGATCTTTCTGATCCTGGTCCTGGTCCAGATGGGACACTTCATGTCGCTGCTGGCAGAGGTTTGATTACTCACCAGGACAGGGGTGATCTTTCTGATCCTGGTCCTCGTCCAGATGGGACACTTCATGTCGCTGCTGGTAGTATTCAAGCTGGGCAGATCTCTGATGGTATCGTTCTGCCCTTGCAGGTGGCTGGAGGTGATATTCCGGCTCGGTTGGTTGCTGGTGATTTCAAACCAGAAACTCGGGCCGGTGGTGAAGAGGGAACCCAGGAGGATGGTAACTGTCCAGCACATGCTACAGGCCAAATTGACCTCATCCCTGCTGATGTGGTCCCCTCGAATCATGATAAAATAAAATAAAAAGCGCAAGGAAACAATATAGAAACACTAGTGCTCGCTAGATTGCAGTCCTCAGAGTAAGGCCTCTGGGGCTCTGCACCTCTTTTTCCAGCTATCACCATTTGTGAAGTCACATGTGTGATGTCATACGGAATGTCACTGCTCTGAGGACAGGTGTAAACATGGACATTTACATCCATTTGTTTTATAGGGTGAAATAAGCTTTTTATTATTAAATAAAGGTATAGAAAACTCGGGGTATAGGGTGTTTTTTTTTGGGGGGGGGGGCGGTGACTTTATACGGAGGACTGGGTATTTGGGTGGGAACGAACATCACTTTATAACATAGACAAAACAAATATAATATAATATACAAATATAAATATTAATAAAATTCTGACAAAAAGTCCAACGTTATCTACAGATTTGGGTAGTCTGGCAGGAGGATTCCTCATTTTTGAGAATAGTAGGAGGAGGAAAGTGATGGTGGGGGAAGAATACACAGCTCCCGAATTGATCAGAACACTACAGCTCTGCTTCATTGGGAGTAGTCACCAGCACCCCAACCACCATGTTTCTTTTTTTCCCCTATATATTGCAACTTATTCCTTCTGCATATATACCTACAAACGCCAAAAGCGTAACCCCGACACCAAATAAAGTACAAATCGATGTATGAAAATGTATATTTTTTTTTATTAATAAAAGAACATGATTCTAAAAATGTACATAATAGACTAAATAAAATAAATATATATCAATATGTGTTAAAACATTTGGCTGCAAATAATGGCTACAGGTTCGGAATTTATATAATAGTGACCCAATAGAAAAGGAATAACACACCTGTCCAAATAGTAAGCCGCTGGGTCGGAAAATAGTAAGCCGCTGGGTCGGAAGTGACGTTGGACACCGCGGCACTCGTGTGATGGAGCACGCAACGCGCATTCACATTATAGAGTGGGTTCGGCAACGAAAACATGGCCACAGTCACTCATACTGCGCATGCGTGCACAAAAAAATTCTAGGGGGAAAGACAGATCGCTGCTAATGGAGGGATATACAAAATAAGTTGAACATCAGACCCAGGGCTAAATAATACAAAGAATGAAAATATATAGTGGGAGAACTGACTGTGAAGGCAATAACATGGCTATAAATAATGCATATACATTTGAGATAATAGCAATAATGATTATTATAATAATCCAGGGGCATATGAAAGCATAAAAAAAATGACAAGGATGTGATAACATGCATAATGGTAAAACAAATACAGTAAATAGCGCATGCAACATAAACAAAAATGAGAAAAATATTTTTGTAAAAAAATATATTTGTAGAAGTGTATACCGTATTTTTCGCCCTATAGGACGCATCGGTATATAAGACACACCCAATTTTAAAGGCGCAAAATCTAGAAAAAAAAAATTCTGAACCCAACAGTTATCTTCAACCTGCGGACCTCCAGATGTTGCAAAACAACAACTCCCAGCATGCCCGGACAGCTGTTGGCTGTCCGGGCATGCTGGGAATTGTAGTTTTGCTACAACTGGAGGTCCGCAGGTTGAAGACCACTGGATAGGAGGTAATACTCACGTGTCCCTGCCGCTCCGGACCCGTCACCGCTGCCCTGGATGTCGCTCCTTCGCTGTCGCCGCGTCCCCGTGGTATCCCCGACGCTCCGGACGTCTTCTTCCCTGGGATCCACGCTCTCCGTCGCCGTCATCATCACGCGATCGGTGATGTCCTGTATTAGCCGCGGGTCCCGGCCGTTGATGGCCACCGGTACCGCCGCGATAGGTGTGTGTATTCGCCGTGTAAGATGCACCAACTTCCCCCCCCCCCCCCCCCAGTTTTGCAGAATAAAAAGTGCGTCTTATACGGCGAAAAATACGGTAAATGAATCTTGATTAGTGTGCAGGAATGATGTATACTAAATCCAAATGGATAGGAGCAGTGCCTGAAGAGTGCAGGAATATATAGAGCATGCAATACAATACATACATATACAAAAGATATAAAAAGTGCAGAGATATAGTGCATATAGTACAATGCATATATATATATATAGATAGATAGATAGATACATAGATATACACAAAACATGCATAATATAAAAGGATCCTGCATGTCAGAGGCCATATGCCCAGCAGAGGTGAGTGGATTAGGCATGTTAGGGTCTCATCCGACAAGAGGCCACCTCCGTGTGGTGGATGGGGACACGTTTTGATCAAAAAGTGCGCTAAGAGCCTCGATTTTTTTGACAAAGAGAGCTGCTGCTGCAACCTTATTTTTTGTATACTTTATATACGGTACATACTACTGAAATTATATTGTTCAGAAAATGGTGTAAATCTTTTTTATTGAGTAACGAAAACTGAGATTGGAAACCTTTTCAAAAATGTCTTTTATTTCTTTCCTATTAAAAATTATATTAAACAAAAAAAAACCTCTACACAAAAAATGTATATAAACTATATACTCATTATCGACCGCCAGTTTATAGAATCATTGGGGGAGATTTCTCATTAGGGTCTGTTGTAGACACAGATCTGCCCCTTTACACAATTTACAAAAGTTGTGCACGTCGTTTGATAAATTTTGCGTAAATATATAACCCCTCCCCCCCTGGCTCTACAGTGCACGCCTTCTCTACCTCCACAGCACTGCTCACATAGCTAGAAGTGCTGGAGCAGCAGTGTGCGCCGAACAAAACTCTGCACAATAGTAAAATCATAAATATCTATAAAGTACACAGAGGGTAGATTCTCAAAGAATTTTGCGGCTCAAAAAAATCAATTTTGCGCCAAAATTTTGGCGCAAAAAGTATTGAACACATTTCAAAGAGCTTTGTGCCGCGGTTTACACCGTTCGCGTCAGTTTTGTAAAAGTGGGTGTGTCCACGTATATTTTCTGCTTATCATGATGGGCACTAGGTCTTCTCCAGGAAACTATAGACCGGTAAGTCTAACGTGCATTGTGGGTAAATTGTTTGAAGGATTTATACGGGATTACATACAGGAATACATAGGGGATAATTGTATTATAAGTGATAGCCAGCATGGGTTTCCTAAGGATAGAAGTTGTCAAACCAATCTAATTTGCTTTTATGAAGAGGTGAGTAGAAGCCTTGACAGAGGAATGGCTGTGGATATAGTGTTTCTGGATTGTGCTAAAGCGTTTGATACTGTCCCTCACAGACGTCTGACAGGTAAGTTAAGGTCTTTGGGTTTGGAAATTTTAGTTTGTAACTGGATTGAACACTGGCTCATGGATCGTACCCAGAGAGTGGTGGTCAATGATTCGTACTCTGATTGGTCCCCGGTAATTAGTGGTGTACCCCAAGGTTCTGTACTGGGACCGCTGTTGTTTAATTTATTTATCAATGATATAGAGGATGGTATTAACAGCTCTTTTTCTATCTTTGCAGATGACACAAAGCTTTGTAGCACGGTACAGTCTATAGAGGATGTGCATAAGTTACAAGATGACTTGGATAGACTAAGTGTCTGGGCCTCCACTTGGCAAATGAGGTTCAATGTGGATAAATGTAAAGTTATGCATCTGGGTACTAATAACCTGCATGCGTCGTATGTCTTAGGGGGGATTAAACTGTCAGAGTCACTGGTAGAGAAGGATCTGGGTGTACTTGTAGATCACAGACTACAGAATAGCATGCAATGTCAGGCTGCTGCTTCCAAAGCCAGCAGGATATTGTCATGTATCAAAAGAGGCATGGACTCAAGGGACAGGGACATAATACTCCCCCTTTATAAACGCGCGACTAAACTAATATGGGGCATGGAACATCTTAGCTATGAGGAGCGATTAAAGGAGTTACAATTGTTTAGTCTTGAGAAGAGACGTCTAAGGGGGATATGATAAACGTATATAAGTATATTAATGGCCCATACAAAAAATATGGAGAAAAACTGTTCCAGGTTAACCCCCCCCCCCCCCCCCCAAAGGACGAGGGGGCACTCCCTCCGTCTGGAGAAGAAAAGGTTTAGTCTCAAGGGGCGACACGCCTTCTTTACCATAAGAATTGTGAACTTATGGAACAGTCTACCTCAGGAACTGGTCACAGCAGGAAAAATTAACAGCTTTAACCTCCCTGGCGGTATGATTCTGTCTCGAAATGTGTACCAAAAGCGGTACAATTTTTTTTAACTGAATTTCACATCTCCCTCCGCCCATTTCACATCTCCCCGTCACATTCCCCTCTCCCTTGTCACATCCCCCGTCACATTCTCCCCCCTCCTTGTCACATTCTCCCCCCTCCTTGTCACATTCTCCCCCCTCCTTGTCACATTCCCCCCCTTGTCACATTATCCCCCTTCATGTTACATTCCCCTCCCCCTGTCACATCCCCCCCTTGTCACATCCCCCCTTCATGTCACATCCCCCCTGTCACATTCCCCCCCTTGTCACATTCCCCCCTGTCACATTCCCCCCCCTCTCACATTCCCCCCCTCTCACATTCCCCCCTTGTCACATTCCCCCCTTGTCACATTCCCCCCTTGTCACATTCCCCCCCTGTCACATTCCCCCCCTGTCACATTCCCCCCTTGTCACATTCCCCCCTTTGTCACATTCATCCCCTGTCACATTCCCCCCTTGTCACATTCCCCCCTTGTCACATTCCCCCCTTGTCACATTCCCCCCCTGTCACATTCCCCCCCTGTCACATTCCCCCCCTGTCACATTCCCCCCCTGTCACATTCCCCCCCTGTCACATTCCCCCCTTGTCACATTCCCCCCTGTCACATTCCCCCCTTTGTCACATTCATCCCCCCCCGTCACATTCCCCCCCTGTCACATTCCCCCCCTGTCACATTCCCCCCCTTGTCACATTCCCCCCCTGTCACATTCCCCCCTTGTCACATTCCCCCCCTCTCACATTCCACCCTTGTCACATTCCCCCCTTGTCACATTCCCCCCTGTCACATTCCCCCCCTGTCACATTCCCCCCTTGTCACATTCCTCCCCCTGTCACATTCCCCCCCTGTCACATTCCCCCCTTGTCACATTCCCCCCTTTGTCACATTCATCCCCTGTCACATTCCCCCCTTGTCACATTCCCCCCTTTGTCACATTCCCCCCTTGTCACATTCCCCCCTTGTCACATTCCCCCCTTTGTCACATTCATCCCCTGTCACATTCCCCCCCTGTCACATTCCCCCCTTTGTCACATTCCCCCCTTGTCACATTCCCCCCTTGTCACATTCCCCCCTTTGTCACATTCATCCCTTGTCACATTCCCCCCTTGTCACATTCCCCCCTTGTCACATTCCCCCTCTGTCACATTCATCCCCTGTCACATTCCCCCTCTGTCACATTCATCCCCTGTCACATTCCCCCCTTTGTCACATTCATCCCCCCTTCTCACCTTGTCCTGCAGCAAATACACTAGGTTTGCCGGCAGATTTCATACCTAGTGTATCTGCTGCAGAACAAGCCCTTTCCCCTTCAGCCAATCACAGGCTTTACACCACTGCGGCCTGTGATTGGCTGAAAAGTGAAAGGTCCTAGAAGATGAATAGTGAAGAGAGGACACCCCGGACCGCACGGAGGGGAACGACATCTGCAGGGACCGGGACTAGGTGAGCAAAAGTATTTTTATTTTACTACTTCTTCCTTTTACACTTAGCTCAGTGTTTTTCTACCAGGGGGCCTCCAGCTGTTGTGAAACTACTACTCCCAGCATGCCCGGACAGCCTTTGGCTGTTCGGGCATGCTGAGAGTTGTAGTTTTGCAACAGCTGGAGGCCCCCTGGTAGGGAAACACTGACTTTTAGTATTTTTCTTTACCTGCTCTGGCCGGCCCCCGCAACGGGAGCCGACCAGAGCAGATAATCGCATGTTTTCCCGGGGGGCCGCATCGCTATATCACATTGCTTTTGCGATATATCGTGCAGCCCGGCCGGGAACTCTGCAATTCTACCCCGAGCGTGACTCGGGGTTACCGATCCTGGCAGGGAAAATTAACCCCGAGTCACGCTCGGGAATACCGCTCAGGAGGTTAAAACAGGATTAGATACATTCCTGGAACAAAATAACATTAATGCTTATGAAGAAATATAAAATCCCATCCCTTCCCCAATATCGCGCCACACCCCTACCCTTCAATTCCCTGGTTGAACTTGATGGACATATGTCTTTTTTCGACCGTACTAACTATGTAACTATGATATTTTCAAAGGGGTGAGAGTCCAGTTTACATAAAAAATTTCATACCGGAAATCACAGAAATTGTGTTGCAGTTTTACTGTTTTTGGGGGGGTTTTTTCTTTGCTTTTGTGGGAAAAGGTGTTATTTAAGTAATTATAAAAAAAAAAAAAATTTTAAAAAAACTATTATTGAAAATGGCATTAAAAAAAAAATATATATATATATAGAATTTTTTTTTTTTTTTTTATTGGTCACTGCACCTGCACTCACATTTAAGCTCAGAAATGTTTTATTTAACGCACATTGACAGGATTGTGGAGCCGGATGGTACCCAACACGTAGACACTGGCCCTATAGCAACGGCTTTCCGGGACTTCTACTATTCTCTTTATAACATACACCCAACTAACCCCACGCCATTGCCACGCACGCAGGCAATCCAAACTTTCTTGTACCGATTGAATTTACCTACCCTCACCACACTGGAAGGGGAAACATTGCTGGAGCCTTGCACTGCTGAGGAGGTTGAGGCAGTAATAAAGTCCTTCCCCATAGGGAAGAGCCCGGGACCAGATGGCCTGAGCTTACAATACTATAAAAAGTTGGGCACAGTCTTGCTGCCTCGGCTTACTCAGTGGTGCAACGCGTTACTTGGAGGCACCCATTTGCCGCCGCAATCCCTAGAGGCACACATCACTATTCTACCAAAAGAAGGTAAAGACCCTCTACTGTGCTCGAGTTATAGGCCCATTTCACTTTTGAATATGGACCTAAAGATCTGGGCTAAGCTGTTATCCATGAGACTTCGCCCTCTCCTCCCTGGCCTCATTCATGTGGACCAGACTGGTTTTGTGAAGGGCAGGGAGGGGAAGCATAATGCATTACGAGTCATGCACGCTATTCACTATGCCACACAAAAAAAGATCCCTCTACTCCTTCTCGGCACAGATGCCGAGAAGGCGTTTGATAGGGTAGCGTGGGACTACATGAACAAGGTGTTAACCAAATATCGCATCCCTGATCGCTTCATCCGAGCTATCATGTCCCTATATAGTGAACCCAGCGCACGGGTTAGGGTCAATGGCACTCTTTCTGAACCTTTCCCCATATGTAATGGGACGCGACAAGGGTGCCCCCTATCACCGTCACTGTACGTCCTCGTGATGGAGACTCTTCTCCAGGGCTTGAGGCAGGATGGGGCGATTAGGGGATTGCAAATAGGGGATAGGCCTCATCTTACGGCAGCATTCGCTGACGATCTGCTCATAATGATCACTAATCCTACTGAAGCCCTGCCTCGTGTCCAATGCGTTATTGAAGAGTATGGAACCCTATCCAATTTCAAAGTAAATTATAGTAAGTCGGAGATACTGAACCTCACGATACCCCCTCGTATAGCCTCGAGTCTACAATCTTCCTCGTCTTATAGATGGCCATCTAAACACATCACATACCTGGGCATAGCCCTTCCCTCGTCGCTGAGCAACTTGTTTGACCTTAACTATGTACCCTTACTGACTAAAATGAAGAATAAAATTGACTCCTACAAGTTACCCTTCCTTTCATGGGTGGGGCGACTCAACCTCCTACAGACATACATTGTACCGTCCATACTCTACTTACTGCGCATGGTACCCATAGAACTACCTAAATGGTATCTCCTGCAATGGAAACGGCTCTTTGGGGCTTTCCTTTGGTCAGGGAAGCGCCCACGTTTAGCACATTCCCTTCTTACTAGATCTAAGAGGAGCGGTGGCATAGGTATGCCAGACATTTCTATGCTTTATACAGCTAACCATATTCATAGATGGGTTGAGATCACTACTAGAACTAGCCTACTGGGTAGCTCAGAACTTGAATGCTCACAAATGACTTCTCGAGGCTTTGGGGTGGACCGTCATGTCTGGCTGCCTACGCGCCGCTCCATCTCGCATGTTAATAATCCCCTGTTGAAAGGTACACTCACTATCAAAAGAGCTTATGATAAAGGCACAACACAAGGAAACCACGGAAAAACACTGATTTCTCCATGCTTTCCAAGTTCTCTGATTCCATATGCAGTTCACCCTGACATGCAAGAGGCGGACGACTTGTGGTCCCATTTTCAACACGTCCCTGTCAAAACCCTATGTGCCCGAAATCAACCACCCACAGTTGAGACACTATCCACAATAGTCCCACACCTTAAAACTAACTTTCTACATCTTCATATGCTCAGGGAGATGTGTGTTGCATTTCTAAAGGTGTATGTCATTGGTGAAAAGCCAACCTGGATAGATAAGTTGATGCAATTCTCACCGAACTGCAAGCCAAAATTTTCCACATTTAATGCCTGTTTGAGAGATGAGAGGCAAACTTCTGACCCGTTGTACTTGAGATCCTGGGAGGAGGAGTTGGGGCGCAAGTTCACGGACCAGGAGAGGAAATCCATTCTAACAGGCTCCCATGGCTTCTCTAGGTGCGTTAAGCTACAAGAAGGTCATTATAAACTAGTAGCCAGATGGTATAGGACGCCCGAGTTATTATATCATTTGGGTCTGAGTGCTTCCCCTGCATGCTGGAGATGCCATGGGGGCGTGGGCTCTTTGTCTCACATTTGGTGGTCATGCCCCAGGATAACGTCTTACTGGAGTGAAGTGAATCGCATCATAGATAAGGTGATGGGACGGCATGTCCCTCTCTCACCAGAGGTGGTTCTCTTGGGCTTATCGACTAGGGATTGCACCTTGTCGAAGAGGTCTCTGATTGCACACTTGCTAACTGCAGCCAAGGCATTAGTCCCACTACATTGGTTAGATGAAACACCTCCTACAGTTCAACAATGGATCTCTAAGGTCTCCCAGTTGTGTAGAATGGAGGAGCTCTCCAGTTGGAGTGATCGCTCACATGACAGATACTGGAGTATATGGGCTCCTTGGCTGGGCTTTCGTGATGCTGACACTGCTCTCCCTCTCTCGCATCAGACATAGCAACTGGGTTCCAGCAAATGACCCCATAGACAACCCCCCCACCCCTCTTTCCCAGCCCACCCTTCCCCCCCTCTCCACCTCCTCACCCACGACCAAAAACCTTATATCTATTCTTTATCCTCCACTCGTCTCTCTTTCTCCCTATTTTCTCTTTCTTCTGCCTCCCACCTTGGAGAATTCCTACGCCTTTTCATTTCTCCTCTTTCTTTCTTCTCCGTCAATGCTCTAACACATTGTGCTCGTGTTCATTGACCCTACTATGTTCAGTACCATACTCCTATTACAGTTCCACCTAATTAACTGGGCTCCTAGGTGACAACACCTCAGACTTATAGGATGCTTATAGGTATGACTGACCTGTTTTATGTATGTCTTAAGTAGATGTTGGCCAATACTTCTCTTGATAGATTTGTCTTATTGATTTTACAATGATACATCAACACAGGAGCCCAATGGTCCTTTTAAATGTTACCTGGGGCCTAGCCCACACGACCCCTTTATCTTGCTTTTCTCTCTTTTTCTTTCTTCTTGATTAGCATTATGTAATGTACTTCATATTACATTTGTATGTTCTGTTGTATTGCAATATTCGAAAATAAAGAATTGAAAAAAAAAGAAATGTTTTATTTATACAGTTATCACTGGGCACTAGTAACCATGGAATATTTTGTGAGATGTTTCCGCCAGAATTTTCTGTAATGTAAAATTTGGCGCCAAAAAAAAATCCAATGTGGCTGCAAAAAAAAAATTGGGGGTGCGAAAATGAATTTTCACATATTTTCAAAGCAGCACAAGAGATCTTTGAAAATGTATAAGCATGACCACGCACACACTCAACTTGGCTACATACACCTGATCACTCACTCAGCTCTGCTGCATTTACAAAATCACACACTCAGCTCTACTACATATACACAATCACACACTCGGCTCTGCTACATAGACACAATCACACATATACATTGGGGGAAATTTATCATTGTTGTAGGTACATGTTTTTTGTAGATTGTTTTGGTTGGTCTAAATTTGGTGCAATTGCAAGGCACATGATAAATTTTGTGCAAAGTTCTAAATCTCCACACAGAGTACACCTGAGCTGCACCTCACAGGAAAAGTGGACATAGGGATTTTGTTCTATTGCTTTGAGGCTTGGATTCCATTGAGGTTTTTTGTTCACCAGCAAAAACGCCAGAAGAACTGTCACAGCTTTTTCCTGCATTTTTTCAGTTTTTCTTGTGTTCTTTTTCTTGCGTTTTTGCTGGTGTGTGGTAACAATCATTTTTGGATCCTGTGGCAATTTTTTTTACTGCCTTCAGGTACCACTCCATGGGTCAGATGCAGAGGGCCCAGTCCAGAGTGTAAGGAGGTGAGGAGTGATATATAGCGTATACAGGGTGCAGAGCATCACTACTTACCTACGCCAGCTGTATAGCATACTGGGGTACATAGTGTACCCATCAGGGATGTGGAAATCCTATCGCCCGACGCCCGGGACAAGTAGTTTTGGGCGCCGGGCAGGTGAATTGTTCATAGATTTAGCCCTGTATCGGGCGAGCAGGGACAGACAGACTTCCCCCTTATTTTTCTTTAATGTCGGTGTAAGGCGCAGGAGCCGATGGAAGTCTCACACCGGCACTCAGAGTGTATGGAGGGGGCGGTGGCCTCCAGCTGACATAGAGTCCACTTATCTCCCCTCCCGGAGGATGGACGGAGCTCAGAAGACACAGCAGGGTGAGAGAAAGGATGTAGACAGCTCCGTGCACAGCTCTATCCCTCCCCCTCCCCCTGATCTGTCTCCCCAGGACCTAATCCACCACGGGGAGGTTGCTAGTTTGCACAGGGAAAACACAGAGCAGGGGGGAGGGGGAGGACGGAAATCTCACCTCACACCGGCGGTGACTACAGCTCTGATGTCCACTCATGGCCGGATCAGGTGAGGAGGCCGAGAATGCAGGCGGCGGCAGGAAGGGTGGTTGTATATGTATGGTGTGAGTGTATGTGTGATGTGTGTATGTAATGTATGATGGGGGGGCAGCGGCAGGTGTATGTATGATGTGTGCATATGTATGGTGTATATCAGTGTTACCCAACCAGGGTTCCTCCAGCTGTTGCAAAACTACAACTCCCAGCATGCCCTGGGCATGCTGGGAGTTGTAGTTTTGCAACAGCTGGAGGAACCCTGGTTGGGAAACACTGGTGTATATGTATGGTGTGAGTGTATGTGTGATGTGTGTATGATGTCTGTCTGTGTGTGATGTGTATGTAATGTATAATGTGTGTATGGTGTATATGTATGGTGTGAGTGTATGTGTGATGTGTGTATGATGTCTGTCTGTGTGTGATGTGTATGTAATGTATAATGTGTGTATGGTGTATATGTATGGTGTGAGTGTATGTGTGATGTGTGTATGATGTCTGTCTGTGATGTATGTGTGATGTGTGTATGATGTCTGTCTGTGTGTGATGTGTATGTAATGTATAATGTGTGTATGATGTCTGTTTGTGATGTGTATGTAATGTGTGATGTGTGTATGATGTCTGTCTGTGTGTGATGTGTATGTAATGTATAATGTGTGTATGATGTCTGTTTGTGATGTGTATGTAATGTGTGATGTGTGTATGATGTCTGTCTGTGTGATGTGTATGTAATGTGTGATGTGTGTATGTAATGCATGATATGTGGGGGGGGGGCAGCAGCAGCAGGCCTATGTATGATATGTGCATATGTATGGTGTATATCTATGGTGTGAGTGTATATGTGTATGATGTCTATGTGTGATGTGTGTATGATGTCTGTCTGTGTGTGATGTGTATGTAATGTGTGATGTGTGTATGGTGTATATATATGGTGTGAGTGTATGTGTGATGTGTGTATGATGTCTGTCTGTGTGTGATGTGTATCTAATGTATAATGTGTGTATGATGTCTGTTTATGATGTGTATGTAATGTGTGTATGATGTCTGTCTGTGTGATGTGTATGTAATGTAATGTATGATATGTGGGGGGGCAGCAGCAGCAGGCCTATGTATGATGTGTGCATATGTATGGTGTATATGTATGGTGTGAGTGTATGTGTGTATGTAATGAAACTAAGTGTGTATGTAAAACTAGGTGAGTGGGGGGAGGATAATAAAGCAAAGAAAGCAGACAGTGGGATGGATAGGTTAGAGAGGGGTCAGGACATAATGGCGGGTGGAGAGGAGTCCTGTGGGGGGAGGTTAAGAACAGTGGATAAGGAGATTCATGCGTTACAAACCAGCTGTAAAAATAAATGTAGCCCGAAAAATTGTAATCCCAATAATTCAAAAAATTCCATAACTCAATAACTACAATAAGCCCCATTAACTCAAAAAATACCGTTAGCCCCAATAACTTAAATAACAACGTTAGACGCAATAACGCAAAAAATCCCATTAGCCCCAATAACTTAAATAATAACGTTAGACCCAATAACTCATAAAATCCCATTAGCCCCAATAATTTAAATAGTACAATTAGCCCTTATAACTCAAAAAATGACATTAACCCCAATAACTCTGAAAATCCCATTAGTGAGATTATATGTGTAAAACTTAATGGAAATGTAAAGTGTATGTTCACAAATGCCAGAAGCCTAGCAAATAAAATGGGGGAGCTTGAGGCCTTGATACTGGAGGAACATATTGATATAGTTGGGGTCACTGAGACATGGCTGGACTCCTCGCATGACTGGGCCGTTAATCTGCAGGGGTTTACATTGTTTCGCAAGGATAGAATGAACAGAAAAGGTGGTGGAGTCTGTCTGTATGTAAGAAGTGGTATGAAAGTCAATGTGAACGATGCCATAGTGTGTGATGATTCTGAGGAGGTGGAATCACTGTGGGTAGAATTACAAAAGGAGGGAAATACTGAAAAAATAGTATTTGGTGTAATCTACAGACCCCCTAATATCACTGAAGAGATAGAAGTTTGGCTTCATAAACAAATAGAGAGGGCCGCCCGGGCAGGTACAGTGGTAATAATGGGAGATTTTAACTATCCAGATATAGATTGGGGTCTGGGGTTGGCTAAAACTACAAAGGGGAGAAAATTCCTAAATTTATTGCAGGATAATTTTATGGGCCAGTTTGTGGAGGACCCAACAAGAAGTGATGCCTTGTTGGATCTGATCATTTCCAACAACGCAGAGCTGGTTGGTAATGTAACTGTGCGGGAAAACCTTGGTAATAGCGACCACAATATAGTTACTTTTGACTTAAAATGTAGAAAACAAAGACAGACGGGGAAGGCAAAAACATATAACTTTAAAAAGGCAAACTTCCCTGGGCTGAGGGCTGCACTACAGGACATAGACTGGGGGGAGGTGTTCTCAAATACTGATACAGAAGGTAAATGGGACATCTTTAAATCAACTCTAAATAACTATACAGCTAAATATATACCAAAGGGGAACAAATATAAACGATTAAAACTAAATCCTACATGGCTGACAAATGAGGTTAAAAGAGCAATAAACAACAAAAAAATAGCCTTCAAAAAATACAAATCTGATGGGTCAGCTATAACATTTAAACAGTACAAAGAGCTTAATAAAATCTGTAAAAATGTAATAAAAACAGCAAAAATTCAAAATGAGAGACAGGTGGCCGAAGAAAGCAAAACTAATCCTAAATATTTTTTTAGATATATAAATACAAAAAAACCAAGGACAGAGCATGTAGGACCCCTTAATAATGATAATGGGGAGGTTGTCACGGGCGATCAAGAGAAGGCGGAGCTACTGAATGGGTTCTTTAGTTCTGTATATACTATGGAAGAAGGAGCTGACATTGGTCAGGTCAGTGCTGGTAACACATCATATAATGTATTGAACTGGCTTAATGTAGAGATGGTACAAGGTAAGTTAAGTAAAGTAAATGTAAGCAAATCTCCAGGGCCGGATGGACTACACCCAAGAGTTCTTAGAGAGGTAAGTTCAGTAATATCTGTACCCTTGTTCATGATATTTAGAGATTCTCTGGTGTCTGGTATTGTGCCAAGGGACTGGCGCAAGGCTAATGTGGTACCAATCTTCAAGAAGGGCTCTAGGTCTTCGCCAGGCACTTATAGACCGGTAAGTCTAACGTGCATTGTGGGTAAATTGTTTGAAGGACTTATAAGGGATTACATACAGGAATACATAGGGGATAATAGTATTATAAGTGATAGCCAGCATGGGTTTACTAAGGATAGAAGTTGTCAAACCAATCTAATTTGCTTTTATGAAGAGGTGAGTAGAAGCCTTGACAGAGGAATGGCTGTGGATATAGTGTTTCTGGATTTTGCTAAAGCGTTTGATACTGTCCCTCACAGACGTCTGACAGGTAAGTTAAGGTCTTTGGGTTTGGAAATTTTAGTTTGTAACTGGATTGAACACTGGCTCATGGATCGTACCCAGAGAGTGGTGGTCAATGATTCGTACTCTGATTGGTCCCCGGTAATTAGTGGTGTACCCCAAGGTTCAGTACTGGGACCGCTGTTGTTTAATTTATTTATCAATGATATAGAGGATGGTATTAACAGCTCTGTTTCTATCTTTGCAGATGACACAAAGCTTTGTAGCACGGTACAGTCTATAGAGGATGTGCATAAGTTACAAGATGACTTGGATAGACTAAGTGTCTGGGCCTCCACTTGGCAAATGAGGTTCAATGTGGATAAATGTAAAGTTATGCATCTGGGTACTAATAACCTGCATGCGTCGTATGTCTTAGGGGGGATTAAACTGTCAGAGTCACTGGTAGAGAAGGATCTGGGTGTACTTGTAGATCACAGACTACAGAATAGCATGCAATGTCAGGCTGCTGCTTCCAAAGCCAGCAGGATATTGTCATGTATCAAAAGAGGCATGGACTCAAGGGACAGGGACATAATACTCCCCCTTTATAAAGCATTGGTACGGCCTCACCTGGAATATGCTGTTCAGTTTTGGTCGCCTGTACATAAAAAGGACACTGTGGAGCTGGAAAGGGTGCAGAGACGCGCGACTAAACTAATATGGGGCATGGAACATCTTAGCTATGAGGAGCGATTAAAGGAGTTACAATTGTTTAGTCTTGAGAAGAGACGTTTAAGGGGGGATATGATAAGATATGTTCCAGGTTAAACCCCCCCAAAGGACAAGGGGGCACTCCCTCCGTCTGGAGAAGAAAAGGTTTAGTCTAAAGGGGCGGCACGCCTTCTTTACCGTGAGGACTGTGAATTTATGGAACGGTCTACCTCAGGAACTGGTCACAGCAGGAACAATTAACAGCTTTAAAGCAGGGTTAGATACATTCCTGGAACAAAATAACATTAATGCTTATGCAGAATTATAAAACTACATCCCTTTCCCTTATCCCCTTACATCCTTCCCTTCAATCCCCTGGTTGGACTTGATGGACATATGTCTTTTTTCAACCATACTAACTATGTAACTATGTAATGTATGATGTGGGGGGGGCAGTGGCGGGGGTTGTGTATGGGGGTATGGGGGCAGTGGCTGGTGTATGTATGATATGTGTATGCATGAATGTTTTGTATAGGAGCGGACTGTCACGTCGGGCATTAGGGCAGTTGTGCCATCTAATTTTATTTATTTTCAGTGGCACCCGCACTATATTGCACCCCCAGAATCCCGCCCCCTTCATACTCACCCGTCAACCAAGAGCCCCACGGATGCACACAAACACGCCCGAACCAAAACTACAACTCCCAGCATGTTACACCATAACCTAAACTGTAGAACTATAAAGTGTAACATGCTGGGAGTTGTAGTTTTGGTTCGGGTCAGCTGCAGAGCCATAGGCTGCATCAGGGCATGCTGGGTGTTGTAGTTACTAACTGCAATTCCCATTATTCCTTGACACAGCCTATGGCTCTGCAGCTGACACAAACCAAAACTACAACTCCCAGCATGTCCTACAATAACCTTAACTGTCCTACTATACAGTGGAACATGCTGCAACACCCATACAACCATAGGCTGTATCAGGGCATGCTGGGAGTTGTAGTTATCTAGTAACTAAATGCAACTTCCAGCATTTTCTGACACAAAATGCAGCACATAAACTGGAGAAGCAGAACACCCCCCCCCCCCCAGTAACACATAAGTCCCTATTGAGACTGAAAAATAGTGATTAAAATATTTTAAAAAGTGCGTATATATGTGAATAAGCCCCTTTCCTAATAAAAGTTTCCAATTTTCTTTAAATAAAAATAATGTAGAAAAATAAACATAAGTGATATCGCTGCATGTGGAAATCTCCAGACTATTAAAATATAATGTTAATTAAACCGTATGGTGAACGGTGTAAATGTAAAGAATAGTCCAGAATTGCTCATTTTTGGTCACTTCATGTGAGAAATTTTTTATAAGGTGATCAAAAAGTTACATCTAGACTTATCTGGTCTTGTCTCGGGTGTAAGAGGCGCTACAGCTCTCCCGCCACTAATAGTCTGACATACTGCGATCACCTATTAACCCATTAGATCACCGCTGTCAGCAGTGTCTAAAGGATCTTATATCCATCCCTGGTGGTCTAGTGGGGGGGATCAGACTATTTTGGTTGAAATTATTTCATCAATCAGGACAAGTGGATTTTCTTGAGGGACAAGTAGATTGTGTTCCGCTTTAGTCCCTTGGACAAGTAGTTTTTTTTTTAATTTCCACACCCCTGACCCATGCAGTGGCGGATCCAGGGGGGGGGGAGGTACAACGGGGCAATTATCCCCCCCCCCCCCCCCCCGAGATTGCTGCCCCCTAGAATGGTGGGGTGGTGGGGTGACACCCTGTCCCAGCGCTCATCCCTGTCACAAGCTATATTTGTATACTCAGTCTGCAGTGCAGAGGGAGCGTGCACACAGCGTGTCTGTGGAGTTATCGGGCACTTACTCGGCTTCTCTTCCCCCTGATTGGCAGCTTTCTACTGCTCTGCTTGGGTCATGTGACACCAAAACATCACATGACCCCAGCAAGCAGGAAGTGTCTGGAGGATACAGGAGCCCAGCAGTGTTCTAAGGCAGGTAAGATAAACTACCCCCCACCATCCATGCCCACCCTTTTCCAGCATCATCCCTCCCCCCTTCCCAGCACAATCCCTGCTCACCCCCCCCCCCCTTTCTCACCAGAGGTGCCCCCAGCTGTTGCAATACTACAACTCCTAGCATGCTGGGAGTTGTAGTTTTGCAACAGCTGGAGGGTTGGGAAACACTGACATAAATAAGTGTTTCCCAACCAAGGTGTCTCCAAAGCAAAGCTACAATGCTGTCCAGGCATGCTGGGAGTTGTAGTTTTGTAACAGCTGGAGTCCCCCTGGTTAGGAAACATGGATCTATGTCCTATATCAGGGGTACTGAACTGGCAGACCACGGTCCAGATCCGGACTGCGTCCCCCAGTCATTCGGACCATCCGCTGGATCTCCCCTTATTCATTTGTAGCTGTGTCTTTAAGACGCCAATACAAATGAATAGCCGCGGCCCGGAGCGAGGGAGCGATGTGTCCCTGCCCTGCGCTTCTCCTATGATGCAGGTAGCACCATTAGCTGCCTGCATCATCTGCTCTGGCCAGGCCTGACTAGAAGAGGCCAGAGCAGCGGAGCAGTGCGGGACCTGGGACGGCGATTCTAAGCTCTCAGGTAAAAATTTGTGTTCCCCCATCTGTGACTCTCCAGTTATTGTAGAACTACAGCTACCATCATGACCTTTTGTCTGTGCATGATGGGAGTTGTAGTTTTACAACAGATGGAGAGTTACAGTGGCAAAGTTCATATGGGGGCACAGTGGCATCATTAATTCTGTGGGTACAGTGGCATCATTAATTCTGTGGGTACAGTGGCATCATTAATTATATGGGTACAGTGGCATCACTTATTCGGTGGTCACAGTGGCATCATTAATTCTGTGGGGCACAGTGGCATCATTAATTCTGTGGGGCACAGTGGCATCATTAATTCTGTGGGCACAGTGGCATCATTACTTCTGGAGTTACAGTGGCATCATTAATTCTGTAGGCACAGTGGCATCACTAATTCTGTGGGTACAGTGGCATCATTAATTCTGTGACCACAGAATTAATGATGCCACTGTACCCACAGAATTAATGATGCCACTGTACCCACAGAATGAATGATGCCACTGTGCCTACAGAATTAATGATGCCACTGTGCCTCCAAAAGTAATGATGCCACTGTGCCCCACAGAATTAATGATGCCACTGTGCCCCACAGAATTAATGATGCCACTGTGCCCCACAGAATTAATGATGCCACTGTGCCCCACAGAATTAATAATGCCACTGTGCCCCACAGAATTAATGATGCCACTGTGCCTATAGAATGAATGATGCCACTGTGCCTATAGAATGATTGACGCCACTGTGACCACAGAATTAATGATGCCACTGTGACCACAGAATTGATGATGCCTCTGTGACCACAGAATTAATCATGCCACTGTACCCACAGAATTAATCATGCCACTGTGACCACAGAATTAATGATGCCACTGTACCCACAGAATTAATGATGCCACTGTGACCACAGAATTAATCATGCCACTGTACCCACAGAATTAATGATGCCACTGTACCCACAGAATTAATGATGCCACTGTGCCCCAGAATTAATGATGCCACTGTGACCACAGAATTAATGATGCCACTGTACCCACAGTGGCATCATTAATTCTGTGGGTACAATGGCATCATTAATTCTGTGGGTACAGTGGCATCATTAATTCTGTGGTCACAGTGGCATGATTAATTCTGTGGGTAGAGTGGCATGATTAATTCTGTGGTCACAGTGGCATCATCAATTCTGTAGTCACAGTGGCATCATTAATTCTGTGGTCACAGTGGCATGATTAATTCTGTGGGTACAGTGGCATCATTAATTCTGTGGGTACTGTGGCATCATTAATTCTGTGGGTACTGTGGCATCATTAATTCTGTGGGTACTGTGGCATGATTAATTCTGTGGTCACAGTGGCGTCATTAATTCTATAGGCACAGTGGCATCATTCATTCTATAGGCACAGTGGCATGATTAATTCTGTGGGGCACAGTGGCATTATTAATTCTGTGGGGCACAGTGGCATCATTAATTCTATAGGCACAGTGGCATCATTCATTCTGTGGGCACAGTGGCATCATTCATTCTGGGGTCACAGTGGCATCATTCATTCTATAGGCACAGTGGCATCATTCATTCTGTGGGCACAGTGGCATCATTCATTCTGGGGTCACAGTGGCATCATTCATTCTATAGGCACAGTGGCATCATTTTATTGTTTTAAGAGACACAGAGGTGCAATTAGTCAGCGTTAGAGCATAGCATCTGCAAGTAATGTTGCAGGGGAATAGTGTGTGGCAGTAATATAACAGGGGCCCAGTGTGTGGCAGAATTATTTTCAGGGGCACAGTGAATGGCAGTATTTTAAGGGACACAGTGGGTAGCAGTAATATACCAGGGACACAGTGGGTGGCAGGTTTATATTCAGGGCAAAGTATGTGGTAGTATTATATTCAGGGATACAGTGTGTGGCAGTAGTATATTCAGGGATACAGTGTGTGGCAGTAGTATATTCAGGGGTACAGTGTGTGCCAGTATTATATTCGGGGGGAACAGTGTGTGGCAGTATTATATTCAGGGGCCCTGTGTGTGGCAGTATTATATTCAGGGGTTTCTACTACTGGTAATTTGTGTTTGTTACTCTGGCTTACATATACTGTGTATTAGTGGTTAATTAGCTGTTATGTTGAACATTAATGTTGTTCAGGGCCTACATCACTATAAGCTCATATACAGCGCCTTGATGTTTCTGGAGATGTTTTACGGTGCTTTCGTTACTTGTAGTGATATACCATGATTCAACGTTAACGGTTCCCTACAGTATCGTATACATACTGGTCCCTACAGGGTACTATGCATACGATTCCCTACAGGGTGACATACATACCGTTCCCAACATGGTACTATGCATACAGTTTCTTACAGTGTGACATACGTACGGTTCCATACAGTGTGATATACATGAATTTCCCTACAGGGTAATACGCATACAGTTCCTTACAGTGTATGTTTCATAGATATTGTCCCGGTTTTTGGTTCAGCTCTGTCATGGTATGCTTACGTCATGTACGCTAGGTTGTTTTACCTCTTAGCTATTTATGTTCGGTGTGGTTGGAGGCTGATTGCTGTTGTTAATCCTATAACGTCATCTTTATAGTTTCCTTTCTGGTCATTATACACACCTTGTTACGGCCAGTTTGATCTCACCATTCCAGGTAAGCTTTAAGTCCTCACTTACATGCCTTTTGTACATCACACGCTCCCGTGAGAGAGAGGCTGCCCGACAATACTCGAGCCTTCATATTGTTGTCATTCCTTTGTAAATTACAAACGTTCTTGTCTGGGGTAGATTGTATCGTCAATCTACGAGCCTCTTGTCGTCTTTTGTTTTGTTCGTCACATATGCCCCTGTTAGAGGCATTTCGCTTATGTTATACGGCGTTGCATTACTTCAAGTGATATACCTTGCTTCAACATTAACGGTTCCCTATAGTAGGACATAGATATGGTTCCCTACAGTGACACATACAATACATACGGTTACCTAGAGTGACATTCATACTGTTCCCTACAGGGTACTATGCATACAGTTCCTTGCAGTGTGACATGCATACGATACATACAGTACCATACAGTGTGACATACGTACGATTCCTACAGTGAGACATACTTACATTTCCCTACAGGGTAATATGCATACAGTTCCTTACAGTGTATGTTCCAAAGTTATTGTCCCATTCTTTGGTTTCAGCTCTGTCACTTTATGCTTACGTTATGTGCGCTAGTCAAGTATATTAGGCTATGGTCATAGTATTACACTCACGTTTTCATGTGCTTAAGTCAGGCATATTAGCGTCACATTGTTCTTGTAGACAGGTCAGGTATGGTAAACATCACTATAGATGGCAACATTCCAAGGATACCCAAGCAGGTATGACCAGATTGGTTTTACCTCTTAGCCTTATACGTTCGGTGTGGTTGGAGGCTGATTGCTGTCGTCAATCTGTAAAGCCTCATCTTTATAGTTTCCTTTTTGGTCATTGTTCATTTTATACACCTTGTTACAGTCAGTTTGACCCCGCCATTCCAGGTAAGCTTTAAGTTGTCACTTTACATGCTTTCGTACGTCACATGCTCCCGGGAGAGCTAGGCTGCCCGACAATCCTCAAGCCTTCATATTGTTGTCATTCCTTTGTACATTACAAACTTTCTTGTTTCTTGTCTTTTGTTTTTTGTACGTCACATACGCCCCTGTTAGAGGCAGATTGCACTGTCAATCAACGCGCCTCATGTTGTTAACATTCCTGCGTTACATACGATTCTGTCTGAGGCAGATTGCATTGTCAGTCCACGCGCCTCATGTTGTTAACATTCCTGCGTTACATACGATTCTGTCTGAGGCAGATTGCACTGTCAGTCCACGAGCCTCATGTTGTCGTCATCTCTATCTTCCTCTTATGTTTGTTACTATGCCTCAGATTGTGGTCTTAGCTGTACACGTCTTAGTGTTAAGATCTTTGGTGTGGATGTAGCTTCTGAGCCTTTTGTTGTATATTTTTTCTTGTCAAACGTGTACATGTTGGTAGATTTGCCCATATTGGAGTTTGTAACCTGCTGGTCATGTATATTTTCTTTTGCGATAAGCCTCGGGCGTAGCAGTAATTATCTTCTTTACACCTGCAAGTATGAGGATACTGCCTTACTGGTACACAAAACCTCAGGTTAAGTATGTTATATTCTTTTATGTTTTGTCTATGGGGGTCTTTCTTTTGTTGTCACTTATGTATAGCATGGTTCAATAGGAATACTTATATGTGTAGCAAGGGACACATGCAAATTATTATTATTTTTTTCTTTCTCTCCACGCACTACCTATCCAAATACCTACTGATGTCTGTGTTTTGGCCACTTCTCAATCTAACCGACTCATTGTACCTTCTGTCTATCTAGCAATTCTCCAACATTTCCTATCTCTGTCACTTGGGTTACCTTTATCCATGTGCACCCTGGTAGTACCATTCTGGTAGGCGCTATGCATCCAGTAGTGCCAAGTGGTATATCCAGAATTCCTTTTTGGTTTCGGCTCCATAACAGCTGAGCCAGCTCCTGGGTAGGGGCTTCTCTTTGTCAGTTATCACTTAGATGTTAAGTAAGTTAGGGCACTTTTATCGCTCTGTTCCATTGACACGTTCCAACCAACGGCTGTTAACTGGAGCATGTTGTCTATTTCGGGTTCATATGAAGTAGGTTATACTTAGCCATTAATTCATGCATTACCTAACTGATGTATTTTGCCCCCTTTCTATAGGATACCCTTCACGGCCAGCCAGGCACACCCCAGGCCGAATTATCCATGCTAATGGTACCCTACTTACGGTACATGTAAGAATCCGACCACAAGTGGACTATGCATATGATACACTATACACAATTGGCATGTCTAACTAGACAATTTTGTAGCTGAATATACAGACTTATATGACTTTACTGTACATTATATCACCTTATATTATGTAACATTAGATACATTTCTTATACTAATAGGTGCGGATTGGGCTGCCGGAGGCTCTCTACTCAATGCCTTGGCTACTGGGGCCCTTGGGCAATCAAGCACTTCTCCCCAGAACACATTTTATTTTATGCTAGACATTTTTATGTATACATGTAATACAAAGCTAGACATTTTTATATAACCCTTTTTCTTTACTGTTGTGCTTAGGTTAGGGACAGGATACTTACTGGCCAGGTAGGTTCCTGTGCACAAACAGGGTTAAGAGGCTTTGAGCTGATAATGGTTTACCCATTAGATACACTTGTAGTGAATGATCAATGAAGTATACTTGAGGTGTATACTGACTTATGTGTATGTAGTTTATCTACATATGTTTATGTACATGTTTTTAGACTAATCCCTATATCTTGCTGGGGGTTGTCCAAAATTAGAACTTGTGGATCTACGCAACACCATCTCTATTGACACATGAAGTCGGCGATGGGGGCAGTGTAAGTAACTCCTGACTGTGTCTGGATAAACCCCAATAGAAAACAACTACCACCACGCAGGATTTTGTGCTTTGACTTTGTAGCACAGTAAATTTATACATATTACCCTTCTCGGGTACAACCATATATACATTTCTACCTGTTTACGTGTGACATATGTACATGATAATACCACTTGGTGTACAACTAGCTTGTACTAAATTTGCTGAGGGTCAGAGACCATGCAATTGTAGGACAGAAAACTGACACAATTCAACCATAAATATCATGAAGAAGTTTTTTATGGAGCGTTCAATGGTTCTCACAAAAGGGAGTCTATAATGTCCTTCGCTCAAAATCACAAATATTAGGTGAACTGGACACAACTTTTAGAATCTCCAATACGGGAGTCTCTCGGCTAGGCCGGGCACAAAACTTACAATTCCAGTTTCTTCACTGTAAAATCTTCTTGACACCATGTGTCAGGCACTGGACTTAAACCGTTGCTGAACCTGGAACAAAACACAGTTAGTCCTACGACCATAAGGAACAATAAACATTTTCAGATAGCATCACTCTGGTGCTTTATTCTTTCTTTTTAATGCAGCAGGAACAGGATGTTCTCTTTCTTCCCAATCCCGACTACTAGGAGGAGCCATCGGCTGACTAATGAAGCAAGCTCTTCGGGACTGGGCCCCTTGCAAGGGGTCGACGTGGGTATCCCAGGACACATGGGACAGGGTAGAATTTGAGATGGTAGGTTGGACATTCACTACCACCTGGATTGCAGCAGCTTGTGCCACAGAAGGATGATCAGTTGGTGCCGGCTCTTTGGGCCAAACCTACGCCACTGCAGGAGGGGGCCCTGGCACTTTTGTGGGTTCCCATGTTGGGGGCCACACCTCCGATGAGATAGGCCTGGGTGCACTGTGGATGAATTGGGTGCGCCGTCTTTTAGGGTGTTGTCTCTTTAAACTGGATAACTGCTGCAGAAGTGTCAGGGTAGTCCTCTCGGACGACGATCTCCTTGACATTTGGAGTGAAGAGTCCAAAGGGGTAAGAGTCCCACTCTTCTGAAGGGAAGTAGGCAAAGGGGATCTGAGTTGGACGGCTGGGCCTGGTAATAGCAGCAGCCCATTCCCCTCTCAGGCTCTTCACAGGGCAGTGGTGGATCCAGGGGGGCAACGGGGCAATTGCCCCCCCCCGAGATTGCTGCCCCCTAGAATGGTGGAGCCAAAGCTGTAAGCTTCCGCTCCACCATTCACAAACCTTGGCTGTCACAGAGCGAGCGTGCACACAGCGTGTCTGTGGAGTTATCGGGCACTTACTCGGCTTCTCTTCCCCCTGATTGGCAGCTTTCTACTGCTCTGCTTGGGTCATGTGACACCAAAACATCACATGACCCCAGCAAGCAGGAAGTGCCTGGATGATGCAGGAGCCCAGCAGTGTTCTAAGGCAGGTAAGGTAAACTACCCCCCACCATCCATGCCCACCCTTTTCCAGCATCATCCCTCCCCCTTCCCAGCACAATCCCTGCTCACCCCCCCCCCCCCCCCACCCCTTTCTCACCAGAGGTGCCCCCAGCTTTTGCAAAACTACAACTCCTAGCATGCTGGGAGTTGTAGTTTTGCAACAGCTGGAGGGTTGGGAAACACTGACATAAATAAGTGTTTCCCAACCAAGGTATCTCCAAAGCAAAGCTACAATGCTGTCCAGGCATGCTGGGAGTTGTAGTTTTGTAACAGCTGGAGGCACTCTGGTTGGGAAACACTGAGATAGGACATAGATCAGTGTTTCCTTAACAAGGTGCCTCCAGCTGTTCAAAACTACAACTCCCAACATGCTAAGTTTTGTAGTTTTGCAACAGCTGGAGTCCCCCTGGTTAGGAAACATTGATCTATGTCCTATATCAGGTGTACTCAACTGGCAGACCACGGTCCAGATCCGGACTGCGTCCCCCGGTCATTCAGACCATCCGCTGGATCTCCCCTTATTCATTTGTAGCTGTGTCTTTAAGACGCCAATACAAATGAATAGCCGCGGCCCGGAGCGAGGGAGCGATGTGTCCCTGCCCTGCGCTTCTCCTATGATGCAGGTAGCACCATTAGCTGCCTGCATCATCTGCTCTGGCCAGGCCTGACTAGAAGAGGCCAGAGCAGCGGAGCAGTGCGGGACCTGGGACGGCGATCCTAAGCTCTCAGGTAAAAATTTGTGTTCCCCCATCTGTGACTCTCCAGTTATTGTAGAACTACAGCTACCATGATGACCTTTTGTCTGTGCATGATGGGAGTTGTAGTTTTACAACAGATGGAGAGTTACAGTGGCAAAGTTCATATAGGGGCACAGTGGCATTAATTCTGGGGCACAGTGGCATCATTAATTTTGTGGAACACAGTGGCATCTCTAATTCTGTGGGTATAGTGGCATCCTTAATTCTGTGGGCACAGTTGCATCATAAATTCTGTGGGCACAGTGGCATCATAAATTCTGTGGTCACAGTGGCATCCTTAATTTTGTGGGACACAGTAGCATCCTTAATTCTGTGGGTATAGTGGCATCATAAATTCTGTGGGCACAGTGGCATCATAAATTCTGTGGGCACAGTGGCATCATATTCTGTGGTCGCAGTGGCATCCTTAATTTTGTGGGACACAGTGGCATCCTTAATTCTGTAGGCACAGTGGCATCATTACTTCTGGAGGCACAGTGGCATCATCATTTCTGTGGGTACTGTGGCATAATTAATTCTGTGGTCACAGTGGCATCATAAATTCTGTAGGCACAGTGGCATCATTAATTCTGGGGATACAGTTGTGTCATTAATTCTGTGGGTACAGTGGCATCATTAATTCTGTGGGTACAGTGGCATCACTTATTCGGTGATCACAGTGGCATCACTTATTCTGTGGTCCCAGTGGCATCATTAATTCTGTAGGCACAGTGGCATCATTAATTCTGTGGGGCACAGTGGCATCATTAATTCTGGGGATACAGTTGTGTCATTATTTCTGTGGGACACAGTGGCATCATTAATTCTGTGGGACACAGTGGCATAATTAATTCTGTGGGTACAGTGGCATCATTAATTCTGTGGGTACAGTGGCATCATTAATTCTGTGGTCACAGTGGCATCATTAATTCTGTGGTCACTGGCATCATTAATTCTGGGGTCACAGTGGCATCATTCATTCTACAGGCACAGTGGCTTCATTTTATTGTTTTAGTCAGCCTTAGAGCATAGCATCTGCAAGTAATGTTGAAGGGGAATAGTGTGTGGCAGTAATATAACAGGGGCCCAGTGAGTGGCAGAATTATTTTCAGGGGCACAGTGAATGGCAGTATTATTTTAAGGGGCACAGTGGGTAGCAGTAATATACCAGGGGCACAGTGGGTGGCAGGTTTATATTCAGGGCAAAGTATGTGGTAGTATATTCAGGGATACAGTGTGTGGCAGTAGTATATTCAGGGGTACAGTGTTTGCCAGTATTCGGGGGTACAGTGTGTGGCAGTATTATATTCAGGGGCCCAGTGTGTGGCAGTATTATATTCAGGGGCCCAGTGTGTGGCAGTATTATATTCAGGGGCCCAGTGTGTGGCAGTATTATTTTCAGGGGTACAGTGTGTGGCAGTAATATACCAGAGTCACAGTGTGTGGCAGTATTATATTCAGGGGCCCAGTGTGTGGCAGTAATATATTCAGGGGGTACAGTGGGTGGCAATATTATATTCAGGGAGTACAGTGTGTGGCAGTATTATATTCAGGGGTACAGTGTGTGCCAGTAATATACCAGAGGCACAGTGTGTGGCAGTATTATATTCAGGGGCCCAGTGTGTGGCTGTAATATATTCAGGGGCCCAGTGTGTGGCAGTAATATATTCAGGGGGTACAGTGTGTGGCAATATTATATTCAGGGGCCCAGTGTGTGGCAGTATTATATTCAGGGGTACAGTGTGTGGCAGTATTAAATTCAGGGTATACAGTGTGTGGCAGTATTATATTCAGGGGCCCAGTGTGTGGCAGTATTATATTCAGGGGCCCAGTGTGTGGCAGTATTATATCCCGTGGTTACAGTGTGCAGCAGTATTCAGGTTATACATCCTCCACACTTCAGTTGTTAGTTTGCTATTGCCTTCATGGCGCTGAGGCCGCTAGGTGTGCACCAAGCATTAGCATACAGCTTGGACCTTTACCGGATGGCAGACCTGGATAAGCGGACCCTCACTAAAAATAGGTGAGAACCCCTGGTCTATATATATTCCCTATCTATCTATGTCAGAGTTTCCCAACCATGGTGCCTATAGCTGTTGCAAAACTACAACTCCCAGCATGTTGGGGCGACACCATTTTCTACCGCAACGGGTGACACAAACCCTAGCAACGCCACTGGCTGTGAGTACACAGCGTGTGAGCTGCGGGGTCGCGATCCACTGCAGGCCGGCGCGATGACGTCACATCATCGCGCCGGCGCCCGGAAATCCCGTCCCCGTGGCCAGCATACTGTAAGTACTAAGAGTATGCTCAGGGCCCAGGGGATTTGGGGGACAGAATATGTGCCACTGTTAAGGGCACTATATCGTACAGGAGGAGGGGGGAGGGGGATTAAAAAACTTAGGGGAATTTTTTATGTGAGGGGCTGCAAGGCAAAGCACTGGGGGCACTATATGTGAAGAGCACATGACAGGGGGGCCCCCTGTGCTGTGCCCCTCACATATAATGCCCCCTGTGCTGTTCCCACACATATAAATTATATGTGTGGGGGGCACAGCACAGGGGGTATTATATGTGAGGGGCACAGCACAGGGGGCATTATATGTATGGGGCACAGCACAGGGGGCATTATGATATAATTCCCCCTGTGCTGTGCCCCACACATATAATGCCCCCTGTTCTGTGCCCACACATATAATGCCCCCATCATGCGCCCCTCATATAAAATGCCCCCATCCTGTGCCCCTCATATATAATGCCCCCATCCTGTGCCCCTCACATATAATGCGCCATCATGCACCCCTCACATATAATGCCCCCTGTGCTGTGCCCCTCACATATAATGCTCCTGTCATGTGCCCCAAACATATAATGCCCCCTGTGCTGTGCCCCTCACATATAATGCCCCCTGAGGGGACAGGGCAGGGGGCGTTATATGTGAAGGGTGCATGACAGGGGCATTATATGTGAAGGGCACAGCATGGGGCATTATATGTGAGGGGCGCATAATGGGGGCATTATGTGTGAGGGGTGCATGATGGGGGCATTATATGTGAGGGGTGCATGATGGGGGCATTATATATGAGGGGCACATGATCGGGGCATTATATGTGAGGGGCAAAGAACGGGGGCATTATATGTGAAGGGCACAGCACAGGGGGCCTTATATGTGTGGGACATATAACAGGAGCATTATTTGTGAGGGGCACAGCACGGGGGGCATTATATGTGAGGGGAACAGCAAAGGGCACATTATATGTGAGGGGCACAGCACGGGGGGCATTATATGTGAGGGGCACATGATGGGGGCATTATATGTGAGCGCATGATGGGGGAATTATATGTGAAGGGCACAGCACAGGGGGCAATATATGTTAGGGGCACAGGGCATTATTATGTGGGGGGGGAACAGGACGGTTCATAATTATTATATGTAGGGGCACAAGATGGGGCATTATTACTATATGTGAAGGCACAGAGTGTTCTGCATTTCAGAAATATATTGTAGATTATGAGGATTTTCTGGGGTGGTACATTTTTTTTTATGGGCAACAATACATTAGGGTATTTTATTCAGAGGGTGCACTGCACAGCAAGTTATATTCAGAGAGTGCAGTGTGTGGTAGTATTATATTCAGAGAGTGCAATGTGTGGTAGTATTATATTCAGAGAGCACAGTGTGTCGTAGTATTATATTCAGAGGTTACAGTGTGTGGTAGTATTATATTCAGAGAGTGCAGTGTGTGGTAGTATTATATTCAGAGGTTACAGTGTGTGGTAGTATTATATTCAGAGGGTGCAGTGTGTGGTAGTATTATATTCAGAGGGTACAGTGTGTGGTAGTATTATATTCAGAGAGTGCAGTGTGTGGTAGTATTATATTCAGAGAGTGCAGTGTGTGGTAGTATTATATTCAGAGAGTGCAGTGTGTGGTAGTATTATATTCAGAGAGTGCAGTGTGTGATAGTATTAAATTTAGAGGGCACAGTGTGTGGTAGTATTATATTCAGAGGGTGCAGTGTATGATAGTATTATATTCAGAGGGTACGGTGTGTGGCGTTATTATATTCAGAGGGTACAGTGTGTTGTTTGTTCAGGGGATACAGTGTGTCAGAATTATATTCAGAAGGTATGTGCCAGTATTATATTCGAAGAATACAGTGTCTGGCAGGTTTAGAATTATTATTTTCATATAGAGGATCAGAATCGTAGTGAGGAGCTATCTGGGCGTCAAGTTCTGCAAAGATTTAGCTGGAACAAGTCCCGGTGGTATGTACATCTGAATTAGATAAGAGAAGACTATAGAGAAGACGTCACCTGTAGTCACTGATATCATTCTGTATCCTCCTGTGTGTGTCCCATCAGAGCTGGAGTCACTTGTAAGTTCTGCAGTAATGATGGGTAAAACAACAACTCCCAGCATCCCCTTACCACTACTTAGGTCATACTGGGAGCTGTAGTTTTAAATGGTAAAAACCTCTTTAGCACTTTCCCATTCTGTGGCAATTGGTATATTTGATTATTATTCTGACATATGAACATGGCCTAAGTCTTAAACAAGGTTAGGACTGTATGATACATTTAATAATATTGTAAGTTCCGTAATCTTATTTTCTGTCCGCCAACACAAAATACTCTAATAGTGCCCCTCCCGAGACTCGACTCTGGATCCGCCCCTGTCACAGGGGTGTACTCAACGATTTCCCCAGGTTTTAGAGAGTGCTTTTCAGGAGGCAGATAGTGTCTTTGCACCGCCCTCCGGTTCACAAAGAGGGTGCCTCCGTGGTGACAGTCCATTATAGTGCCGCAGCCCCTGATGCGGTCAAACTTGATGACTGTAGCTCTCCTGCGCTCAAGGGGAGGCTCGCCTTCCTTAGGTTGCTCGAGCCTGCGAATGTAGTATGACTCTAGCTGTTTGGTATCTTGCTGCTGCCGTTCCCTCTCCTCAAACGATAGCCGCCTCGGCCCGTAGCGCTCTAGCCTCTCCGCCCTCATCTGCTCTAGTATGGCAGCCACTTCGGCATCTCTTTGGGCTTTTTCTGACCGGGCCGGAGGAATGGGAGGCAGGGATTTCCCAGGCAATGGAAGGATATTTTCCCACTTATACTTGATGATGGCTGGCTCATCCCCGAACAACCATCTAGGGAGCGGGGGTGATGGTGGGCGCTCGGCCGACTGAGGGGCTGACTGGTCTTGGGCGGCCGTGGCCTGTGGAGGTGGTGGGACCTTTGCCTCGGGGCTGGCTTCGGGGCTATTAGAAGAGGGAGTGGAGAAATCAGCTTCCGCTGGGGTACTCAATCCCGACTCCGTCGGGATTTCTGCCCACGGGCCCCAGGTGCGGTGATGGGGCGACAACCTCACAGGCGACGGGTCTCTGGAACTCCCGAGCGGCGTTGCGGCCCACTCGCCGTCATCCTCCGGCAACGGCACTTGGCAGTAGGCCTCGTTGGCCCCGAGGGACAGTCGCTGCAACTTCTCCGCCAGCTCCCGGAACATCTCCGATGCCGCCGTGGCAATCTTCCGACCCTCGGACTCCATCCTGGAACTCTCAGCACACATGTCGCTCTTGGTCTCCGCCATCTTTGCTCTCCTCTGTAGTACTTCCTGCAGACTGAAGAGGCCGCTGTATGCCTCCCCTTTTATGAAGGTCTCCACCAAAATGGCCGCCAGGCGGAAGTGCGTCATCAGCTGCGCCTGGGACCGGAAGTTGCACAGCAGCGTATCCTCTTCATCCAACCCCTTGGCAACAGGGGCTGGACTTCTTCCGTTCCACTTGGCTCTGGACACAACCACACTATTTCCCCGCCCAGGGGCGGGGCGAAGACTTCGGCGGGAGTCCTTGGCGCTCTTTTCCAGAAGCTCTTTAACTCTTTCAGGTACTGGGAAGTTTTTGGCGCGAAGCATCATTTCTGTCTTTCCTTTACACATGGCGGTTCTTTGACTTTAGAGAACACTTCTCGTGACTAATAATGCAATAAACTTCACCTTCCCCACCACTTGTATTTGCACCTCGGCAGACAATTTGTTTTCTATGACACAGTCCCGTACACAGTTCAGACTTGGGGGAAGGACTTGATTTAGTGCCTGAATAGTTAAGGCGTACACCTGAATCCTGTTCGTGATGCCAAAAACGTGTGGTAACCACGAGTGAAACCCGCGACCGCCACTACGCTGGGGTTAGCTACTTGGTTCTTGGTGGGGTGGGGGGGTTTATGAACCCAGGGTCAGATGGTATTAACCCTTAATGTCGCGTGACGCCACTGTAGTCTTGGTATCTCCCGGGGTACTACAGGTCCGGGGAACTCCGTCTCCCCACAGGCTAGCAAGGAAAGAATTGACTCCACACTAGGTTGCAGTTTAACGGAGGCTTTACTAACTTGAAGATAGGTGGTACAATCTCCACAGCGCTCAACCAAAGTCTCCCAAAGGTTTAACAGACAGTCTCTAGAGGACCACACAGCTTGCAGTGCCTGGACTTGATATTGCATATATGCTTGGCTCTTACGGCCGGACTAGGAGTTTTAGCTATATTAGGCTTGAGATTAAAGTCACTTACTGAAGTGTCGGTAGATTTGTGGCTTTTCGCCGGAAGATAAAGAATTGTCCTTTAGGAATTCTCTGATCAAAGCTGAAGTAAAGGCTTAATATTAGTTGGGGTTACTTCATGCTTTTCTTATCTCTCTCTCATCTTTGCTCTCACTCCTCTGCGGATTCTTCACTCTGAACTCCACTCTGTGCTCTGAACTGAATGAATTGCTTTACTCCTCCTCTATTCCTCTCACAGGAAATGCCACCCTTTATAAGGGAAGGCTGAACTAAAGCCCATTGGCCAGGCAGCTGTGGATCATAGAGTTGTCTGTATCCCCTTTAGGATTTACAATAAAGTTACATACAAGTAATAACATAATATAACACCTGTGGCAGTGTGGCAAGGAAAGGGTGTATTTCCTTGGCTCGCCCTGCAGAAGCTCTCACCTGCTTCTTAAGTAATGAGGCAGGAGGGAAGGGAGGTGTGTATATGAGATGGAGACTCAGTCTAATGTGGGCTCTTCCTAGGAGACAGCATGTGGGCTGTAGGGAAGAGACAGAGCCTGCTGAGGAGTACACAGCCCGAGCTATGAGGGGCTCAAAGAGAGTGACATTGTGAGTAGAAGGTTGCAGGGGACATATGTTTAACCGGCTGAGGGAAGCTCAGCGGTTGTTAGTCAGGACAAGCTGATCTGTTTAGTCAGTGACCAGACGGTCTAGGATTTTGTATTGTTCCTGCTTTTTGTTTATTTCTTTCCCTGCAACCTGTCTAATAAAACTGGCAAGGTGCCAGATTTGCATTATAAGCGTTTGTTTGCTGGTTTATTGAGAAGAAACGCATCCTGTGGCGTAGTCCAGGACGATCCCAGAGCTAATCCCCAAGACGGATCGTCACACACCTTACACAAATGTTCAGTCTAGCCCTCAGTCCTCCACTCTCACATACCCTGACTAAGCCTGAGGTTGCTAGGCAACATACTTAAAGCTACAGACACCTAATAACGGATTGCTAAATTATAACAGTGCAAATACAGATTAGAAATGGTTGAGTCCCTGCAGGGGAGCCCCCAGGACACTGGAGGTCTCAATCTGACAGGGCCTAAAATACTACAGAGGAAGTTCTTTTCTTTTAGAATTTCCTTTCTGTCTGACCACAGTGCTCTCTGCTGACACCTCTGTCCATGTCAGGAACTGTCTGGAACAGAAGCATATTCCAATAGCAAACCTATCCTGCTCTGGACAGTTCCTGACATGGACAGATGTGTCAGCAGAGAGCACTGTGGTCAGACAGAAAGGAAATTCTAAAAGAAAAGAGATACCTCTAGAGCATACAGCAGTTTATAAGTACTGGAAGGATTAAGATTTTTAAATGGAAGTAATTTACAAATCTGTTAAACTTTCTGGCACCAGTTGATTTAAAAAAAAAATCAAGTTTTCCACTGGAGTACCACTTTAACCTCTTAAGGACCCCGCATCATATCACGGCGGGCCCGGCGTCATAGTGAAGTCGGAACCCGCCTCTAACAGCGCAGTGGCGCGCGCTATTAACCCTTTAGCCACTCAAAGCTGAGCCGCGCAGCTAAAAACGAAAGTAAAAGTGCCCGGCTAGCTCAGGGAGCTGTTCGGGATCATCGCGGTATAATGTCGGCATCCCGAACAGCTGTAGCACAGGAGGAGGTCTTCTTAAGAAAAGTGTAAAAAAAAAAAAATCATTAACCCTTTCAATTATCCCTTCCCCTAATAAAAGTTTGAATCACCCGGCATTTCCAAGAATAAAAAAAACAGTGTAAATAAAAATAAACATATGTGGTATCATCGCGTGCGGAAATGTCCGAATTATAAAAATATACTGCTTTTTAAACCGCACATTCAATGGCGTATGCGCAAAAAAATTCCAAAGTCCAAAATAGCGCATTTTTGATCACTTTTTATACCACAAAAAAGTGAATAAAAAGTGATCAATAAGTCTGATCAGAACAAAAATGATACAGCTAAAAACTTCAGATCACGGCGCAAAAAAAATAGCTCTCATAGCACCCTGAACACAGAAAAATAAAAAAGTTATAGGGGTCAGAAGATGACCATTTTAAACGTATAAATGTTCCTGCATGTAGTCAGGATTTTTTTCTGAAGTGATACAAAATCAAACCTATACAAGTAGGGTATCATTTTAACCGTATGGACCTACAGAATAAAGATAAGGTGTAATTTTTGCCAAAAAATGTACTGCGTAAAAACGGAAGCCCCCAAAACTTACAAAATAGAGGTTTTTTTCATCAATTTTGTCGCACATTGATTTTTTTTCCCGTTTCAACGTAGATGTTTGGGTAAAATGACTAATGTCATTACAAAGAAGAATTAGTGACGCAAAAAATAAGCCATCATATAGAATTTTAGGTAAAAATTTTAGAGTTATGATTTTTTTAAGTTAAGGAGGAAAAATTGAAAATGAAAAAACGGAAAAAGCCCGGGTCCTTAAGGGGTTAATGGAATAAGTAACCTCGTCTTTACAGAGAATTGCAGTGACCATACAGTGTGAGAAGAAATGGTAAAATATTGTCAGAAGGTTCCTCAGTAAGATTGTAAGAAAGCTCGGCTAACATCTTAAAGGTGTACTCCGGCCCTGAGACATCTTATACCCTATCCAAAGGATAGGGGATATGATGTCTCCCCATGGGGGTCCCGCCGCTGGGGACCCCCGCAATCTTGTATTCGCCACCCACCTGTTTGAGCTGCACACAGCGGTGCCAGCTCACAAACACAGCCGGGTGGCGACCACGGGCCAGAGTATGAAGACCACCCCCCCCCCCCCCCGCCTCCGTGTGATGTCACCCCCCCGCCCCCCGTATGCAAGTCTATGGAATGGGGGGGTAGAGGAGTGTACATCGGTGACAGAGGGGGGATGGCCAAGGTGGACATGGATGACAGGAGGGACAGAGGGGTGATTAGGGTGGAGGGACAATGGTGACAGATGTAGACTGGGGGGTGGTCAGAGGGGTGGATGGGGGGGGGGACATGTGTTGCAGAGGAATGGACAGAGGTGGCCAAGGTGGACATGGATGACAGGATGGTGGACACGGGAGATATGGGGGTGAACAGGGATAACGGGGGAGGACAAGGATGACAAGGGGGATAAAAGAGGGGTGACAAAGGGATAGAGGGGTGAATAGGGGGGTGGACATGTGTTACAGGGGGGTGGACAGGGAGGGGTGGACATGGGTGACAGGGATAGACAGGGGGTGGACATGGATGACAGGGGTGAGGGGGGGGGTGGACGGGGTTAAGAAGGGGTAACAGAGGGTACGAAAGGGTACAGTACCTTTTGCCATTTTTCTTCACTACACTGGCACAGTAATCAGGCGCAGCTTCCACCTTCCTCCCCTCTCCGGCAGGGCAGCGACTCAGGGCTCCGACAGGGCACTCACTCACTGGGACGCTGGGGGGGGGGGAGGGGGACGCTGGGGCACGGGTCATTACACCGGCACGGTAATCCGGCAGAGCACCGCCAGTGCACTCACTCACTGGGCCGCTGGGGGGGAGGGGGATGCTGGGGCACGGGTCACTACACCGGCACGGTAATCCGGCAGAGCACCGCCAGTGCACTCACTCACTGGGACGCTGGGGGTGGGAGGGGGGTGGACGCTGGGGCACGGGTCATTACACCGGCACGGTAATCCGGCAGAGCACCGCCAGTGCACTCACTCACTGGGACGCTGGGGGTGGGAGGGGGGTGGACGCTGGGGCACGGGTCATTACACCGGCACGGTAATCCGGCAGAGCACCGCCAGTGCACTCACTCACTGGGCCGCTGGGGGGGGAGGGGGATGCTGGGGCACGGGGCACTACACCGGCACGGTAATCCGGCAGAGCACCGCCAGTGCACTCACTCACTGGGCCGCTGGGGGGGGAGGGGGATGCTGGGGCACGGGGCACTACACCGGCACGGTAATCCGGCAGAGCACCGCCAGTGCACTCACTCACTGGGCCGCTGGGGGGGAGGGGGATGCTGGGGCACGGGTCACTACACCGGCACGGTAATCCGGCAGAGCACCGCCAGTGCACTCACTCACTGGGACGCTGGGGGTGGGAGGGGGGTGGACGCTGGGGCACGGGTCATTACACCTGCATGGTAATCCGGCAGAGCACCGCCAGTGCACTCACTCACTGGGCCGCTGGGGGGGGAGGGGGATGCTGGGGCACGGGGCACTACATCGGCACGGTAATCCGGCAGAGCACCGCCAGTGCACTCACTCACTGGGCCGCAGGGTGAGAGGAATGCAGGGGGTTGCGATATGTGTGCACGCACAGCAAAGCGCACACATACTTCCCTTCCCCCCTGCGGCGCCATAAATTTCAGACGCGCAGGCCAGGCTGGTGAATAAAAAAATAAAATATTTGCCGTCAAAATCCCGCGGCACCCCAGTTGGAAATCACTGCTCTAGATAGTCTGTATACGATATCCGAACCAAAGTAGCTTATGTTGTAACAAGTTACTTCCTACTCAATTGTATTGTTCTACTATAGTCAATTAACTAATAAGCTTGTAATGCTTTCTTACTAATGATATCTAATTGATATTCATTTATATATATCATTGTGTTTGTGAGGCTTCTTCCACCCTACAAAATTCTCAGTTTTTAAACATCCGTTCGAAGTTCCGTCTGAAAATCAGCTGAAAACGTCAGTTACAAAATCCTATACTGTCGTTAGAAAATCCCTTCATAGTCTATGGGGTTTTTCTAATAGCCATTTTAACCCGTTATAGCCCGTTATTAATAACGGACGTTATTTTGTGACGGAAGATAGACACGGGAGAAATAGTTCATGAACCTGCATATCTTTATAATACCTGTCAGGGCCGCAGGCTGGGCCGTCCTCCTGCCCTGTACAGTAACACGGGCCGGACTGGCCTATTTGTCAACCAGGAAATATCCCATTTCAGCCGCTTACCCTGTGGGCCAGGCTGGATAAGAGCAAGCACCGCTACGCGCGTAATGACGCTCGGTCACGTCACGCTCCCAGAACTCAAGGGCCTACGTTCTGACGCCGGCCCTAGGTATTCTGAGAGTGTGACATGACCGAGCATCATTACGCGTGTAGCTGTGCTTGCTCTTATCTAGGGGAAGGTGCTGCCCTGAATCCCCGGCAACTAAAAAGGTACCAGCCGGGGGTGGGGGTTGTCTAATCAGGGGGTTCTACCTACCTACTGGGGGGGGGGTCTAATCTGGGGGTACAAACTGCCCACTGGGGAGTTCATCTGGGGGGACTTACCTGCCTACTTGTGGGTTAATCTGGTGGTACTACCTGCCTACTGCGGGAGGGGGGGGGGGGGTTAATCTTGGGGTACTACCTGTCTACTGGGGGGGGTCTAATCTGAGGGTACTACCTGTCTACTGGGGGAGGGGTCTAATTTGGGGGTACTACCTGTCTACTGGGGGGGTGTAATTTGGGGCTACTACCTGTCTAATGGGGGGGTCTAATTTGGGGCTACTACCTGCCTAATGATACATTTTCATAATTTTTCATAATTAATATTTTTATGACCATATTTCATAATTTTAACCCCTTAAGGACCGAGGTGATTTTGGCCTTAACCTCTTCAGGACATAGGGCGTATGGATACGCCCTGCATCCCGAGTCCTTAAGGACCGAGGGCGTATCCATACGCCCGTGGGAATTCCGGCCCCCACCGCTAGCCGGTTGGGGACCGGAGACGGATGCCTGCTGAAATCGTTCAGCAGGCATCCCAGCATATCGCCCAGGGGGGCGACAATTCAGTCCAGCGATCTGCGGCGATTCCGGGTCAATCGGGTCTCCAGTGACCCGATGACCCGGAATTACTGGCTGTTCGGGGCCGTCTCTGACGGCCCCGAACAGCCAGAGCCTGCAGGGGTGAGGTGGCACTGGTGCCACCTCACGATCGCGCTGATTCGTCGGCCGGATTACCGGCCGACCAATCAGGGCGCCTGCTGCGGGTGTCACTCCCGCACCCGCTCCGCCCCTCTTCTGGAGGACGTGAGCGGGTGCGGGACGGGCACCCCGGGTGCTGGGGACCCCGATCCCCGGCGTTAATGTTGGGATCGTGGCCCCAGGAGCAGCGGCGGCGGCGGGACTGACCTGCAGCGTCTGGATCGTTGGAGGTGAGTGACAGCCTCCTGCTGTTGCTTAGCAACAGCTCCCAGCATGCAAAAAGGGCATGCTGGGAGCTGTAGTTATGCAACAGCAGGAGGCAGACCACCACAACTCCCAGCATTCCCTTATGGGCATGCTGGGACTTATGGTTTTGCAACAGCTGGAGGCACATTCTTTCTATGGAAAAGTGTACCTTCAGCTGTTGTATAACTACAACTCCCAGCTTGCACAAACAGCTAAAGTGCATGCTGGGAGTTGTAGTGGTGCATCTGCTGGTTGCATAACTACAACTCCCAGCATGCCTGTTGGCTGTCGGTGACTGCTGAGAGTTGTAGTTTTGCAACAGCTGAAGGCACACTGGTTGGGAAACTCAGAGTTTTTTTTTACCTAACTCAGTGTTTCACGAGCGGTGTGCCTCCAGCTGTTGCAAACTACAACTCTCAGCAGTCACCGTACACCATGCACCGAACATGCTGGGAGTTGTAGTTTTGCAACAGCTGGAGGCACACTGGTTGTGAAACACTGAGTTAGGTCACAAACTCAGTGATACATAACCAGTGTGCCTACAGTTGTTGCAAAACTGCAACTCTCAGCAGTCACCAACAGCCAACGGGCATGCTGGGAGTTGTAGTTATGCAACAGCTGGATGTCTCCCCAATGTGAACGTACAGGGTACACTCACATGGGCGGAGGATTACAGTAAGTATCTGGCTGCAAATTTGAGCTGCCGCAAACTTTCTGCTGCAGCTCAAATTGCCAGCGAGAAACTACTGTGAACCCCCGCCCGTGCGACTGTACCCTAAAAACACTACACTACACTAAAACAAAAAATAAAATATAAAGTAAAAAACACTACATATACACATACCCCTACACATCCCCCCTCCCCAATAAAAATGAAAAACGTCTGGTACGCCACTGTTTCCAGAACGGAGCCTCCAGCTGTTGCAAAACAACTCCCAGTATTGTCGGACAGCCGTTGACTGTCCAGGCATGCTGGGAGTTTTGCAACAGCTGGAGGCACCCTGTTTGGGAATCACTGGCGTAGAATACCCCTATGTCCACCCCTATGCAATCCCTAATTTAGGCCTCAAATGCGCATGGCGCTCTCACTTTGGAGGCCTGTCGTATTTCAAGGCAACAGTTTAGGGTCACATATGGGGTATTGCCGTACTCGGGAGAAATTGTGTTACAAATTTTGGGGGGTATTTTCTGCTTTTACCCTTTTTAAAAATTTAACATTTTTGGGAAAACAAGCATTTTAGGTAAAAAAAATATTTTTTTTTTACATATGCAAAAGTTGTGAAACACCTGTGGGGTATAAAGGTTCACTTAACCCCTTGTTATGTTCCCCGAGGGGTCTAGTTTCCAAAATGGTATGCCATGTGTTTTTTTTTTTGCTGTCCTGGCACCATAGGGGCTTCCTAAATGCGGCATGCCCACAGAGAAAAATTTGCGTTCAAAAAGCCAAATGTGACTCCTTCTCTTCCGAGACCTGTAGTGCGCCAGCAGAGCACTTTTCACCCCCATATGGGGTGTTTTCTGAATCGGGAGAAATTGGGCTTCAAACTTTTAGGGGTATTTTCTGCTATTACCCTTTTTAAAAATAAAATTTTTTGGGGAAAACAAGCATTTTAGGTAAAATTTTTAATTTTTTTTTTACATTTGCAAAAGTCGGGAAACACCTGTGGGGTATTAAGGTTCACTTTATCCCATGTTACATTCCCCGAGGGGTCTAGTTTCCAAAATGGTATGCCATGTGTTTTTTTTTTTGCTGTTCTGGCACCATAAGGGCTTCCTAAATGTAACATGCCCCCCAAAAACCATTTCAGAAAAACGTACTCTCCAAAATCCCCTTGTCGCTCCTTCCCTTCTGAGCCCTCTACTGCGCCCGCCGAACACTTTACATAGACATATGAGGTATGTGCTTACTCGAGAGAAATTGGGCTACAAATACAAGTAAAAATGTTGTCCTTTTACCCCTTGTAAAAATTCAAAAATTGGGTCTACAAGAACATGTGAGTGTAAAAAATGAAGATTGTGAATTTTCTCCTTCACTTTGCTGCTATTCGTGTGAAACACCTAAAGGGTTAAAACGCTGACTGAATGTCATTTTGAATACTTTGGGGGGTGTAGTTTTTATAATGGGGTCATTTATGGGGTATTTCTAATATGAAGACCCTTCAAATCCACTTCAAACCTGAACTGGTCCCTGAAAAATACTGAGTTTGAAAATTTTGTGAAAAATCGGAAAATTGCTGCTGACCGTTGAAGCCCTCTGGTGTCTTCCAAAAGTAAAAACACGTCAATTTTATGATGCAAACATAAAGTAGACATATTGTATATGTGAACCAAAAAAAAATGTATTCGTAATATACATTTTCCTTACAAGCAGAGAGCTTCAAAGTTAGAAAAATGCTAAATTTTCAAATTTTTCATCAAATTTACGGATTTTTCACCAAGAAAGGATGCAAGTATCGACAAAAATTTACCACTATGTTAAAGTAGAATATGTCACGAAAAAACAATCTCGGAATCAGAATGATAACTAAAAGCATTCCAGAATTATTAATGTTTAAAGTGACAGTGGTCAGATGTGCAAAAAACGCTCCGGTCCTTAAAGGGGTAGTCCAGTGGTGAAAAACTTCTCCTCTATCCTAAGGATAGGGGATAAGTTTGAGATCGCGGGGGGTCCGACCGCTGGGGCCCCCTCTGATCTCTCTGTACGGGGCCCCAGCTCTCCGCCCAGATAGCGGGTGTCGACCCCCGCACGAAGCGGCGGCTGACATGCCCCCTCAATACATCTCAATGGCAGAGCCGGAGATTGCCGAAGGCAGCGCTTCGGCTCTGCCATAGAGTTGTATTGAGGGGGCGTGTCGGCCGCCGCCTCGTGCGGAGGTCGACACACCCCCTTCCCGCGGGCTGTCGGGGCTCTGTACAGGAGATCGCAGGGGGCCCCAGCGGTTGGACCCCCCGCGATCTGCAACTTATCCCCTATCCTTAGGATAGGGGATAAGTTGCTCACCACTGAGTCACCACTGGACTACTCCTTTAAGGCCAAAATGGGCTCCGTCCTGAAGGGGTTAAGGACCAGAGCATTTTTTGCAGATCTGACCACTGTCACTTTAACCCCTTAAGGACTCAGCATTTTTCCGTTTTTGCATTTTCATTTTTTCCTCATCACCTTCTAAAAATCATAACACTTTCAATTTTGCACCTATTCAATTTTTTGTGCCACCAATTCTACTATGCAGTGACATTAGTTATGTTACCAAAAAATCCACGGCGAAACGGCGAAATCATTGTGCGACAAAATTGAAGAAAAAATTTCCTTTTGTAAATTTTGGGGGCTTCCGTTTCTACGCAGTGCATTTTTGGTATAAATAACACATCATTTTTATTCTGTAGGTCCATACGGTTAAAATGATACCCTACTTATATAGGTTGGATATTGTATTACTTCGGAAAAAAATCATAACTACATCATGCAGGAAAATTTATATGTTAAAAATTCTCATCTTCTAACCCCTATAACTTTTTTAGTTTTCTGCATACAGGCCGGTATGAGGACTCATTTTTTGCGCCGTGTTCTGAAGTTTTTATCGGTACCATGTTTGTATTGATCGGACTTTTTGATCGCTTTTTATTCATTTTTTCATGATATAAGAAGTGACCAAAAATACACTATTTTGGACTTTGGAATATTTTTTGCGTGTAAGCCATTGAACGAGCGATTTAATTAACAATATATTTTTATAGTTCGGACATTTTCGCACGCAGCGATACCACATATGTTTATTTCGGTTTTTTTTATGGGAAAAGGGGTCAAACTTTTATTAGGGAAGGAGTTAAAGGGGTACTCTGGTGAAAACCTTTTTTCTTTTAAATCAACTGGTGGCAGAAAGTTAAACATATTTGTAAATTACTACTTTAAAATTTTTTTTAATCCTTCCTGTACTTCCTGATGACATCACGAGCACAGTTCTCTCTGCTGATGTTATTATAATAATAATAACACTTTATTTATTGTTGTCCTTAGTGGGATTTGAATCCAAGTCTCCAGCACTGCAAGGCAGCATGGTTGCTAAAACGGACACAGATGTCAGCAGAGAGCACTGTCTTCATGATGTCATCAGTGTTCCAAAAAAAAGGAATTTCCTCTGTAGCATTCAGCAGCTAATAAGTACTGGAAGGATTAAGATTTTTTTAATAGAAGTAATTTACAAATATGTTTAACTTTCTGCCACCAGTTGATTTAAAAGAAAAAAGGTTTTCACCAGAGTACCCCTTTTAAATGACCTTTGTTAACTTCTTTTTTTCACTTTTTTTTTTTTACAGTGTTATAGCTCCCATAGGGACCTATAACACTGCACACACTGATCTCCTATGCAGATCCCTGCAAAGCCATAGCTTTGCACGGATCAGTCAGATAGGGGCTCGATTGCTCAAGCCTGTAGCTCAGGCTTGGAGCAATCAATCGACGATCGGACGCCGCGGAGAGAGGTAAGGAGACCTCCGCCTGCGTCCCAGCTGATCGGAACATAGCAATTTTATCGCGATGTCCCGATCAGCCCGAGTGTGCTGCCGGGAAGCGTTTACTTTCATTTTCAGACGCGGCTTCAATTTTGATCGCCGCGTCTGAAGGGTTAACAGCGTGTGGCACAACGATCGATGCTGCGCGCTGTTAGCCCAGGGTCCCGGCTATGATTAGCAGCCGGGACCGACACGGTGTGACCCCGTTTTTCACACCGGGCTACGCCCTGAGTCCTTAAGAGGTTAAGCATTAATTACTCTGGGATGCTTGTACTTATGAATTTGATTCAGAGATTGTTTTTTCGTGACAAATTCAACTTTATCCTAGTTGTAAATTTTTGTCGATTCTTGCATCATTTCTTTGTGAAAAATTCAAAAATTTTATGAAAAATTAGAAAAGTTTGCATTTTTCTAACTTTGAAGCTCTCTGCTTGTAAGGAAAATAGGCATCTCAAATAAATTATATATTGATTCACATATACAATATGTCTAATTTATGTTTGCATCATACGGGAGATATCTTTATATTATTATATTATATACAATATAATATGTTTTCATCATAAAGTTGACATGTTTTTACTTTGGAAGACATGAGACGGCTTCAGAGTTCAGCATCAATTTTCCAGTTTTTCACAAAATTTTCAAAATCGGAATTTTTCACAGACCATGTCAGTTTTGAAGTGGATATGAAGGGTCTTCATATTAGAAATACCCCACAAATGACCCCATTATAAAAACTGCACCCCTCTAAGTATTCAAAATGACATTCAGAATGTTTGTTTACCCTTTAGGTGTTTCACAGGAATAGCAGCAAAGTGAAGGAGAAAATTCAAAATCTCAATTTTTTACACTAACCTGTTCTTGTAGACCCAGTGTTTGAATTTTAACAAGGGGTAAAAGGAGAGAAATCCCCCCAAATGTGTAACCCAATTTCTCTCGAGTAAGGAAATACCTCATATGTGTATGTCAAGTGTTCGGAGGGCGCAGTAGAGGGCTCAGAAGGGAAGGAGCGACAATGGGTTTTTGCAGAGTGAGTTTTTCTGAAAGGATTTTTGGGGGGCATGTCACATTTAGGAAGCCCCTATGGTGCCAGAACAGCTGAAAAGCCCCCACATGGCATACTATTTTGGAAACTACACCCCTCAAGGTACATAATAAGGGCAGGGGTTTATGTAACAAGGGCAGGGGTTTACAGCAAGGAAACTTGCTGTAAACACCTGCCCATGTGAATGTACATTCACATGGGGGACGGGCAAAACTACAACTCCCAGCATGCCCTTTGGCTGTCCGATCATGCTGGGGGTTGTAGTTATGCAACAGCTGGAGGCACACTGGTTGCAAAACACAGTTTGTTACTTAACTCAGTGTTTCGCAACCCATGTGTCTCCAGCTGTTGCTAAACTACAACTCCCAGCATGCATGGTCTGTCAGTGCATGCTGGGAGTTATAGTTTTGCAACAGCTGGAGGCAAACAGGTTGGGAAACACTGAGTTAGGAAACAGACAATGCTTCCCAACTAGTGTGCCTCCAGTTGTTGCAAAACTACAACTCCAAGCATGCCCAGACAGTCTAGGCATGCTGAAAGTTGTAGTTCTGTAACATCTGGAAGAGCACAGATTGGAGACCAGTGCACAGTGGTCTCCAAACTGTGGTCCTCCAGATGTTGCAAAACTACAACTCCCAGCATGCCCAGACAGCCAAAGGCTGGGCATGCTGTGAGTTGTAGTTTTAAAACTCCTAGAAGCAACAGTGAAGATCACATTACAGCGATCTTCACTGCTGCATCTGATGCCACAGCTGCCTCCTCCACTTGTGCCTGCCGCCGGCCCCAGGTATGTGCCGTGGGCCACCCCATCACCCCCCCCCCCCCACAGCACTCATCATCCCCCGCTCTGCCCGACTTCTAGGAACGGGCAGACTGAGGGAAATGAACTTTAAACCCCCCCCCCAGTCAGCTGAGACACCCCCCCCAGTCAGCTGACACACTGTGATTGGTCCACAGGGACCAATCACAGGGATTGCTGACTAGGACCATCCACAGATGGTCCTGGGGGAGGCTTGCAGAAGTTGTCTCCTGCTGGTAACAGCGGGACTTCTGCCAGCTAACCCATGCGATGCCGCGCATCGCCGGGTTAACTGAATGCCTTTTATAAACGGCGGAATGCGCGAAGGACCTGCCCAATCGGCCGTTTATATAAGGCATTCTGTGGGAAGGGGTTAGTTGAGTTATTACCGTACGACAAAGTGCTCCACCAATCAGAGGCTGAGCAGTGCTATTGGCTGTCTGGGCATGCTGGGAGTTGTAGTTATGTGAAACCATATTCAACTGCGGCTCTTCATACATTTGGGGCACCTTACTCCGAGATATTTTTGTTTCTCACTGACATATAAAACACTGATTTATAATAAATTCCCTACTTTGTCTATTATGACAATAATTACAACTATTGGAATATTTGTCTAATAAAAATGTTTATTCATCTTTCCCAGTGTTCATACATACAGGTTGGTGGTGAATACCCATAGTATACTGGCGATGATGGTAATGACACCTTTAATCTCGGGGATATTGACAATTAGGATGGCAACGGTGACCCGTCCCAGGAACTGTCTGACCGAGTTAATATAGTCCATCGGTCCGGTGATGCTGGTCACTATCCCCCTTGGCATAACCCACGTCAGAAGCTGGAGTGTGATGGCGATCCAGGTGAGCCTGTCACTGAAGAAGCCGATCCAGCTGATGGCGGTGGGGTTACAGATCACGTAAAGAAGCTCTATAGTGCTGTTGGTGGTAATCCAGGTCACAAACTCATTGACTGGGTTCATCCAGGCAAGCAGGGAGCTGCTGGTGATGGTGGGGATCCAGAAGATCAAGTCAGTGGTGGTGTCTATCCAGGACAGCAGGTCACTGATGATAGTAGCAAACGAGATCAGGTCGTCAACAGCATCTATGAACCGGTCCAGCAGGTTGTTATCGATGGGAATATAGCATAGCAGGCAGATGATCATGTCACCATAAGTGCTGATCCAGCCAAGATAGTTTTTGATGATGGCCGCCCCGCTCTGCAGGTTGTTGGTAATGGAATCCCAGTTGATCGCGTCGTTGCTGGCAGTGGTGTCATTACTCCCCAGGACAGGGGTGATCTTTCTGATCCTGGTCCTGGTCCAGATGGGACACTTCATGTCGCTGCTGGCAGAGGTTTGATTACTCACCAGGACAGGGGTGATCTTTCTGATCCTGGTCCTCGTCCAGATGGGACACTTCATGTCGCTGCTGGTAGTATTCAAGCTGGGCAGATCTCTGATGGTATCGTTCTGCCCTTGCAGGTGGCTGGAGGTGATATTCCGGCTCGGTTGGTTGCTGGTGATTTCAAACCAGAAACTCGGGCCGGTGGTGAAGAGGGAACCCAGGAGGATGGTAACTGTCCAGCACATGCTACAGGCCAAATTGACCTCATCCCTGCTGATGTGGTCCCCTCGAATCATGATAAAATAAAATAAAAAGCGCAAGGAAACAATATAGAAACACTAGTGCTCGCTAGATTGCAGTCCTCAGAGTAAGGCCTCTGGGGCTCTGCACCTCTTTTTCCAGCTATCACCATTTGTGAAGTCACATGTGTGATGTCATACGGAATGTCACTGCTCTGAGGACAGGTGTAAACATGGACATTTACATCCATTTGTTTTATAGGGTGAAATAAGCTTTTTATTATTAAATAAAGGTATAGAAAACTCGGGGTATAGGGTGTTTTTTTTTGGGGGGGGGGGGGGGCGGTGACTTTATATGGAGGACTGGGTATTTGGGTGGGAACGAACATCACTTTATAACATAGACAAACAAATATAATATAATATACAAATATAAATACAAATATTAATAAAATTCTGACAAAAAGTCCAACGTTATCTACAGATTTGGGTAGTCTGGCAGGAGGATTCCTCATTTTTGAGAATAGGAGGAGGAGGAAAGTGATGGTGGGGGAAGAATACACAGCTCCCGAATTGATCAGAACACTACAGCTCTGCTTCATTGGGAGTAGTCACCAGCACCCCAACCACCATGTTTCTTTTTTTCCCCTATATATTGCAACTTATTCCTTCTGCATATATACCTACAAACGCCAAAAGCGTAACCCCGACACCAAATAAAGTACAAATCGATGTATGAAAATGTATATATTTTTTATTAATAAAAGAACATGATTCTAAAAATGTACATAATAGACTAAATAAAATAAATATATATCAATATATGTTAAAACATTTGGCTGCAAATAATGGCTACAGGTTCGGAATTTATATAATAGTGACCCAATAGACACACCTGTCCAAATAGTAAGCCGCTGGGTCGGAAGTGACGTTGGACACCGCGGCACTCGTGTGATGGAGCACGCAACGCGCATTCACATTATAGAGTGGGTTCGGCAACGAAAACATGGCCACAGTCACTCATACTGCGCATGCGTGCACAAAAAAATTCTAGGGGGAAAGACAGATCGCTGCTAATGGAGGGATATACAAAATAAGTTGAACATCGGACTCAGGGCTAAATAATACAAAGAATGAAAATATATAGTGGGAGAACTGACTGTGAAGGCAATAACATGGCTATAAATAATGCATATACATTTGAGATAATAGCAATAATAATTATTATAATAATCCAGGGGCATATGAAAGCATAAAAAAATGACAAGGATGTGATAACATGCATAATGGTAAAACAAATACCGTAAATAGCGCATGCAACATAAACAAAAATGAGAAAAATATTTTTGTAAAAAAATATATTTGTAGAAGTGTATACCGTATTTTTCGCCCTATAGGACGCATCGGTATATAAGACACACCCAATTTTAAAGGCGCAAAATCTAGAAAAAAAAAATTCTGAACCCAACAGTTATCTTCAACCTGCGGACCTCCAGATGTTGCAAAACAACAACTCCCAGCATGCCCGGACAGCCGTTGGCTGTCCGGGCATGCTGGGAGTTGTAGTTTTGCAACAACTGGAGGTCCGCAGGTTGAAGACCACTGGATAGGAGGTAATACTCACGTGTCCCTGCCGCTCCGGACCCGTCACCGCTGCCCTGGATGTCGCTCCTTCGCTGTCGCCGCGTCCCCGTGGTATCCCCGACGCTCCGGACGTCTTCTTCCCTGGGATCCACGCTCTCCGTCGCCGTCATCATCACGCGATCGGTGATGTCCTGTATTAGCCGCGGGTCCCGGCCGTTGATGGCCACCGGTACCGCCGCGATAGGTGTGTGTATTCGCCGTGTAAGACGCACCAACTTTCCCCCCCAGTTTTGCAGAATAAAAAGTGCGTCTTATACGGCGAAAAATACGGTAAATGAATCTTGATTAGTGTGCAGGAATGATGTATACTAAATCCAAATGGATAGGAGCAGTGCCTGAAGAGTGCAGGAATATATAGAGCATGCAATACAATACATACATATACAAAAGATATAAAAAGTGCAGAGATATAGTGCATATAGTACAATGCATATATATATATATATATAGATAGATAGATACATAGATATACACAAAACATGCATAATATAAAAGGATCCTGCATGTCAGAGGCCATATGCCCAGCAGAGGTGAGTGGATTAGGCATGTTAGGGTCTCATCCGACAAGAGGCCACCTCCGTGTGGTGGATGGGGACACGTTTTGATCAAAAAGTGCGCTAAGAGCCTCGATTTTTTTGACAAAGAGAGCTGCTGCTGCAACCTTATTTTTTGTATACTTTATATACGGTACATCCTACTGAAATTATATTGTTCAGAAAATGGTGTAAATCTTTTTTATTGAGTAACGAAAACTGAGATTGGAAACCTTTTCAAAAATGTCTTTTATTTCTTTCCTATTAAAAATTATATAAAAAAAAAAAAACCTCTACACAAAAAATGTATATAAACTATATACTCATTATCGACCGCCAGTTTATAGAATCATTGGGGGAGATTTCTCATTAGGGTCTGTTGTAGACACAGATCTGCCCCTTTACACAATTTACAAAAGTTGTGCACGTCGTTTGATAAATTTTGCGCAAATATATAACCCCCTCCCCCCCTGGCTCTACCGTGCACGCCTTCTCTACCTCCACAGCACTGCTCACATAGCTAGAAGTGCTGGAGCAGCAGTGTGCGCCGAACAAAACTCTGCACAATAGTAAAATTATAAATATTTATAAAGTACACAGAGGGTAGATTCTCAAAGAATTTTGCGGCACAAAAAAATCAATTTTGCGCCAAAATTTTGGCGCAAAAAATATTGAACACATTTCAAAGAGCTTTGTGCCGCGGTTTACACCGTTCACGTCAGTTTTGTAAAAGTGGGTGTGTCCACGTATATTTTCTGCTTTACATGATGGGCACTAGGTCTTCTCCAGGAAACTATAGACCGGTAAGTCTAACGTGCATTGTGGGTAAATTGTTTGAAGGATTTATACGGGATTACATACAGGAATACATAGGGGATAATTGTATTATAAGTGATAGCCAGCATGGGTTTCCTAAGGATAGAAGTTGTCAAACCAATCTAATTTGCTTTTTTGAAGAGGTGAGTAGAAGCCTTGACAGAGGAATGGCTGTGGATATAGTGTTTCTGGATTTTGCTAAAGCGTTTGATACTGTCCCTCACAGACGTCTGACAGGTAAGTTAAGGTCTTTGGGTTTGGAAATTTTAGTTTGTAACTGGATTGAACACTGGCTCATGGATCGTACCCAGAGAGTGGTGGTCAATGATTCGTACTCTGATTGGACCCCGGTTATTAGTGGTGTACCCCAAGGTTCTGTACTGGGACCGCTGTTGTTTAATTTATTTATCAATGATATAGAGGATGGTATTAACAGCTCTTTTTCTATCTTTGCAGATGACACAAAGCTTTGTAGCACAGTACAGTCTATAGAGGATGTGCATAAGTTACAAGATGACTTGGATAGACTAAGTGTCTGGGCATCCACTTGGCAAATGAGGTTCAATGTGGATAAATGTAAAGTTATGCATCTGGGTACTAATAACCTGCATGCATCGTATGTCTTAGGGGGGATTAAACTGTCAGAGTCACTGGTAGAGAAGGATCTGGGTGTACTTGTAGATCACAGACTACAGAATAGCATGCAATGTCAGGCTGCTGCTTCCAAAGCCAGCAGGATATTGTCATGTATCAAAAGAGGCATGGACTCAAGGGACAGGGACATAATACTCCCCCTTTATAAAGCATTGGTACGACCTCACCTGGAATATGCTGTTCAGTTTTGGTCGCCTGTACATAAAAGGGACACTGTGGAGCTGGAAAGGGTGCAGAGACGCGCGACTAAACTAATATGGGGCATGGAACATCTTAGCTATGAGGAGCGATTAAAGGAGTTACAATTGTTTAGTCTTGAGAAGAGACGTCTAAGGGGGATATGATAAACGTATATAAGTATATTAATGGCCCATACAAAAAATATGGAGAAAAACTGTTCCAGGTTAACCCCCCCCCCCCCCAAAGGACGAGGGGGCACCCCCTCCGTCTGGAGAAGAAAAGGTTTAGTCTCAAGGGGCGACACGCCTTCTTTACCATAAGAATTGTGAACTTATGGAACAGTCTACCTCAGGAACTGGTCACAGCAGGAAAAATTAACAGCTTTAACCTCCCTGGCAGTATGATTCTGTCTGGAAATGTGCACCAAAAGCGGTACAATTTTTTTTAACTGAATTTCACATCTCCCTCCGCCCATTTCACATCTCCCCCGTCACATTCCCCTCTCCCTTGTCACATCCCCCGTCACATTCTCCCCCCTCCTTGTCACATTCTCCCCCCTCCTTGTCACATTCTCCCCCCTCCTTGTCACATTCCCCCCCTTGTCACATTATCCCCCTTCATGTTACATTCCCCTCCCCCTGTCACATCCCCCCCTTGTCACATCCCCCCTTCATGTCACATCCCCCCTGTCACATTCCCCCCCTTGTCACATTCCCCCCTGTCACATTCCCCCCCTCTCACATTCCCCCCCTCTCACATTCCCCCCTTGTCACATTCCCCCCTTGTCACATTCCCCCCCTTGTCACATTCCTCCCCTGTCACATTCCCCCCCCTGTCACATTCCCCCCCCTGTCACATTCCCCCCTTGTCACATTCCCCCCCTGTCACATTCCCCCCTTTGTCACATTCATCCCCCCCTGTCACATTCCCCCCCTGTCACATTCCCCCACTGTCACATTCCCCCCCTGTCACATTCCCCCCCTTGTCACATTCCCCCCTGTCACATTCCCCCCTGTCACATTCCTCCCCTCTCACATTCCCCCCTTGTCACATTCCCCCCTTGTCACATTCCCCCCCTTGTCACATTCCCCCCTGTCACATTCCCCACCTGTCACATTCCTCCCCTCTCACATTCCCCCCTTGTCACATTCCCCCCTTGTCACATTAACCCCTTGTCACATTCCCCCCCTGTCACATTCCCCCCTTGTCACATTCCCCCCTTGTCACATTCCCCCCTTGTCACATTCCCCCCCTGTCACATTCCCCCCCTGTCACATTCCCCCCCTGTCACATTCCCCCCTTGTCACATTCCCCCCTTGTCACATACCCCCCTTGTCACATTCCTCCCCTGTCACATTCCCCCCCTGTCACATTCCCCCCCTGTCACATTCCCCCCCCCTGTCACATTCCCCCCTTGTCACATTCCCCCCTTTGTCACATTCATCCCCCCCTGTCACATTCCCCCCCCTGTCACATTCCCCCCCCTGTCACATTCCCCCCCTTGTCACATTCCCCCCTGTCACATTCCCCCCCTGTCACATTCCTCCCCTCTCACATTCCCCCCTTGTCACATTCCCCCCTTGTCACATTCCCCCCCTGTCACATTCCCCCCTTGTCACATTCCCCCCTTGTCACATTCCCCCCTTGTCACATTCCCCCCCTGTCACATTCCCCCCCCTGTCACATCCCCCCCCTGTCACATTCCCCCCTTGTCACATTCCCCCCTTGTCACATTCCCCCTTGTCACATTCCCCCCCTGTCACATTCCCCCCCTTGTCACATTCCCCCCTGTCACATTCCCCCCCTGTCACATTCCTCCCCTCTCACATTCCCCCCCTGTCACATTCCCCCCTTGTCACATTCCCCCCTTGTCACATTCCCCCCTTGTCACATTCCCCCCCTGTCACATTCCCCCCCTGTCACATTCCCCCCTTGTCACATTCCCCCCTTGTCACATTCCCCCCCTGTCACATTCCCCCCTTGTCACATTCCCCCCTTGTCACATTCCCCCCTTGTCACATTCCCCCCCTGTCACATTCCCCCCCTGTCACATTCCCCCCCCGTCACATTCCCCCCCTCTCACATTCCCCCCTTTGTCACATTCATCCCCTGTCACATTCCCCCCTTGTCACATTCCCCCCTTGTCACATTCCCCCCCTGTCACATTCCCCCCCTGTCACATTCCCCCCTTGTCACATTCCCCCTCTGTCACATTCCCCCCCTGTCACATTCCCCCCTTTGTCACATTCATCCCCCCTTCTCACCTTGTCCTGCAGCAAATACACTAGGTTTGCCGGCAGATTTCATACCTAGTGTATCTGCTGCAGAACAAGCCCTTTCCCCTTCAGCCAATCACAGGCTTTACACCACTGCGGCCTGTGATTGGCTGAAAAGTGAAAGGTCCTAGAAGATGAATAGTGAAGAGAGGACACCCCGGACCGCACGGAGGGGAACGACATCTGCAGGGACCGGGACTAGGTGAGCAAAAGGTTTTTTTATTTTACTACTTCTTCCTTTTACACTTAGCTCAGTGTTTTTCTACCAGGGGGCCTCCAGCTGTTGTGAAACTACTACTCCCAGCATGCCCGGACAGCCTTTGGCTGTTCGGGCATGCTGAGAGTTGTAGTTTTGCAACAGCTGGAGGCCCCCTGGTAGGGAAACACTGACTTTTAGTATTTTTCTTTACCTGCTCTGGCCGGCCCCCGCAACGGGAGCCGACCAGAGCAGATAATCGCATGTTTTCCCGGGGGGCCGCATCGCTATATCACATTGCTTTTGCGATATATCGTGCAGCCCGGCCGGGAACTCTGCAATTCTACCCCGAGCGTGACTCGGGGTTACCGATCCTGGCAGGGAAAATTAACCCCGAGTCACGCTCGGGAATACCGCTCAGGAGGTTAAAACAGGATTAGATACATTCCTGGAACAAAATAACATTAATGCTTATGAAGAAATATAAAATCCCATCCCTTCCCCAATATCGTGCCACACCCCTACCCTTCAATTCCCTGGTTGAACTTGATGGACATATGTCTTTTTTCGACCGTACTAACTATGTAACTATGATATTTTCAAAGGGGTGAGAGTCCAGTTTACATAAAAAATTTCATACCGGAAATCACAGAAATTGTGTTGCAGTTTTACTGTTTTTGGGGGGGTTTTTTCTTTGCTTTTGTGGGAAAAGGTGTTATTTAAGTAATTATAAAAAAAATAAAAATAAAAAAAAAACTATTATTGAAAATGGCATTAAAAAAAAATACATATATATATAGAATTTTTTTTTTTTTTTTTTTATTGGTCACTGCACCTGCACTCACATTTAAGCTCAGAAATGTTTTATTTAACGCACATTGACAGGATTGTGGAGCCGGATGGTACCCAACACGTAGACACTGGCCCTATAGCAACGGCTTTCCGGGACTTCTACTATTCTCTTTATAACATACACCCAACTAACCCCACGCCATTGCCACGCACGCAGGCAATCCAAACTTTCTTGTACCGATTGAATTTACCTACCCTCACCACACTGGAAGGGGAAACATTGCTGGAGCCTTGCACTGCTGAGGAGGTTGAGGCAGTAATAAAGTCCTTCCCCATAGGGAAGAGCCCGGGACCAGATGGCCTGAGCTTACAATACTATAAAAAGTTGGGCACAGTCTTGCTGCCTCGGCTTACTCAGTGGTGCAACGCGTTACTTGGAGGCACCCATTTGCCGCCCCAATCCCTAGAGGCACACATCACTATTCTACCAAAAGAAGGTAAAGACCCTCTACTGTGCTCGAGTCATAGGCCCATTTCACTTTTGAATATGGACCTAAAGATCTGGGCTAAGCTGTTGTCCATGAGACTTCGCCCTCTCCTCCCTGGCCTCATTCATGTGGACCAGACTGGTTTTGTGAAGGGCAGGGAGGGGAAGCATAATGCATTACGAGTCATGCACGCTATTCACTATGCCACACAAAAAAAGATCCCTCTACTCCTTCTCGGCACAGATGCCGAGAAGGCGTTTGATAGGGTAGCGTGGGACTACATGAACAAGGTGTTAACCAAATATCGCATCCCTGATCGCTTCATCCGAGCTATCATGTCCCTATATAGTGAACCCAGCGCACGGGTTAGGGTCAATGGCACTCTTTCTGAACCTTTCCCCATATGTAATGGGACGCGACAAGGGTGCCCCCTATCACCGTCACTGTACGTCCTCGTGATGGAGACTCTTCTCCAGGCCTTGAGGCAGGATGGGGCGATTAGGGGATTGCAAATAGGGGATAGGCCTCATCTTACGGCAGCATTCGCTGACGATCTGCTCATAATGATCACTAATCCTACTGAAGCCCTGCCTCGTGTCCAATGCGTTATTGAAGAGTATGGAACCCTATCCAATTTCAAAGTAAATTATAGTAAGTCGGAGATACTGAACATCACGATACCCCCTCGTATAGCCTCGAGTCTACAATCTTCCTCGTCTTATAGATGGCCATCTAAACACATCACATACCTGGGCATAGCCCTTCCCTCGTCGCTGAGCAACTTGTTTGACCTTAACTATGTACCCTTACTGACTAAAATGAAGAATAAAATTGACTCCTACAAGTTACCCTTCCTTTCATGGGTGGGGCGACTCAACCTCCTACAGACATACATTGTACCGTCCATACTCTACTTACTGCGCATGGTACCCATAGAACTACCTAAATGGTATCTCCTGCAATGGAAACGGCTCTTTGGGGCTTTCCTTTGGTCAGGGAAGCGCCCACGTTTAGCACATTCCCTTCTTACTAGATCTAAGAGGAGCGGTGGCATAGGTATGCCAGACATTTCTATGCTTTATACAGCTAACCATATTCATAGATGGGTTGAGATCACTACTAGAACTAGCCTACTGGGTAGCTCAGAACTTGAATGCTCACAAATGACTTCTCGAGGCTTTGGGGTGGACCGTCATGTCTGGCTGCCTACGCGCCGCTCCCTCTCGCATGTTAATAATCCCCTGTTGAAAGGTACACTCACTATCAAAAGAGCTTATGATAAAGGCACAACACAAGGAAACCACGGAAAAACACTGATTTCTCCATGCTTTCCAAGTTCTCTGATTCCATATGCAGTTCACCCTGACATGCAAGAGGCGGACGACTTGTGGTCCCATTTTCAACACGTCCCTGTCAAAACCCTATGTGCCCGAAATCAACCACCCACAGTTGAGACACTATCCACAATAGTCCCACACCTTAAAACTAACTTTCTACATCTTCATATGCTCAGGGAGATGTGTGTTGCATTTCTAAAGGTGTATGTCATTGGTGAAAAGCCAACCTGGATAGATAAGTTGATGCAATTCTCACCGAACTGCAAGCCAAAATTTTCCACATTTAATGCCTGTTTGAGAGATGAGAGGCAAACTTCTGACCCGTTGTACTTGAGATCCTGGGAGGAGGAGTTGGGGGCGCAAGTTCACGGACCAGGAGAGGAAATCCATTCTAACAGGCTCCCATGGCTTCTCTAGGTGCGTTAAGCTACAAGAAGGTCATTATAAACTAGTAGCCAGATAGTATAGGACGCCCGAGTTATTATATCATTTGGGTCTGAGTGCTTCCCCTGCATGCTGGAGATGCCATGGGGGCGTGGGCTCTTTGTCTCACATTTGGTGGTCATGCCCCAGGATAACGTCTTACTGGAATGAAGTGAATTGCATCATAGATAAGGTGATGGGACGGCATGTCCCTCTCTCACCAGAGGTGGTTCTCTTGGGCTTATCGACTAGGGATTGCACCTTGTCGAAGAGGTCTCTGATTGCACACTTGCTAACTGCAGCCAAGGCATTAGTCCCACTACATTGGTTAGATGAAACACCTCCTACAGTTCAACAATGGATCTCTAAGGTCTCCCAGTTGTGTAGAATGGAGGAGCTCTCCAGTTGGAGTGATCGCTCACATGACAGATACTGGAGTATATGGGCTCCTTGGCTGGGCTTTCGTGATGCTGACACTGCTCTCCCTCTCTCGCATCAGACATAGCAACTGGGTTCCAGCAAATGACCCCATAGACAACCCCCCCACCCCTCTTTCCCAGCCCACCCTTCCCCCCCTCTCCACCTCCTCACCCACGACCAAAAACCTTATATCTATTCTTTATCCTCCACTCGTCTCTCTTTCTCCCTATTTTCTCTTTCTTCTGCCTCCCACCTTGGAGAATTCCTACGCCTTTTCATTTCTCCTCTTTCTTTCTTCTCCGTCAATGCTCTAACACATTGTGCTCGTGTTCATTGACCCTACTATGTTCAGTACCATACTCCTATTACAGTTCCACCTAATTAACTGGGCTCCTAGGTGACAACACCTCAGACTTATAGGATGCTTATAGGTATGACTGACCTGTTTTATGTATGTCTTAAGTAGATGTTGGCCAATACTTCTCTTGATAGATTTGTCTTATTGATTTTACAATGATACATCAACACAGGAGCCCAATGGTCCTTTTAAATGTTACCTGGGGCCTAGCCCACACGACCCCTTTATCTTGCTTTTCTCTCTTTTTCTTTCTTCTTGATTAGCATTATGTAATGTACTTCATATTACATTTGTATGTTCTGTTGTATTGCAATATTCGAAAATAAAGAATTGAAAAAAAAAGAAATGTTTTATTTATACAGTTATCACTGGGCACTAGTAACCATGGAATATTTTGTGAGATGTTTCCGCCAGAATTTTCTGTAATGTAAAATTTGGCGCCAAAAAAAAATCCAATGTGGCTGCAAAAAAAAAATTGGGGGTGCGAAAATGAATTTTCACATACTTTCAAAGCAGCACAAGAGATCTTTGAAAATGTATAAGCATGACCACGCACACACTCAACTTGGCTACATACACCTGATCACTCACTCAGCTCTGCTGCATTTACAAAATCACACACTCAGCTCTACTACATATACACAATCACACACTCGGCTCTGCTACATAGACACAATCACACACTCAGCTCTGCTGCATTTACACAATCACACACTCAGCTCTGCTACATACACCTGATCACACACTCAGTTCTGCTGCATATACACAATCACACACTCAACTCCTGCTACATATACACACACACTCAGCTCTACTGCACATACACACACACAAACTCAGCTCTACTGCATATACACACACTCACACTCAGCTCTACTGCATATACACACACACACTCAGCTCTGCTGCATATACACACACTCAGCTCTGCTGCATATACACACACTCAGCTCTACTGCATATACACACACTCAGCTCTACTGCATATACACACACTCACACTCAGCTCTACTGCACATACACACACACACACTCAGCTCCTGCTACATATACACACACTCACACTCAGCTCTACTGCATATACACACACACTCAGCTCTACTACATATACACAATCACACATATACATTGGGGGAAATTTATCATTGTTGTAGGTACATGTTTTTTGTAGATTGTTTTGGTTGGTCTAAATTTGGTGCAATTGCAAGGCACATGATAAATTTTGTGCAAAGTTCTAAATCTCCACACAGAGTACACCTGAGCTGCACCTCACAGGAAAAGTGGACATAGGGATTTTGTTCTATTGCTTTGAGGCTTGGATTCCATTGAGGTTTTTTGTTCACCAGCAAAAACGCCAGAAGAACTGTCACAGCTTTTTCCTGCATTTTTTCAGTTTTTCTTGTGTTCTTTTTCTTGCGTTTTTGCTGGTGTGTGGTAACAATCATTTTTGGATCCTGTGGCAATTTTTTTTACTGCCTTCAGGTACCACTCCATGGGTCAGATGCAGAGGGCCCAGTCCAGAGTGTAAGGAGGTGAGGAGTGATATATAGCGTATACAGGGTGCAGAGCATCACTACTTACCTACGCCAGCTGTATAGCATACTGGGGTACATAGTGTACCCATCAGGGATGTGGAAATCCTATCGCCCGACGCCCGGGACAAGTAGTTTTGGGCGCCGGGCAGGTGAATTGTTCATAGATTTAGCCCTGTATCGGGCGAGCAGGGACAGACAGACTTCCCCCTTATTTTTCTTTAATGTCGGTGTAAGGCGCAGGAGCCGATGGAAGTCTCACACCGGCACTCAGAGTGTATGGAGGGGGCGGTGGCCTCCAGCTGACATAGAGTCCACTTATCTCCCCTCCCGGAGGATGGACGGAGCTCAGAAGACACAGCAGGGTGAGAGAAAGGATGTAGACAGCTCCGTGCACAGCTCTATCCCTCCCCCTGATCTGTCTCCCCAGGACCTAATCCACCACGAGGAGGTTGCTAGTTTGCACAGGGAAAACACAGAGCAGGGGGGAGGGGGAGGACGGAAATCTCACCTCACACCGGCGGTGACTACAGCTCTGATGTCCACTCATGGCCGGATCAGGTGAGGAGGCCGAGAATGCAGGCGGCGGCAGGAAGGGTGGTTGTATATGTATGGTGTGAGTGTATGTGTGATGTGTGTATGTAATGTATGATGGGGGGGGCAGCGGCAGGTGTATGTATGATGTGTGCATATGTATGGTGTATATCAGTGTTACCCAACCAGGGTTCCTCCAGCTGTTGCAAAACTACAACTCCCAGCATGCCCTGGGCATGCTGGGAGTTGTAGTTTTGCAACAGCTGGAGGATCCCTGGTTGGGAAACACTGGTGTATATGTATGGTGTGAGTGTATGTGTGATGTGTGTATGATGTCTGTCTGTGTGTGATGTGTATGTAATGTATAATGTGTGTATGGTGTATATGTATGGTGTGAGTGTATGTGTGATGTGTGTATGATGTCTGTCTGTGATGTATGTGTGATGTGTGTATGATGTCTGTCTGTGTGTGATGTGTATGTAATGTATAATGTGTGTGTCACGATGCCGGCTGGCAGGTAGTGGATCCTCTGTGCCAGAGAGGGATTGGCGTGGACCGTGCTAGTGGATCGGTTCTAAGTCACTACTGGTTTTCACCAGAGCCCGCCGCAAAGCGGGATGGTCTTGCTGCGGCGGTAGTGACCAGGTCGTATCCACTAGCAACGGCTCAACCTCTCTGGCTGCTGAAGATAGGCGCGGTACAAGGGAGTAGACAGAAGCAAGGTCGGACGTAGCAGAAGGTCGGGGCAGGCAGCAAGGATCGTAGTCAGGGGCAACGGCAGGAGGTCTGGAACACAGGCTAGGAACATACAAGGAACGCTTTCACTGGCACAATGGCAACAAGATCCGGCAGGGAAGTGCAGGGGAAGTGAGGTGATATAGGGAAGTGCACAGGTGAAGACACTAATTGGAATCACTGCGCCAATCAGCGGCGCAGTGGCCCTTTAACTCGCAAAGACCCGGCGCGCGCGCGCCCTAGGGAGCGGGGCCGCGCGCGCCGGGACAGGACCGAGGGAGAGCGAGTCAGGTACGGGAGCCGGGGTGCGCATCGCGAGCGGGCGCTACCCGCATCGCGAATCGCATCCCGGCTGGAAGCAGAATCGCAGCGCCCCGGGTCAGTGGATCTGACCGGAGCGCTGCAGCGGAGAGAGTGTAGCGAGCGCTCCGGGGAGGAGCGGGGACCCGGAGCGCTCGGCGTAACAGTACCCCCCCCCCTTGGGTCTCCCCCTCTTTTTAGGGCCTGAGAACCTGAGGAGCAGACTTTTATCTAGGATGTTGTCCTCAGGTTCCCAGGATCTCTCTTCAGGACCACAACCCTCCCAGTCCACTAAAAAAAAAAGTTTTCCCTCTGACCTTTTTAGAGGCTAAGATCTCTTTGACAGAGAAGATGTCCGAGGAGCCGGAAACAGGAGTGGGAGGAACAGATTTGGGAGAAAAACGGTTGAGGATGAGTGGTTTAAGAAGAGAGACGTGAAAGGCATTAGGGATACGAAGAGAAGGAGGAAGAAGAAGTTTGTAAGAGACAGGATTAATTTGACACAAAATTTTGAAAGGACCAAGATAGCGTGGTCCCAACTTGTAGCTAGGGACACGGAAGCGGACATATTTAGCGGAGAGCCATACCTTGTCTCCAGGGGAAAAAACGGGAGGAGCTCTTCTTTTCTTATCCGCGAACCTCTTCATGCGTGAAGAAGCCTGTAAGAGAGAATTTTGGGTCTCTCTCCATATAATGGAAAGGTCACGAGAAATTTCATCCACAGCGGGCAGACCAGAGGGCAAGGGGGTAGGGAGGGGGGGGGAAGAGGGTGACGGCCGTACACCACGAAAAATGGGGATTTGGAGGAAGATTCAGAGACTCTGAAGTTATACGAGAATTCGGCCCATGGAAGGAGATCTGCCCAGTCATCCTGGCGGGAGGAAACAAAATGTCGCAAATAATCACCCAAGACTTGGTTAATTCTTTCTACTTGTCCATTGGACTGGGGATGATATGCAGAAGAAAAATTTAATTTAATCTTGAGTTGTTTACAGAGAGCCCTCCAGAATTTAGACACGAATTGGACGCCTCTATCCGAGACGATCTGCGTAGGCAACCCGTGAAGACGAAAAATGTGTACAAAAAATTGTTTAGCCAACTGAGGCGCTGAAGGAAGACCAGGAAGAGGGATGAAATGTGCCATTTTGGAGAATTGATCAACGACCACCCAAATAACAGTGTTGCCACGGGAAGGGGGTAAATCAGTAATAAAATCCATACCAATCAGAGACCAAGGCTGTTCGGGGACAGGCAGGGGATGAAGAAAACCAGCAGGCTTCTGGCGAGGAGTCTTATCCCGGGCACAGATAGTGCAGGCTCGCACAAAGTCCACAACATCCGTCTCCAGAGTCGGCCACCAATAGAAGCGGGAGATGAGTTGCACAGATTTCTTGATGCCCACATGACCAGCGAGATGGGAGGAGTGACCCCATTTGAGGATTCCGAGGCGTTGGCGTGGAGAAACAAAGGTCTTTCCTGGAGGAGTTTGCCTGATGGAGGCTGGAGAAGTGGAGATCAGGCAGTCAGGTGGAATGATGTGTTGCGGAGAGAGTTCAACTTCTGAGGCATCCGAGGAACGAGAGAGAGCATCGGCCCTAATGTTCTTATCGGCAGGACGAAAGTGAATCTCAAAATTAAATCGGGCAAAGAACAGAGACCACCGTGGTGAGGTCAGCGACAACTGGCAGAGGAACTTCAGCAGGATCCATGGCCGGATCTACTGTCACGATGCCGGCTGGCAGGTAGTGGATCCTCTGTGCCAGAGAGGGATTGGCGTGGACCGTGCTAGTGGATCGGTTCTAAGTCACTACTGGTTTTCACCAGAGCCCGCCGCAAAGCGGGATGGTCTTGCTGCGGCGGTAGTGACCAGGTCGTATCCACTAGCAACGGCTCAACCTCTCTGGCTGCTGAAGATAGGCGCGGTACAAGGGAGTAGACAGAAGCAAGGTCGGACGTAGCAGAAGGTCGGGGCAGGCAGCAAGGATCGTAGTCAGGGGCAACGGCAGGAGGTCTGGAACACAGGCTAGGAACATACAAGGAACGCTTTCACTGGCACAATGGCAACAAGATCCGGCAGGGAAGTGCAGGGGAAGTGAGGTGATATAGGGAAGTGCACAGGTGAAGACACTAATTGGAATCACTGCGCCAATCAGCGGCGCAGTGGCCCTTTAAATCGCAAAGACCCGGCGCGCGCGCGCCCTAGGGAGCGGGGCCGCGCGCGCCGGGACAGGACCGAGGGAGAGCGAGTCAGGTACGGGAGCCGGGGTGCGCATCGCGAGCGGGCGCTACCCGCATCGCGAATCGCATCCCGGCTGGAAGCAGAATCGCAGCGCCCCGGGTCAGTGGATCTGACCGGAGCGCTGCAGCGGAGAGAGTGTAGCGAGCGCTCCGGGGAGGAGCGGGGACCCGGAGCGCTCGGCGTAACAGTGTGTATGGTGTATATGTATGGTGTGAGTGTATGTGTGATGTGTGTATGATGTCTGTCTGTGATGTATGTGTGATGTGTGTATGATGTCTGTCTGTGTGTGATGTGTATGTAATGTATAATGTGTGTATGGTGTATATGTATGGTGTGAGTGTATGTGTGATGTGTGTATGATGTCTGTCTGTGATGTATGTGTGATGTGTGTATGATGTCTGTCTGTGTGTGATGTGTATGTAATGTATAATGTGTGTATGATGCCTGTCTGTGTGATGTGTATGTAATGAGTGATGTGTGTATGTAATGCATGATATGTGGGGGGGGGGGCAGCAGCAGAAGCAGGCCTATGTATGATGTGTGCATATGTATGGTGTATATATATGGTGTGAGTGTATATGTGTATGATGTCTATGTGTGATGTGTGTATGATGTCTGTCTATGTGTGATGTGTATGTAATGTGTGATGTGTGTATGGTGTATATATATGGTGTGAGTGTATGTGTGATGTGTGTATGATGTCTGTCTGTGTGTGATGTGTATCTAATGTATAATGTGTGTATGATGTCTGTTTGTGATGTGTATGTAATGTGTGTATGATGTCTGTGTGATGTGTATGTAATGTAATGTATGATATGTGGGGGGGCAGCAGCAGCAGGCCTATGTATGATGTGTGCATATGTATGGTGTATATGTATGGTGTGAGTGTATGTGTGTATGTAATGTATGATGTGGGGGGGGGCAGTGGCGGGGGTGTGTGTATGGGGATATGGGGGCAGTGGCTGGTGTATGTATGATATGTGTATGCATGAATGTTTTGTATAGGATCGGACTGTCACGTCGGGCATTAGGGCAGTTGTGCCATCTAATTTTATTTATTTTAAGTGGCACCCGCACTATATTGCACCCCCAGAATCCCGCCCCCTTCATACTCACCCGTCAACCAAGAGCCCCACGGATGCACACAAACACGCCCGAACCAAAACTACAACTCCCAGCATGTTACACCATAACCTAAACTGTAGAACTATAAAGTGTAACATGCTGGGAGTTGTAGTTTTGGTTCGGGTCAGCTGCAGAGCCATAGGCTGCATCAGGGCATGCTGGGTGTTGTAGTTACTAACTGCAATTCCCATTATTCCTTGACACAGCCTATGGCTCTGCAGCTGACACAAACCAAAACTACAACTCCCAGCATGTCCTACAATAACCTTAACTGTCCTACTATACAGTGGAACATGCTGCAACACCCACACAACCATAGGCTGTATCAGGGCATGCTGGGAGTTGTAGTTATCTAGTAATTAAATGCAACTTCCAGCATTTTCTGACACAAAATGCACCACATAAACTGGAGAAGCAGAACACCCCCCCCCCCCCCAGTAACACATAAGTCCCTATTGAGACTGAAAAATAGTGATTAAAATATTTTAAAAAGTGCGTATATATGTGAATAAGCCCCTTTCCTAATAAAAGTTTCCAATTTTCTTTAAATAAAAATAATGTAGAAAAATAAACATAAGTGATATCTCTGCATGTGGAAATGTCCAGACTATTAAAATATAATGTTAATTAAACCGTATGGTGAACGTTGTAAATGTAAAGAATAGTCCAGAATTGCTCATTTTTGGTCACTTCATGTGAGAAATTTTTTATAAGGTGATCAAAAAGTTACATCTAGACTTATCTGGTCTTGTCTCGGGTGTAAGAGGCGCTACAGCTCTCCCGCCACTAATAGTCTGACATACTGCGATCGCCTATTAACCCATTAGATCACCGCTGTCAGCAGTGTCTAAAGGATCTTATATCCATCCCTGGTGGTCTAGTGGGGGGGATCAGACTATTTTGGTTGAAATTATTTCATCAATCAGGACAAGTGGATTTTCTTGAGGGACAAGTAGATTGTGTTCCGCTTTAGTCCCTTGGACAAGTAGTTTTTTTTTAATTTCCACACCCCTGACCCATGCAGTGGCGGATCCAGGGGGGGGGGGGGGGGGGGTACAACGGGGCAATTATCCCCCCCCCCCCCGAGATTGCTGCCCCCTAGAATGGTGGGGTGGTGGGGTGACACCCTGTCCCAGCGCTCATCCCTGTCACAAGCTATATTTGTATACTCAGTCTGCAGTGCAGAGGGAGCGTGCACACAGCGTGTCTGTGGAGTTATCGGCACTTACTCGGCTTCTCTTCCCCCTGATTGGCAGCTTTCTACTGCTCTGCTTGGGTCATGTGACACCAAAACATCACATGACCCCAGCAAGCAGGAAGTGTCTGGAGGATACAGGAGCCCAGCAGTGTTCTAAGGCAGGTAAGATAAACTACCCCCCACCATCCATGCCCACCCTTTTCCAGCATCATCCCTCCCCCTTCCCAGCACAATCCCTGCTCACCCCCCCCCCCCCTTCTCACCAGAGGTGCCCCCAGCTGTTGCAATACTACAACTCCTAGCATGCTGGGAGTTGTAGTTTTGCAACAGCTGGAGGGTTGGGAAACACTGACATAAATAAGTGTTTCCCAACCAAGGTGTCTCCAAAGCAAAGCTACAATGCTGTCCAGGCATGCTGGGAGTTGTAGTTTTGTAACAGCTGGAGGCACTCTGGTTAGGAAACATTGATCTATGTCCTATATCAGGGGTACTGAACTGGCAGACCACGGTCCAGATCCGGACTGCGTCCCCCAGTCATTCGGACCATCCGCTGGATCTCCCCTTATTCATTTGTAGCTGTGTCTTTAAGACGCCAATACAAATGAATAGCCGCGGCCCGGAGCGAGGGAGCGATGTGTCCCTGCCCTGCGCTTCTCCTATGATGCAGGTAGCACCATTAGCTGCCTGCATCATCTGCTCTGGCCAGGCCTGACTAGAAGAGGCCAGAGCAGCGGAGCAGTGCGGGACCTGGGACGGCGATTCTAAGCTCTCAGGTAAAAATTTGTGTTCCCCCATCTGTGACTCTCCAGTTATTGTAGAACTACAGCTACCATCATGACCTTTTGTCTGTGCATGATGGGAGTTGTAGTTTTACAACAGATGGAGAGTTACAGTGGCAAAGTTCATATGGGGGCACAGTGGCATTAATTCTGGGGCACAGTGGCATCATTAATTCTGTGGGTACAGTGGCATCATTAATTATATGGGTACAGTGGCATCATTAATTCTGTGGGTACAGTGGCATCATTAATTCTGTGGGTACAGTGGCATCATTAATTATATGGGTACAGTGGCATCACTTATTTGGTGGTCACAGTGGAATCCTTAATTCTGTGGTCACAGTGGCATCATTAATTCTGTGGGGCACAGTGGCATCATTATTTATGTGGGTACAGTGGCATCATTAATTCTATGGGTACTGTGGCATCATTAATTCTGTGGGTACTGGGGCATCATTAATTCTGTGGGTACAGTGGCATCATTAATTCTGTGGGTACAGTGGCATCATTAATTCTGTGACCACAGAATTAATGATGCCACTGTACCCACAGAATTAATGATGCCACTGTACCCACAGAATTAATGATGTCACTGTGCCTACAGAATTAATGATGCCACTGTGCCTCCAAAAGTAATGATGCCACTGTGCCCCACAGAATTAATGATTCCACTGTGCCCCACAGAATTAATGATGCCACTGTGCCCCACAGAATTAATGATGCCACAGTACCCACAGAATTAATGATGCCACTGTACCCACAGAATTAATGATGCCACTGTACCCACAGAATTAATGATGCCACTGTGACCACAGAATTAATGATGCCACTGTGACCACAGAATTAATGATGCCACTGTGACCACAGAATTAATGATGCCACTGTGACCACAGAATTAATGATGCCACTGTACCCACAGAATTAATGATGCCACTGTACCCACAGAATTAATCATGCCACTGTGACCACAGAATTAATGATGCCACTGTACCCACAGTGACATCATTAATTCTGTGGGTACTGTGGCATGATTAATTCTGTGGGTACAGTGGCATTATTAATTCTGTGGGTACAGTGGCATCATTAATTCTGTGGTCACAGTGGCATCATTAATTCTGTGGTCACAGTGGCATCATCAATTCTGTGGTCACAGTGGCATGATTAATTCTGTGGTCACAGTGGCATGATTAATTCTGTGGGTACAGTGGCATCATTAATTCTGTGGGTACAGTGGCATAATTAATTCTGTGGGTACTGTGGCATCATTAATTCTGTGGGTACTGTGGCATCATTAATTCTGTGGGTACTGTGGCATGATTAATTCTGTGGTCACAGTGGCATGATTAATTCTGTGGGTACAGTGGCATGATTAATTCTGTGGGTACAGTGGCATGATTAAATCTGGGGTCACAGTGGCATGATTAATTCTGGGGTCACAGTGGCATCATTCATTCTATAGGCACAGTGGCATCATTAATTCTGTGGGCACAGTGGCATCATTAATTCTGGGGTCACAGTGGCGTCATTCATTCTATAGGCACAGTGGCATCATTCATTCTGTGGGCACAGTGGCGTCATTCATTCTGGGGTCACAGTGGCGTCATTCATTCTATAGGCACAGTGGCATCATTTTATTGTTTTAAGAGACACAGAGGTGCAATTAGTCAGCGTTAGAGCATAGCATCTGCAAGTAATGTTGCAGGGGAATAGTGTGTGGCAGTAATATAACAGGGGCCCAGTGTGTGGCAGAATTATTTTCAGGGGTACAGAGAATGGCAGTATTTTAAGGGGCACAGTGGGTAGCAGTAATATACCAGGGACACAGTGGGTGGCAGGTTTATATTCAGGGCAAAGTATGTGGTAGTATTATATTCAGGGATACAGTGTGTGGCAGTAGTATATTCAGGGGTACAGTGTGTGGCAGTATTATATTCGGGGGTACAGTGTGTGGCAGTATTATATTCAGGGGCCCTGTGTGTGGCAGTATTATATTCAGGGGCCCAGTGTGTGGCAGTATTATATTCAGGGGGTACAGTGTGTGGTAGTATTATATTCAGGGGTACAGTGTGTGGTAGTATTATATTCAGGGGTACAGTGTGTGGCAGTATTATATTCAGTGGGTACAGTGTGTGTGGCAGTATTATATCTAGTGGTTACAGTGTGCAGCAGTATTCAGGTTATACATCCTCCACACTTCAGTTGTTAGTTTGCTATTGCCTTCATGGCGCTGAGGCCGCTAGGTGTGCACCAAGCATTAGCATACAGCTTGGACCTTTACCGGATGGCAGACCTGGATAAGCGGACCCTCACTAAAAATAGGTGAGAACCCCTGGTCTATATATATTCCCTATCTATCTATGTCAGTGTTTCCCAACCAGGGTGCCTCCAGCTGTTGCAATACTACAACTCCCAGCATGCTGGGGTGACACCATTTTCTACCGCAACGGGTGACACCAACCCTAGCAACGCCACTGGCTGTGAGTACACAGCGTGTGAGCTGCGGGGTCGCGATCCACTGCAGGCCGGCGCGATGACTTCACATCATCGCGCCGGCGCCCGGAAATCCCGTCCCCGCGGCCGGCATACAGTAAGTACTAAGAGTATGCTCAGGGCCCAGGGGATTTGGGGGACAGAATATGTGCCACTGTTAAGGGCACTATATCGTACAGGAGGAGGGGGATTTAAAAACTTAGGGGAATTTTTAATGTGAGGGGCTGCAAGGCAAAGCACTGGGGGCACTATATGTGAAGAGCACATGACAGGGGGGCCCTCTGTGCTGTGCCCCTCACATATAATGCCCCTTGTGCTGTGCCCACACATATAAATTATATGTGTGGGGGGCACAGCACAGGGGGTATTATATGTGAGGGGCACAGCACAGGGGGCATTATATGTATGGGGCACAGCACAGGGGGCATTATATGATATAATTCCCCCTGTGCTGTGCCCCACACATATAATGCCCCCTGTGCTGTGCCCCACACATATAATGCCCCCATCATGCGCCCCTCATATATAATGCCCCATCATGCGCCCCTCATATATAATGCCCCCATCCTGTGCCCCTCATATATAATGCGCCATCATGCGCCCCTCACATATAATGCCCCCTGTGCTGTGCCCCTCACATATAATGCTCCTGTCATGTGCCCCAAACATATAATGCCCCCTGTGCTGTGCCCCTCACATATAATGCCCCCTGAGGGGACAGGACATGGGGGCATTATATGTGAGGGGCGCATGATGGGGGCATTATATGTGAGGGGCAAAGAACGGGGGCATTATATGTGAGGGGCAGAGAACGGGGGCATTATATGTGAAGGGCACAGCATGGGGCATTATATGTGAGGGGTGCATGATGGGGGCATTATATGTGAGGGGTGCATGATGGGGGCATTATATGTGAGGGGTGCATGATGGGGGCATTATATATGAGGGGCACATGATCGGGGCATTATATGTGAGGGGCAAAGAACAGGGGCATTATTTGTGAGGGGCACAGCACGGGGGCATTATATGTGAGGGGCACAGCAAAGGGGACATTATATGTGAGGGGCACAGCAAAGGGGACATTATATGTGAGGGGCACAGCACGGGGGGCATTATATGTGAGGGGCACATGATGGGGGCATTATATGTGAGGGATGCATGATGGGGGCATTATATGTGAGGGGCAAAGAACGGGGGAATTATATGTGAAGGGCACAGCACAGGGGGCATTATATGTTAGGGGCACAGGGCATTACTATGTGGGGGGAACGGGACGGGTCATAATTATTATATGAAGAGGCACAAGATGGAGCATTATTACTATATGTTAAGGCACAGAGTGTTCTGCATTTCAGAAGTATAGTGTATATTATGAGGAATTTCTGGGGTGTTACATTTTTTTATGGGCAACAATACATTTGGGTATTTTATTCAGAGGGAGCACTGCACAGCAAGTTATATTCAGAGAGTGCAGTGTGTGGTAGTATTATATTCAGAGAGTGCAGTGTGTGGTAGTATTATATTCAGAGAGTGCAGTGTGGGGTAGTATTATATTCAGAGAGTGCAGTGTGTGGTAGTATTATATTCAGAGAGTGCACTGCACAGCAAGTTATATTCAGAGAGTGCAGTGTGTGGTAGTATTATATTCAGAGAGTGCAGTGTGTGGTAGTATTATATTCAGAGAGTGCAGTGTGGGGTAGTATTATATTCAGAGAGTGCAGTGTGGGGTAGTATTATATTCAGAGAGTGCAGTGTGTGGTAGTATTATATTCAGAGAGTGCACTGCACAGCAAGTTATATTCAGAGAGTGCAGTGTGTGGTAGTATTATATTCAGAGAGTGCAGTGTGGGGTAGTATTATATTCAGAGAGTGCAGTGTGTGGTAGTATTATATTCAGAGAGTGCAGTGTGGGGTAGTATTATATTCAGAGAGTGCAGTGTGTGGTAGTATTATATACAGAGGGTGCACTGCACAGCAAGTTATATTCAGAGAGTGCAGTGTGTGGTAGTATTATATTCAGAGAGTGCAGTGTGTGGTAGTATTATATTCAGAGAGTGCAGTGTGGGGTAGTATTATATTCAGAGAGTGCAGTGTGTGGTAGTATTATATTCAGAGGGTGCACTGCACAGCAAGTTATATTCAGAGAGTGCAGTGTGTGGTAGTATTATATTCAGAGGGTACAGTGTGTGGTAGTATTATATTCAGAGAGTGCAGTGTGAGGTAGTATTATATTCAGAGAGTGCAGTGTGGGGTAGTATTATATTCAGAGAGTGCAGTGTGTGGTAGTATTATATTCAGAGAGTGCACTGCACAGCAAGTTATATTCAGAGAGTGCAGTGTGTGGTAGTATTATATTCAGAGAGTGCAGTGTGTGGTAGTATTATATTCAGAGAGTGCAGTGTGGGGTAGTATTATATTCAGAGAGTGCAGTGTGGGGTAGTATTATATTCAGAGAGTGCAGTGTGTGGTAGTATTATATTCAGAGAGTGCACTGCACAGCAAGTTATATTCAGAGAGTGCAGTGTGTGGTAGTATTATATTCAGAGAGTGCAGTGTGGGGTAGTATTATATTCAGAGAGTGCAGTGTGTGGTAGTATTATATTCAGAGAGTGCAGTGTGGGGTAGTATTATATTCAGAGAGTGCAGTGTGTGGTAGTATTATATACAGAGGGTGCACTGCACAGCAAGTTATATTCAGAGAGTGCAGTGTGTGGTAGTATTATATTCAGAGAGTGCAGTGTGTGGTAGTATTATATTCAGAGAGTGCAGTGTGGGGTAGTATTATATTCAGAGAGTGCAGTGTGTGGTAGTATTATATTCAGAGGGTGCACTGCACAGCAAGTTATATTCAGAGAGTGCAGTGTGTGGTAGTATTATATTCAGAGGGTACAGTGTGTGGTAGTATTATATTCAGAGAGTGCAGTGTGAGGTAGTATTATATTCAGAGAGTGCAGTGTGTGGTAGTATTATATTCAGAGAGTGCACTGCACAGCAAGTTATATTCAGAGAGTGCAGTGTGTGGTAGTATTATATTCAGAGAGTGCAGTGTGGGGTAGTATTATATTCAGAGAGTGCAGTGTGTGGTAGTATTATATTCAGAGAGTGCAGTGTGGGGTAGTATTATATTCAGAGAGTGCAGTGTGTGGTAGTATTATATTCAGAGAGTGCAGTGTGTGGTAGTATTATATTCAGAGAGTGCAGTGTGGGGTAGTATTATATTCAGAGAGTGCAGTGTGGGGTAGTATTATATTCAGAGAGTGCAGTGTGGGGTAGTATTATATTCAGAGAGTGCAGTGTGTGGTAGTATTATATTCAGAGGGTGCACTGCACAGCAAGTTATATTCAGAGAGTGCAGTGTGTGGTAGTATTATATTCAGAGAGTGCAGTGTGAGGTAGTATTATATTCAGAGAGTGCAGTGTGGGGTAGTATTATATTCAGAGAGTGCAGTGTGTGGTAGTATTATATTCAGAGAGTGCAGTGTGTGGTAGTATTATATTCAGAGAGTGCAGTGTGTGGTAGTATTATATTCAGAGGGTACGGTGTGTGGCGGTATTATTTTCAGAGGGTACAGTGTGTTGTATATTCAAGGGGTACAGTGTGTCAGAATTATATTCAGAGGGTGTGTGCCAGTATTATATTCGAAGAATACAGTGTCTGGCAGGTTTATAATAATTATTGTTTTCATATAGAGGATCAGAATCATAGTGAGGAGACGTCTGGGCGTCTGCAGAGAGAAGATTTAGCTGGAACAAGTCCCGTGGTAAGTACATCTGAATTAGATAAGGAAAGACTATAGAGAAGACGTCACCTGTAGTCACTCATATCATTCTGTATCCTCCTCACTATGTCCTATCAGAGCTGGAGTCACTGCAGTTATGATGGGTGAAACAACAACTCCCAGCATCCCCTCACAACTGCTTAGGTCATACTGGGAGCTGTAGTTTTAAATGGTAAAAACCTCTTTAGCACTTTCCCATTCTGTGGCAATTGGTATATTTGATTATTATTCTGACATGTGAACATGGCCTAAGAGTCTTAAAGAAGGTTAGGACTGTATGATACATTTAATAATATTGTAAGTTCCGTAACCAACACCTTGTTTTCTGTCCGCCAACACAAAATACTCTAATAGTGCCCCTCCCGAGACTCGACTCTGGATCCGCCCCTGGACCCATGTATACCATTCAGGAGCCAAGCAAGGAAAGAGTTAACTCACGCTGCTGCTGAGCAGCAGAACTACGGTTCTAGGTCAGGAAACCGGAGAAATGAATGGAAAAAGAGTTCCTCTCAATGACGGCGCTGGTCCAGGATTGAATGAAATTGTTTTATTATATACAGTGCAACGCGTTTCGATCCCGAACAGGGATCTTCATCAGGCATAGTGTACATACTGGAAAATACTTGCTTTTATAAGACAACAATTGAAGAAAAAAAAAAAAGGGGGGGGGGGGGGGGGCGATGACAACTTCCGGAGTGCCGTAGAAGCTGTGTGCAAAAAACATACACATTAATAAAACTAAAATAGCATAAAACAATTGAATAAATAAGTAAAATAATTGTAATGAAAGGCCTGATATATTGTCTAAATAAAAACCAATATAATACATTTATTTAATTAACCCCTTAAGGACGCAGGACGTACTCAAACGACCCCTTTTCCAAGTCCTTAAGGACTCAGGACGTTTGAGTACGTCCTGTCATATCCCGGCCCCCCGCCGCTAGCCGGAGGGGCGCCGGAGCCGGATGCCTGCTGAAATCGTTCAGCAGGCATCCCGGCATATCGCCTAGGGGGGTCATGATGACCCCCCATGTCGGCGATCGCAGCGCATCGCTCGCCAATTCAGACGAGCGATGCGCTGCGATTCCGTTCCCCGCCGCTCGCCGAGCGGGGATCGGAGCCGGATGTCTGCTGATTTCTATCAGCAGACATCCCGGCAGTGTGCCGGAGGAGGTCCGGAGGACCTCCTATACCGGCGATCGCTGCAGGACGCCGGTAACTACCCTGTGACCTGGATATAGATGGTGACTGGTGGTGTAGTATACACCACCAATCACCATCCATGCTGTACTGGGGGCTGGCATTGTGGCCACCCCCCTCAGTACAGCTGTGATTGGGTGGCCAAAGTGGCCATACCAATCACAATGTAATGGGAGGGGATCTGGTGGGCTAGGAGCATGTTGCTCCGTTCTGCCCGCCATTTCAGAGAGATCTGGTGTGCAGGACGGAGCCCCGTGCTGCCCACCATCCCCTCAGTAAAAAAAAAAGTGCCCCTTGCCCCCTTTCTGTGGCCCCTTGGCACAGAAATCCCCAGGGATAGCTTTAGATTAGGTAGGGACAGGTTAGGGTTAAAAAAAAAAAGTCTTTTTTATTTTTTCCAGCGTACCTCAGTGGGTGTCCGTGGGTCCGTAGCACCTTTAGCTGCGTGACCCCGGCCCTGCTGGGTCGCTGCGGTCTGCCGCCAGCGTTTTTTTTGGGCGCAGATCTTTTTTTCTTTTTTTTTTTCCTAAGCGTGTGTGCGGACCCTCTTAGTTATAAAAGAGCGGTCCGCCAACGTTTGTTAAAGCCCACCCGCTGCTGATCAGTCCCGTAGTACTGATCAGCGGTTTTTTTTGTGGTGCCGGCGCTTTTTTTCGGGTTTTCTAGCGTGTTTTTGCACCCATAGGCGGTCCGTGCCCCCAGTAGCAGGCGTGTACTGTGTGGCCGGACCTTACCTGTGTGTGCGGCGTGCCTCACCGCTGTCAGTGATTTATCACTGATCAGCGTTTTTTTTTGGTGGTAAAGGCACTTTTTTCGGTTACCGCGTTCTTTTTTTGCACCCATAGGTGTTCCGTGCCACCAGTAGCAGGCGTGTACTGTGTGGACGGACCGTACCTGTGTGTGCAGCCTGTCCCACCGCTGTCGGTGATTTATCACTGATCAGCGTTTTTTTTGGGTTCAGGCGGGTGCATTTTTTCGGGATTAAGCGTTTTTTTTATTTTATTTTTCGTTTTTTTTGTGTGGGGGTCTGTGTACAAGCCACCAGCCACTGTTCTGGGCTGAGTGGCCGGACCCCCCACTGACTTCTGCGCCCCCTGCCGCCACAAGCGCTAATCAGTGCGCACACCATTGATTAGATAAACGCTTTTTTGTGGCGCAGGTCTTTTTTTGCGTTAGAAGTCCCCTTTCTAAAAAAAAATTAAAAAATAAAAGTCCCCCTTTTTTATATTTTTTTTCTTTCTGTTAGGGCGGGTTAGTTTAGTTTAGTTAGGTTAGGCTAGGGAGGGTTAGGGAGGTAATATCGCACCACACCACACGCAGCACATACACCAATGAAGTTTTTCCACACACACCCCCCCCCCCCCCCCCCCCCGTATCCACATTAGAGTAGGGAAATGGCCCGCAGAGTGTTCTCGGCGGAGGAGGCATATGACCTAATTGCCTCCGATACCGAGAGCGGCTCAGAGGATGATGAAGACCCCACCTTCCTTATTTCATCGTCCTCCTCATCATCTAGTTCAGATGATGAGCCAAGGCGGCGGAGACGCCGCCGTGCGGTGCCGCAAACCTCCTCTGCCCTTGACCCTGTGCCCCATGCTAGTATGAGTCCCCCTGGCGCTCATACTAGTGAAGCCCCCCTGCCAAGGTCACTGGTACCTCGTACCGGAGAACTTGACTGGGCTGAGCCAGCGGACCACGAGCCCGTGATTCCTGAGTTTGTTGGCGACTCAGGAATCAAAATTAACATTGTCAGGTTCACTGAAAAGGACTTTTTCGGTCATTTTTTCAGTGACGACTTTGTTAATTTGATGGTTACACAGACGAATCTGTATGCCCAACACTTCGTCGCCGCTAACCCGGGCTCATTTTTAGCTAGACCCGGCGGCTGGACTCCAGTCGATGCAGCCGAAATGAGGACCTTTTGGGGCCTCGCGCTGCATATGGATATAGTTAAAAAACCCTGTGTCAGGCAATATTGGAGTGGGGACGTCTTTTACCAGACACCCCTCTACAGTATGGCCATGACACGTCCCCGGTTCGAGGCCATTTGGAGATGTTTGCATTATGCTGATAATGCGGCATGTCCCCCCCGAACTGATCCTGCGTATGACCGCCTGTATAAAATCAGGCCGGTCATCAATCACTTCGGGGCCAGATTTTGGGAGGCCTATGTCCCGGGGCGGGAGGTCTCTATTGATGAGTCGCTCATCAGCTTCAAGGGGAGACTCAGCTTCCGGCAATACATCCCAACCAAGCAAGCGCGGTATGGCATGAAGATGTATAAACTTTGCGAGAGTACCTCTGGGTACACTTGCAAGTTTATAGTGTATGAGGGACGAGATTCCCGTTTTGAACCCCCACAATGTCCCTCCACTCTGGGTGTTAGCAGGAAAATCGTTTGGGGCCTTTTGCACCCATTGCTAGATAAAGGTTACCACCTTTATGGGGATAACTTTTATACTAGTATCCTTCTCTTCACATCCCTCGCCGCCAGATCCACGGTCGCTTGTGGGACAGTCCGGAAGAATCAAAGAGGCCTTCCGCCCCATCCCCTACATGCTCCTATCCCCCGGGGTGAGTCCCGTGCCTTTTCCCATGAGAACCTGTTGTTGGTCCGGTATAAGGACAAGAGGGATGTCCTTATGCTCACCACAATTCATGGGAATGGCAGCACCCCTGACTGAATGTCAAAACACTGACTGAATGTCATTTTGAATACTTTGGGGGGTGCAGTTTTTATAATGGGGTCATTTGTGGGGTATTTCTAATATGAAGATCCTTCAAATCCTCTTCAAATCTGAACTGGTCCCTGAAAAATATCGAGTTTGAAAATTTAGTGAAAAATTTGAAAATTGCTGCTGAACTTTGAAGCCCTCTGGTGTCTTCCAAAAGTAAAAATTCATAAATTTTATGATGTCAATATAAAGTAGACATATTGTATATGTGAATCAAAATTATTTTTTATTTTGAATATCCATTTTCCTTACAAGCAGAGAGCTTCAAATTAGAAAAATGCAAAATTTTCAATTTTTTCATCAAATTTGGGGATTTTTCACCAAGAAAGAATGCAAGTTACCATAAAAAGTTAAAGTAGAATATGTCACAAAAAAACAATCTCGGAATCAGAATGATAAGTAAAAGCATTCCAGAGTTATTAATGTTTAAAGTGAGAGTGGTCAGAATTGCAAAAAACGGCTGAGTCCTTAACCTGTTGGGGACGAAGGGCGTATGCATACGCCCTTGCGTCCTGGTACTTAAGGACGAAGGGCGTATCCATACGTGGGAATTTCGGCCCCCGCCGCGCGCCGGGCGGGGACCGGGCCGGGGTGACTGCTGATATCTATCAGCAGGCACCCCGTGCAAATGCCCAGGGGGGTCATTAGACCCCCCCATGTCGGCGATCGGCGCAAATCGCAAGTGAATTCACACTTGCGATTTGCGCCAATTCCGGGTCATTACGGGTCTAAGACACCCACGATCCCCCTAAAGCGATAGGAGTGAGGTGGCAGAGTTGCCACCCCTCCTATTTCTGCTATTGGTGGTCTAGACGCGACCACCAATAGCAGATCAGGGGCGGAGGGGTTTACTTTCGGTTTCCCCGTTCTGCCCTCCCACAATAGGCGGGGCAGAACGGGGAAAATGAAGAGGACCGGGCGCCGACGTCCACTTACCCCTCCGGAGGCAGCGGAGCGACGGGGATCGGCGGTCGGCGACGGAGATCGGCGGTGGCGTGCGGCAGAAGAGGACGGCTCCCGGATGCGACGGAAGCCGGTGAGTAGTTGCCTAGCAACATCTAGAGGGCTACAGTCTGAGACCACTATAGTGGTCTCTAGACTGTAGCCCTCCAGATGTTGCAAAACTACAACTCCCAGCATGCCCAGACAGCTGTTTGCTGTGTGGGCATGCTGGAATTTGTAGTTTTGCAACAGCTGGAGGTCTGCAGTTTAGAGACCACTGCACAGTGATCTCTATACTGCCCTCTAGATCTTGCAAAACTACAACTCCTAGCATGCCCACACAGCTGTTTGCTGTCTGGGCATGCTGGGAGTTGTAGTTTTGCAACATCTGGAGGTCCACAGTTTGGAGATCACTGTTCAGTGGTCTCTAAATTGTAGCACTCCAGATGTTGCAAAACTACAAATTCCAGCATGCCCACACAGAAAACAGCTGTCTCGGCATGCTGGGAGTTGTAGTTGCGTACCTCCAGCTGTTGCATAACTACATCTCCCAGCATGCCCTTCTGTGATCAGACATGCTGGGAATTGTAGTTTTGCAACAGCTGGAGGCACACTGGTTGGAAAATACTGAGTTAGGTAACAGAACCCAACTCAGTATTTTCCAACCAGTGTGCCTCCAGCTGTTTCAAAACTACAACTCCCAGCATGTACTGACAGACCGTGCATGCTGGGAGTTGTAGTTTTGCAACAGCTGGAGGCTCATTGGTTGGAAAATACTGAGTTAGGTAACAGAACCTAACTGAAGGTTTTCCAACCAGTGTGCCTCCAGCTGTTGCAAAACTACAACTCCCAGCATGTACTGACAGACCGTGCATGCTGGGAGTTGTAGTTTTGAAGCAGCTGGAGGTTTGCCCCCCCCCCCATGTGAACGTACAGGGTACATTCACACGGGCGGGTTTACAGCAAGTTTCCTGCTTCAAGTATGAGCTGCGGCAAATTTTTCACTGCAGCGCAAATTCCTAGCGGGAAACTCACCGTAACCCGCCAGTGTGAATGTACCCTAAAAACACTACACTACACTAACACCTAATAAAGAGTAAAACACTACATATACACCCCCTTACACTGCCCCCCCCCCCCCCCCCAATAAAAATGAAAAATGTATTGTACAGCAGTGTTTCCAAAACGGAGCCTCCAGCTGTTGCAAAACTACAACTACCAGCATTTCTGGACAGCCACTGATTGTTCAGGCATGCTGGGAGTTTAGCAACAGCTGGAGGCACCCTGTTTGTGAATCACTGGCGTAGAATACCCCTATGTCCACCCCTATGCAATCCCTAATTTAGTCCTCAAATGCGCATGGCGCTCTCTCACTTTGGAGCCCTGTCGTATTTCAAGGAAACAGTTTAGGGCCACATATGGGGTATCTCTGTACTCGGGAGAAATTGCACTACAAATTTGGGGGGCTTTTTCTCCTTTTACCCCTTATGAAAAGGAAAAGTTGGGGTCTACACCAGCCTGTTAGTGTAAAAAAAAAAAATTTTACACTAACATGCTGGTGTTGCCCTTTACTTTTTATTTTCACAAGAGGTAAAAGGAAAAAAAGACCCCCAAAATTTGTAACGCAATTTCTCCTGAGTACGGAAATACCCCATATGTAGGCGTAAAATGCTCTGCGGGCGCACAACAAGGCTCAGGAGTGAGAGCGCACTATGTACATTTGAGGCCGAAATTGGTGATTTGCACAGGGGTGGCTGATTTTACAGCGGTTCTGACATAAATGCAAAAAAATAAATACCCACATGTGACCCCATTTTGGAAACTACACCCCTCACGGAATGTAATAAGGGGTACAGTGAGCATTTACGCCCCACAGGGGTCTGACAGATTTTTGGGACAGTGGTACGTGAAAATGGAAAATTAAATTTTTTTGTTTGCACAGCCCACTGTTCCAAATATCTGTCAAACGCCAGTAGGGTGTAAATACTCACTGTACCCCTTATTACATTCCGTGAGGGGTGTAGTTTCCAAAATGGGGTCACATGTGGGGGGTCCACTGTTCTGGCACCACGGGGGGCTTTGTAAATGCACATGGCCCCCGACTTCCATTCCAAACAAATTATCTCTCTAAAAGCTCAATGGTGCTCCTTCTCTTCTGAGCATTGTAGTTCGCTCGCAGTGCACTTGACGTCCAAACATGGGGTATTTCCATACTCAGAAGAAATGGGGTTACAAATTTTGGGGGGGGCATTTTCTCCTACCACCCTTTGTAAAAAAGTAAAATTTGGGGAAAACCCAGCATTTTAGTGGAAAATTATTTTTTTTTAATTTACACATCCGACTTTAACAACAAGTTGTCAAATACCTGTGGGGTGTTAAGGCTCACCGTACCCCTTGTTACGTTCCTTGAGGGGTGTCGTTTCCATAATAGTGTGCGATGTGTTTTTTTTTTGCTGTCCTGGCACCATAGGGGCTTCCTAAATGGGACATGCCCCCCAAAAACCATTTCAGAAAAACTCACTCTCCTAAATCCCCTTGTTGCTCCTTCGCTTCTGAGCCCTCTACTGCGCCCGCCGAACACTTGACATACACATATGAGGTATTTTTTTACTCGAGAGAAATTGGGTTACAAATTTTGAGAGGATTTTTTCCTTTTACCCCTTGTAAAAATTCAAAAACTGGGTCTACAAGAACATGCCAGTGTAAAAAATGAAGATTTTGAATTTTCTCCTTCACTTTGCTGCTATTCCTGTGAAACACCTAAAGGGTTAACACACTTACTGAATGTCATTTTGAATACTTTGAGGGGTGCAGTTTTTATAATGGGGTCATTTATCGGGTATTTCTAACCAGAAGACCCTTCAAATCCACATCAAACCTGAACTGGTCCCTGAAAAATTCCGATTTTGAAAATTTTGCGAAAAATTGGAAAATTGTTGCTGAACTTTGAAGCCCTCTGATGTCTTCCAAAAGTAAAAACTCATCAATTTTATGATGCAAACATAAAGTAGACATATTGTATATGTGAATCAATATATAATTTATTTGGAATATCCATATTCCTTATAAGCAGAGAGCTTCAAAGTTAGAAAAATGCTACATTTTCAAATTTTTCATGAAATTTTCAAATTTTTCACCAAGAAAGTATGCAAGTATCGCCGAAAATTTACCACTAACATAAAGTAGAATATGTCACGAAAAAAACTATCTCGGAATCAAATTTATAAGTAAAAGCATTCCAGAGTTATTAATGTTTAAAGTGACAGTGGTCAGATTTGCAAAAAATGCTCCCGTCCTTAGGGTCATAATGGGCTCCGTCCCCAAGGGGTTAAGGTGAAAAAGGGCTCAGTCCTTAAGGGGTTAAATAAAAAAGTGCTGAGTGCTATGATGAAAATCCACCAGTAGATGGCAGTGTGTAACAGCCGAAGTAGAGACATTTACCATGTTTATGTACATTATTAGGCTAGTACAGGGGAGAGCGAGCGGGGATATAACGATCGCTGCTAACGGCTTTAGAACAAGCGCATATCCCGGGATGTACTCAGGAAATAAGGTAAGGAAAATAGGTAAACTGTCAGTTGAAAGAGTTAAATGGCTGCGAGTGGCATTAAATGAAGCATATAAGTATGAATATATCTGGATTAGTTGAAAGTGTATTTATTGTGTTTGTTTCCAAGGAATGAATGGGATAATTTTACAGTATCACTTCTGAGAGTTCATTAAGTCCATCCGGAACTAAAGTACCCATTCGATATATCCAATACATTTCTTTTCTTTTCTACTGTTCAATACGATTTGAGATATGTGTTGGAATTGCCTCTATGGGTGTGATGGTTATAGGATGCTGTACATCAGGATGAGATTGTGCGCAATGCCTGGAGACTCCATGTAATAAAAATGTATTACGGATATTATAACGATGTTTATTTAATCGATTATGGAGGGGCTGTGTGGTGCGTCCTACATATTGTAGCGAACAGATACATTGTATAACATACATAACATGGTCTGATTGGCATGTTAATCTAGTTTTAATGTTAAATGTATCTCCCGTTTTTTTAGAGGTCAGGAAACCGCATACGGGTCAAAAATGAGCCGACCGGAGTCAGCGTTTGACTCCGGTCGGCTCATTAAAGTAAATGGAGTTGAGTGCTGGTCCGGCTGGGATACGGGAGAGCCCGGTTTGCCCCTCCCCCAGCCGTATCTGGCACTCGTAATGTAAAAACAAAGTGTGAATGCAGTCTAAGACAGATCAAATGTTCTCATAGCCGAGGGCTCAATATCTTAAAGGGGTTCTCCGGTGCTTAGACATCTTATTCCCTATCCAAAGGATAGGGGATAAGATGCCTGATCGCGGGAGTCCCGCCGCTGGGGACCCCCGTGATCTTGCACACAGCACCCCGTTTGTAATCAGTCCCCGGAGCGTGTTCGCTCCGGGTCTGATTACCGGCGACCACACGGCCGGCGGCGTGTGACGTCACGCCTCCGCCCCTGTGTGACGTCACGCTCCGCCCCTCAATGCAAGCCTACGGGAAGGGGCGTGACAGCTCCGGGGACTGATTACAAACGGGGTGCCGCGTTCAAGATCCTGGGGTCCCCAGCGGCGGGAGTCCCGCGATCAGGCATCTTATCCCCTATCCTTTGGTTAGGAGAAAAGATGTGTAAGCACCAGAGAACCCCTTTAATACTAGTTCTAGGCCCTCGTAGCAGGGGCAGACTATTATAATACAACCTCTTAATCTCTCTCAGATGATCCTACTTCAGGGTTAACACTTTTTAGTCCCTGTGCTGCTTCAGCAATTCTTATTTAGGTGCTTTTCATGTCACGGATGGTACTTGTCTGTCCCCCGGCTCCAGCTGTCTCTTCTGCTGCCCACTCTAAACCAGTGTTTCCCAACCAAGGGTGCCTCCAGCTGTCGCAAAACTGCAACTCCCAGCATGCCCGGACAGCCAACAGCTGTCCGGGCATGCTGGGAGTTGCAGTTTTGCGACAGCTGGATGCGCTCTGGTTGGGAAACACTGGTATAGTATATGGTGCAACATTCCGGGAATCTGATTGGTTGGATCCATTCCAGGAGTCGGATTGGTTGGATAAATACCGGCCATTGAATTGCCAGTATTTTTTATATAAAAATAACCGTCAGGGTCGGCAAAATAAAGGCTGTGCCGGTAAAATACTGGCCTGGTGGCTGATGTCGTTCCATGTGGCTCTATGGTGGCTGATGTCGATCTATGGTGGCTGATGTCGCTCCATGTGGCTCTATGGTGGCTGATGTCGCTCTATGTGGCTCTATGGTGGCTGATGTCGCTCTATGGTGGCTGATGTCGCTCTATGTGGCTCTATGGTGGTTGATGTCGCTCCATGTGGCTCTATGGTGGCTGATGTCGCTCCATGTGGCTCTATGGTGGCTGATGTCGCTCTATGTGGCTCTATGGTGGCTGATGTCGCTCTATGTGGCTCTATGGTGGCTGATGTCGCTCTGTGGCTCTATGGTGGCTGATGTCGCTCCATGTGGCTCTATGGTGGCTGATGTCGCTCCATGTGGCTCTATGGTGGCTGATGTCGCTCTATGTGGCTCTATGGTGGCTGATGTCGCTCTATGGTGGCTGATGTCGCTCTATGTGGCTCTATGGTGGCTGATGTCGCTCCATGTGGCTCTATGGTGGCTGATGTCGCTCCATGTGGCTCTATGGTGGCTGATGTCACTCTATGTGGCTCTATGGTGGCTGATGTCGCTCCATGTGGCTCTATGGTGGCTGATGTCGCTCCATGTGGCTCTATGGTGGCTGATGTCGCTCTATGTGGCTCTATGGTGGCTGATGTCGCTCTATGTGGCTCTATGGTGGCTGATGTCGCTCTATGTGGCTCTATGGTGGCTGATGTCGCTCCATGTGGCTCTATGGTGGCTGATGTCGCTCTATGTGGCTCTATGGTGGCTGATGTCGCTCTATGTGGCTCTATGGTGGCTGATGTCGCTCCATGTGGCTCTATGGTGGCTGATGTCGTTCCATGTGGCTCTATGGTGGCTGATGTCGCTCCATGTGGCTCTATGGTGGCTGATGTCACTATGTGGCTCTATGGTGGCTGATGTCGCTCTATGGTGGCTGATGTCGCTCTATGTGGCTCTATGGTGGCTGATGTCGCTCCATGTGGCTCTATGGTGGCTGATGTCACTCTATGTGGCTCTATGGTGGCTGATGTCGCTCTATGGTGGCTGATGTCGCTCTATGTGGCTCTATGGTGGCTGATGTCGCTCTATGTGGCTCTATGGTGGCTGATGTCGCTCCATGTGGCTCTATGGTGGCTGATGTCGCTCCATGTGGCTCTATGGTGGCTGATGTCACTCTATGTGGCTCTATGGTGGCTGATGTCGCTCCATGTGGCTCTATGGTGGCTGATGTCGCTCCATGTGGCTCTATGGTGGCTGATGTCGCTCCATGTGGCTCTATGGTGGCTGATGTCGCTCCATGTGGCTCTATGGTGGCTGATGTCGCTCTATGTGGCTCTATGGTGGCTGATGTCGCTCCATGTGGCTCTATGGTGGCTGATGTCGCTCCATGTGGCTCTATGGTGGCTGATGTCGCTCCATGTGGCTCTATGGTGGCTGATGTCACTCTATGTGGCTCTATGGTGGCTGATGTCGCTCTATGGTGGCTGATGTCGCTCTATGTGGCTCTATGGTGGCTGATGTCGCTCTATGTGGCTCTATGGTGGCTGATGTCGCTCTATGTGGCTCTATGGTGGCTGATGTCGCTCCATGTTGTTCTATGGTGGCTGATGTCACTCCATGTGGCTCTATGGTGGCTGATGTCACTCTATGTGGCTCTATGGTGGCTGATGTCGCTCCATGTGGCTGATGTCGCTCTCACATCTCTCCACCAGTGGTGTGACCTCACACAAGCCACGAATGCTGATGTCTCAACAAGTCACAGTTCACACCGGCAGTACACAGTCATCACTTTCCGCCTATTTTAAAATAAGCATATAGACCGGGGGTCTCAAACTGGTGGCCCTCCAGATGATTTAAAACGTCAACTCCCAGCATGCCTGGACATGCCCAGACAGCCATTTTCTGCAGCTAATGTCTGTCGGGAATGCTGGGAGTTGAAGTTTTGCAACATCTGGAGGGCCACCAGTTTGAGACATCTGATGTAGACCCAACAATGTAATGGTCATAGAATAAGTTCCTCATGCTATTGCCTGTTTACTACCAAATAGCCTCATGGTCAGACTTCCCGGCCACCATGTTTTGTTAAACAGCACGCATACCCCAGCAATAAACCACATATACGTTGTGCACAGAACTTTAAAGGGGTATTCTGGTGGAAAACTTTTTTTTTTTAAGTCAACTGGTGCCAGAAAGTTTAAAAGATTTGTAAATTAATTCAATTGAAAAAAAATCTTAATCCTTCCAGTACTTATTAGTGGCTGTATTCTCCAGAGGTTCTTTTCTTTTTGGATTTCTTTTCTGTCATGAATACAGTGCCCACTGCTGACACCTCTGTCCATGTCAGGAACTGTCCAGAGCAGGAGAAAATCCCCATAGCAAACATATGCTGCTCTGGACAGTTCCTAAAATGGACAGAGGTGTCAGGAGAGAGCACTGTGGTCATGAAAGAAATGAAATCCTAAAAGAAAAGAATTTTCTCTGTAATATATAGCCACTAATAAGTACTGGAAGGATTAAGATTTTTTAATAGAAGTAATTTAAAAATCTGTTAAACTTTCTGGTACCAGTTGATTTAAAAAATAAATCTAGTTTTCCACTGGAGTACCACTTTAACCTCTTAAGGACCCCGCATCATATTGCGGCGGGCCCGGCATGATAGTGAAGCCGGGACCCGCATCTAACAGCGCGCGGCACTGATCGCAGTGCCGCGCGCTATTAACCCTTTAGCCGCGCGCTCAAAGCTGAGCCGCGCAGCTAAAAACGAAAGTAAAAGTGCCCGACTAGCTCAGGGAGCTGTTCGGGATCATCGCGGTATAATGTCGGCATCCCGAACAACTGTAGCACAGGAGGAGGTCTTCTTATCTTCTCCTGCACTGTCCAATGGCCGAATGAATGCTTCAAGCCTGAGATCCAGACTTGAGCATCCAATCGCCGAAAACACTGATTGATTCATTCCTATGGAGATGGATCAATCAGTGGTAAAGATCAGTTAATGCAATGTTATAGCCCCCTATAGGAGCTATAATATTGCATAAGAAAAGTGTTAAAAAAAAAAATAATCATTAACCCTTTCAATTATCCCTTCCCCTAATAAAAGTTTGAATCGCCCGGCATTTCCAAGAATAAAAAAAACACAGTGTAAATAAAAATAAACATATGTGGTATCATCGCGTGCAGAAATGTCCGAATTATAAAAATATACTGCTTTTTAAACCACACGTTCAATGGCGTATGCGCAAAAAAAATCCAAAGTCCAAAATAGTGCATTTTTGATCACTTTTTATACCACAAAAAAGTGAATAAAAAGTGATCAATAAGTCTGATCAGAACAAAAATGATACACCTAAAAACTTCAGATCATGGCGCAAAAAATGAGCTCTCATAGCGCCCGGAACACAGAAAAATGAAAAACTTATAGGGGTCAGAAGATGACCATTTTAAACGTATAAATGTTCCTGCATGTATTCATGATTTTTTTCTGAAGTGATACAAAATCAAACCTATACAAGTAGGGTATCATTTTAACCATATGGACCTACAGAATAAAGATAAGGTGTAATTTTTGCCAAAAAATGTACTGCGTAAAAACGGAAGCCCCCAAAACGTACAAAATAGAGTTTTTTCATCAATTTTGTCGCACATTGATTTTTTTTCCCGTTTCACCGTAGATGTTTGGGTAAAATGACTAATGTCATTACAAAGAAGAATTGGTGACGCAAAAAATAAGCCATCATATAGAATTTTAGGTGAAAAGTTTAAAGAGTTATGATTTTTTAAAGTTAAGGAGGAAAAATTGAAAATGAAAAAAGGGAAAAAGCCCGGGTCCTTAAGGGGTTAATGGAATGAGTAACCTCGTCTTTACAGAGAATTGCAGTGACCATACAGTGTGAGAAGAAATGGTAAAATATTGTCAGAAGGTTCCTCAGTAAGATTGTAAGAAAGCTCGGCTAACATCTTAAAGGGGTACTCCGGCCCTGAGACATCTTATACCCTATCCAAAGGATAGGGGATATGATGTCTCCCCATGGGGGTCCCGCCGCTGGGGACCCCCGCAATCTTGTATTCGCCACCCACCTGTTTGAGCTGCACACATCGGTGCCAGCTCACAAACAGCCGGGTGGCGACCACGGGGCCAGAGTATCATGACCACCCCCCCCACCCCCCCCCCCGCCTCCGTGTTATGTCACCGCCCCCCGCCCCCCGTATGCAAGTCTATGGAATGGGGGGGTAGAGGAGTGTACATGGGTGACAGAGGGGGGATGGCCAAGGTGGACATGGATGACAGGAGGGACAGAGGGGTGATTAGGGTGGAGGGACAATGGTGACAGATGTAGACTGGGGGGTGGTCAGAGGGGTGGATGGGGGGGGGAAACATGTGTTGCAGAGGAATGGACAGAGGTGGCCAAGGTGGACATGGATGACAGGATGGTGGACACGGGAGATATGGGGGTGAACAGGGATAACGGGGGTGGACAAGGATGACAAGGGGGATAAAAGAGGGGTGACAAAGGGATAGAGGGGTGAATAGGGGGGTAGACATGTGTTACAGGGGGGTGGATAGGGAGGGGTGGACATGGGTGACAGGGATAGACAGGGGGTGGACATGAATGACAGGGGTGAGGGGGGGGTGGACGGGGTTAAGAAGGGGTAACAGAGGGTAGGAAAGGGTACAGTACCTTTTGCCATTTTTCTTCACTACACTGGCACAGTAATCAGGCGCAGCTTCCACCTTCCTCCCCTCTCCGGCAGGGCAGCGACTCAGGGCTCCGACAGGGCACTCACTCACTGGGACGCTGGGGGGAGGGGGACGCTGGGGCACGGGTCATTACACCGGCACGGTAATCCGGCAGAGCACCGCCAGTGCACTCACTCACTGGGACGCTGGGGGTGGGAGTGGGGTGGACGCTGGGGCACGGGTCACTACACCGGCACGGTAATCCGGCAGAGCACCGCCAGTGCACTCACTCACTGGGCCGCAGGGTGAGAGGAATGCAGGGGGTTGCGATGTGTGCACGCACAGCAAAGCGCACACATACTTCCCTTCCCCCCTGCGGCGCCATAAATTTCAGACGCGCAGGCCAGGCTGGTGAATAAAAAAATAAAATATTTGCCGTCAAAATCCCGCGGCACCCCATTTGGGAATCACTGCCTACTGCGGGAGAGGGGGGGGGGGTTAATCTGGGGGTACTACCTGTCTACTGGGGGGGGTCTAATCTGAGGGTACTACCTGTCTACTGGGGGAGGGGTCTAATTTGGGGGTACTACCTGTCTACTGGGGGGGGTGTAATTTGGGGGTACTACCTGTCTAATGGGGGGGTCTAATTTGGGGGTACTACCTGCCTAATGATACATTTTCATAATTTTTCATAATTAATATTTTTATGACCATATTTCATCATTTTAACCCCTTAAGGACCGAGGTGATTTTGGCCTTAAGGACCAGAGCATTTTTTGCAGATCTGACCACTGTCACTTTAACCCCTTAAGGACTCAGCATTTTTCCGTTTTTGCATTTTCATTTTTTCCTCATCACCTTCTAAAAATCATAACGCTTTCAATTTTGCACCTAAGAATCCATATGATGGCTTATTTTTTGCGCAACCAATTCTACTATGCAGTGACATTAGTTATGTTACCAAAAAATCCACGGCGAAACGGCGAAATCATTGTGCGACAAAATTGAAGAAAAAATTTCCTTTTGTAAATTTTGGGGGCTTCCGTTTCTACGCAGTGCATTTTTTGGTAAAAATAACACATCATTTTTATTCTGTAGGTCCATACGGTTAAAATGATACCCTACTTATATAGGTTGGATATTGTATTACTTCGGAAAAAAATCATCACTACATCATGCAGGAAAATTTATATGTTAAAAATTCTCATCTTCTAACCCCTATAACTTTTTTAGTTTTCTGCATACAGGCCGGTATGAGGACTCATTTTTTGCGCCGTGTTCTGAAGTTTTTATCGGTACCATGATTGTATTGATCGGACTTTTTGATCGCTTTTTATTCATTTTTTCATGATATAAGAAGTGACCAAAAATACACTATTTTGGACTTTGGAATATTTTTTGCGTGTAAGCCATTGAACGAGCGATTTAATTAACAATATATTTTTATAGTTCGGACATTTTCGCACGCAGCGATACCACATATGTTTATTTCGTTTTTTTTTATGGGAAAAGGGGTCAAACTTTTATTAGGGAAGGAGTTAAAGGGGTACTCTGGTGAAAACCTTTTTTCTTTTAAATCAACTGGTGGCAGAAAGTTAAATGGGCACTGTCATGAAGTAAAAAAATTGATATGTTGTAGTACTTAAGTACTACAACATATCTCTAATATACTTTAATTAAAAAAAGTGATTTTAAACAAGTTTAAAATCACTTTTAAATTCGGCCACTAGGGGTCGCCCTCCTAGTGGCCGAATGCATTCAGCAGTGACGTCACTACTGGATTTCGACTCATTTCAGCCTGGCAATGAGTCGAAATCCAGTCACTGCGGTGCTTGCTCCCGCCTGTCAATCAAACAGGCGAGAGCGAGCACGCTGAAAGCTGGGGCTGCACTGCCCACTGTCAGGCTGCTCCACTAGCCTCGCGCATGGCCCCGCCCCCATTACCCTGTCCGGAGGCAGCGCGCGCACTCATTGCTGCGCTGATCCTCCGGATGGGCAAGTCTGATCTGAGGTCTTATAAGGGGAGCGGAATGTCTTCTTTTCGGGCAGTTGGAGGGAGGGGGCTGTTGCACGGCGGGGTCTGGGGGTGATGGAGTTTGGAGAGCGGAATGTTTTTTCCGGGCCGGCGGAGGGAGAAGGGTGGGGGGTGTTGCGCGGCGGGGCCTGGGGGAGCGGGATCTGTGGCAGCTGCGGCTGAGACTGTTTTCACCACAGGGTGCCTACAGTTGTTTCCCCACTACAACTCCCAGCATGCCCTGACAGCCAATAGATGTCAGGGCAGGCTGGGAGTTGTAGTGGTGAAACAGCTGGAGGCACCCTGTATAGTTGAACTAAGGGCGGAAGTCAGGCCCCCCAGCAGGCGTCAGTGACGTCATGCCTGCCGGGGAAGTCTGCCTGGTAGTGAGCACACTACCAGGCAGAAAAAAAAGCATTTTTAATATAGTAAAAAAAAACGTAAAGGCAGGGGGGGGGTTAGGGATAGATGGGCAATAGGCAGGGACAGAAAAAAAAAAAAAAGGGATGGTGGGAGCTACCCTTTAAACATATTTGTAAATTACTACTTTAAATTTTTTTTTAATCCTTCCTGTACTTCCTGATTACATCACGAGCACAGTTCTCTCTGCTGACGTTATTATAATAATAATAACACTTTATTTATTGTTGTCCTTAGTGGGATTTGAATCCAAGTCTCCAGCACTGCAAGGCAGCAGTGCTAACCACTGAGCCACCATGCTGCCCTTAGCATACATCTGCTATGAATGGTTGCTAAAACGGACACAGATGTCAGCAGAGAGCACTGTCTTCATGATGTCATCAGTGTTCCAAAAAAAAGGAATTTCCTCTGTAGCATTCAGCAGCTAATAAGTACTGGAAGGATTAAGATTTTTTTAATAGAAGTAATTTACAAATATGTTTAACTTTCTGCCACCAGTTGATTTAAAAGAAAAAAGGTTTTCACCAGAGTACCCCTTTTAAATGACCTTTGTTAACTTCTTTTTTTCACTTTTTTTTTTTTACAGTGTTATAGCTCCCATAGGGACCTATAACACTGCACACACTGATCTCCTATGCAGATTCCTGCAAAGCCATAGCTTTGCACGGATCAGTCAGATAGGGGCTCGATTGCTCAAGCCTGTAGCTCAGGCTTGGAGCAATCAATCGACGATCGGACGCCGCGGAGAGAGGTAAGGAGACCTCCGCCTGCGTCCCAGCTGATCGGAACATAGCAATTTTATCGCGATGTCCCGATCAGCCCTAGTGTGCTGCCGGGAAGCGTTTACTTTCATTTTCAGACGCGGCTTCAATTTTGATCGCCGCGTCTGAAGGGTTAACAGCGTGTGGCACAACGATCGATGCTGCGCGCTGTTAGCCCAGGGTCCCGGCTATGATTAGCAGCCGGGACCGACACGGTGTGACCCCGTTTTTCACACCGGGCTACGCCCTGAGTCCTTAAGAGGTTAAGCATTAATAACTCTGGGATGCTTGTACTTATGAATTTGATTCAGAGATTGTTTTTTCGTGACAAATTCAACTTTATCCTAGTTGTAAATTTTTGTCGATTCTTGCATCATTTCTTTGTGAAAAATTCAAAAATTCAAAATGTCAGTTTTGAAGTGGATATGAAGGGTCTTCATATTAGAAATACCCCACAAATGACCCCATTATAAAAACTGCACCCCTCTAAGTATTCAAAATGACATTCAGAATGTTTGTTTACCCTTTAGGTGTTTCACAGGAATAGCAGCAAAGTGAAGGAGAAAATTCAAAATCTCAATTTTTTACACTAACCTGTTCTTGTAGACCCAGTGTTTGAATTTTAACAAGGGGTAAAAGGAGAGAAATCCCCCCAAATGTGTAACCCAATTTCTCTCGAGTAAGGAAATACCTCATATGTGTATGTCAAGTGTTCGGAGGGCGCAGTAGAGGGCTCAGAAGGGAAGGAGCGACAATGGGTTTTTGCAGAGTGAGTTTTTCTGAAAGGATTTTTGGGGGGCATGTCACATTTAGGAAGCCCCTATGGTGCCAGAACAGCTGAAAAGCCCCCACATGGCATACTATTTTGGAAACTACACCCCTCAAGGTACATAATAAGGGCAGGGGTTTATGTAACAAGGGCAGGGGTTTACAGCAAGGAAACTTGCTGTAAACACCTGCCCATGTGAATGTACATTCACATGGGGGACGGGCAAAACTACAACTCCCAGCATGCCCTTTGGCTGTCCGATCATGCTGGGGGTTGTAGTTATGCAACAGCTGGAGGCACACTGGTAGCAAAACACAGTTTGTTACTTAACTCAGTGTTTCGCAACCCATGTGTCTCCAGCTGTTGCTAAACTACAACTCCCAGCATGCATGGTCTGTCAGTGCATGCTGGGAGTTATAGTTTTGCAACAGCTGGAGGCAAACAGGTTGGGAAACACTGAGTTAGGAAACAGACAATGCTTCCCAACTAGTGTGCCTCCAGTTGTTGCAAAACTACAACTCCAAGCATGCCCAGACAGTCTAGGCATGCTGAAAGTTGTAGTTCTGTAACATCTGGAAGAGCACAGATTGGAGACCAGTGCACAGTGGTCTCCAAACTGTGGCCCTCCAGATGTTGCAAAACTACAACTCCCAGCATGCCCAGACAGCCAAAGGCTGGGCATGCTGTGAGTTGTAGTTTTAAAACTCCTAGAAGCAACAGTGAAGATCACATTACAGCGATCTTCACTGCTGCATCTGATGCCACAGCTGCCTCCTCCACTTGTGCCTGCCGCCGGTCCCAGGTATGTGCCGTGGGCCACCCCATCACCCCCCCCCCCCCCCCCCCCCCCCCCCCCACAGCACTCATCATCCCCCGCTCTGCCCGACTTCTAGGAACGGGCAGACTGAGGGAAATGAACTTTAAACCCCCCCCCCCCCAGTCAGCTGAGACACCCCCCCCCCAGTCAGCTGACACACTGTGATTGGTCCACAAGGACCAATCACAGGGATTGCTGACTAGGACCATCCACAGATGGTCCTGGGGGAGGCTTGCAGAAGTTGTCTCCTGCTGGTAACAGCGGGACTTCTGCCAGCTAACCCATGCGATGCCGCGCATCGCCGGGTTAACTGAATGCCTTTTATAAACGGCGGAATGCGCGAAGGACCTGCCCAATCGGCCGTTTATATAAGTCATTCTGTGGGAAGGGGTTAGTTGAGTTATTACCGTACGACAAAGTGCTCCACCAATCAGAGGCTGAGCAGTGCTATTGGCTGTCTGGGCATGCTGGGAGTTGTAGTTATGTGAAACCATATTCAACTGCGGCTCTTCATACATTTGGGGCACCTTACTCCGAGATATTTTTGTTTCTCACTGACATATAAAACACTGATTTATAATAAATTCCCTACTTTGTCTATTATAACAATAATTACAACTATTGGAATATTTGTCTAATAAAAATGTTTATTCATCTTTTCCAGTGTTCATACATACAGGTTGGTGGTGAATACCCATAGTATACTGGCGATGATGGTAATGACACCTTTAATCTCGGGGATATTGACAATTAGGATGGCAACGGTGACCCGTCCCAGGAACTGTCTGACCGAGGTAATATAGTCCATCGGTCCGGTGATGCTGGTCACTATCCCCCTTGGCATAACCCACGTCAGAAGCTGGAGTGTGATGGCGATCCAGGTGAGCCTGTCACTGAAGATGCCGATCCAGCTGATGGCGGTGGGGTTACAGATCACGTAAAGAAGCTCTATAGTGCTGTTGGTGGTAATCCAGGTCACAAACTCATTGACTGGGTTCATCCAGGCAAGCAGGGAGCTGCTGGTGATGGTGGGGATCCAGAAGATCAAGTCAGTGGTGGTGTCTATCCAGGACAGCAGGTCACTGATGATAGTAGCAAACGAGATCAGGTCGTCAACAGCATCTATGAACCGGTCCAGCAGGTTGTTATCGATGGGAATATAGCATAGCAGGCAGATGATCATGTCACCATAAGTGCTGATCCAGCCAAGATAGTTTTTGATGATGGCCGCCCCGCTCTGCAGGTTGTTGGTAATGGAATCCCAGTTGATCGCGTCGTTGCTGGCAGTGGTGTCATTACTCCCCAGGACAGGGGTGATCTTTCTGATCCTGGTCCTCGTCCAGATGGGACACTTCATGTCGCTGCTGGCAGAGGTTTGATTACTCACCAGGACAGGGGTGATCTTTCTGATCCTGGTCCTCGTCCAGATGGGACACTTCATGTCGCTGCTGGTAGTATTCAAGCTGGGCAGATCTCTGATGGTATCGTTCTGCCCTTGCAGGTGGCTGGAGGTGATATTCCGGCTCGGTTGGTTGCTGGTGATTTCAAACCAGAAACTCGGGCCGGTGGTGAAGAGGGAACCCAGGAGGATGGTAACTGTCCAGCACATGCTACAGGCCAAATTGACCTCATCCCTGCTGATGTGGTCCCCTCGAATCATGATAAAATAAAATAAAAAGCGCAAGGAAACAATATAGAAACACTAGTGCTCGCTAGATTGCAGTCCTCAGAGTAAGGCCTCTGGGGCTCTGCACCTCTTTTTCCAGCTATCACCATTTGTGAAGTCACATGTGTGATGTCATACAGAATGTCACTGCTCTGAGGACAGGTGTAAACATGGACATTTACATCCATTTGTTTTATAGGGTGAAATAAGCTTATAAAGGTATAGAAAACTCGGGGTATAGGGTGTTTTTTTTTGGGGGGGGGGGGGGCGGTGACTTTATACGGAGGACTGGGTATTTGGGTGGGAACGAACATCACTTTATAACAGACAAACAAATATAATATAATATACAAATATAAATACAAATATTAATAAAATTCTGACAAAAAGTCCAACGTTATCTACAGATTTGGGTAGTCTGGCAGGAGGATTCCTCATTTTTGAGAATAGGAGGAGGAGGAAAGTGATGGTGGGGGAAGAATACACAGCTCCCGAATTGATCAGAACACTACAGCTCTGCTTCATTGGGAGTAGTTACCAGCACCCCAACCACCATGTTTCTTTTTTCCCCTATATATTGCAACTTATTCCTTCTGCATATATACCTACAAACGCCAAAAGCGTAACCCCGACACCAAATAAAGTACAAATCGATGTCTGAAAATGTATATTTTTTTTATTAATAAAAGAACATGATTCTAAAAATGTACATAATAGACTAAATAAAATAAATATATATCAATATATGTTAAAACATTTGGCTGCAAATAATGGCTACAGGTTCGGAATTTATATAATAGTGACCCAATAGAAAAGGAATAACACACCTGTCCAAATAGTAAGCCGCTGGGTCGGAAGTGACGTTGGACACCGCGGCACTCGTGTGATGGAGCACGCAACGCGCATTCACATTATAGAGTGGGTTCGGCAACGAAAACATGGCCACAGTCACTCATACTGCGCATGCGTGCACAAAAAAATTCTAGGGGGAAAGACAGATCGCTGCTAATGGAGGGATATACAAAATAAGTTGAACATCAGACCCAGGGCTAAATAATACAAAGAATGAAAATATATAGTGGGAGAACTGACTGTGAAGGCAATAACATGGCTATAAATAATGCATATACATTTGAGATAATAGCAATAATGATTATTATAATAATCCAGGGGCATATGAAAGCATAAAAAAAATTACAAGGATGTGATAACATGCATAATGGTAAAACAAATACCGTAAATAGCGCATGCAACATAAACAAAAATGAGAAAAATATTTTTGTAAAAAAATATATTTGTAGAAGTGTATACCGTATTTTTCGCCCTATAGGACGCATCGGTATATAAGACACACCCAATTTTAAAGGCGCAAAATCTAGAAAAAAAAAATTCTGAACCCAACAGTTATCTTCAACCTGCGGACCTCCAGATGTTGCAAAACAACAACTCCCAGCATGCCCGGACAGCCGTTGGCTGTCCGGGCATGCTGGGAGTTGTAGTTTTGCAACAACTGGAGGTCCGCAGGTTGAAGACCACTGGATAGGAGGTAATACTCACGTGTCCCTGCCGCTCCGGACCCGTCACCGCTGCCCTGGATGTCGCTCCTTCGCTGTCGCCGCGTCCCCGTGGTATCCCCGACGCTCCGGACATCTTCTTCCCTGGGATCCACGCTCTCCGTCGCCGTCATCATCACGCGATCGGTGATGTCCTGTATTAGCCGCGGGTCCCGGCCGTTGATGGCCACCGGTACCGCCGCGATAGGTGTGTGTATTCGCCGTGTAAGACGCACCAACTCCCCCCCCCCAGTTTTGGAGAATAAAAAGTGCGTCTTATACGGCGAAAAATACGGTAAATGAATCTTGATTAGTGTGCAGGAATGATGTATACTAAATCCAAATGGATAGGAGCAGTGCCTGAAGAGTGCAGGAATATATAGAGCATGCAATACAATACATACATATACAAAAGATATAAAAAGTGAAGAGATATAGTGCATATAGTACAATGCATATATATATATATATATATATATATATAGATAGATAGATACATAGATATACACAAAACATGCATAATATAAAAGGATCCTGCATGTCAGAGGCCATATGCCCAGCAGAGGTGAGTGGATTAGGCATGTTAGGGTCTCATCCGACAAGAGGCCACCTCCGTGTGGTGGATGGGGACACGTTTTGATCAAAAAGTGCGCTAAGAGCCTCGATTTTTTTGACAAAGAGAGCTGCTGCTGCAACCTTATTTTTTGTATACTTTATATACGGTACATACTACTGAAATTATATTGTTCAGAAAATGGTGTAAATCTTTTTTATTGAGTAACGAAAACTGAGATTGGAAACCTTTTCAAAAATGTCTTTTATTTCTTTCCTATAAAAAATTATATTAAAAAAAAAAAAACCTCTACACAAAAAATGTATATAAACTATATACTCATTATCGACCGCCAGTTTATAGAATCATTGGGGGAGATTTCTCATTAGGGTCTGTTGTAGACACAGATCTGCCCCTTTACACAATTTACAAAAGTTGTGCACGTCGTTTGATAAATTTTGCGCAAATATATAACCCCCTCCCCCCCTGGCTCTACCGTGCACGCCTTCTCTACCTCCACGGCACTGCTCACATAGCTAGAAGTGCTGGAGCAGCAGTGTGCGCCGAACAAAACTCTGCACAATAGTAAAATTATAAATATTTATAAAGTACACAGAGGGTAGATTCTCAAAGAATTTTGCGGCACAAAAAAATCAATTTTGCGCCAAAATTTTGGCGCAAAAAATATTGAACACATTTCAAAGAGCTTTGTGCCGCGGTTTACACCGTTCACGTCAGTTTTGTAAAAGTGGGTGTGTCCACGTATATTTTCTGCTTTACATGATGGGCACTAGGTCTTCTCCAGGAAACTATAGACCGGTAAGTCTATCGTGCATTGTGGGTAAATTGTTTGAAGGATTTATACGGGATTACATACAGGAATACATAGGGGATAATTGTATTATAAGTGATAGCCAGCATGGGTTTCCTAAGGATAGAAGTTGTCAAACCAATCTAATTTGCTTTTATGAAGAGGTGAGTAGAAGCCTTGACAGAGGAATGGCTGTGGATATAGTGTTTCTGGATTTTGCTAAAGCGTTTGATACTGTCCCTCACAGACGTCTGACAGGTAAGTTAAGGTCTTTGGGTTTGGAAATTTTAGTTTGTAACTGGATTGAACACTGGCTCATGGAACGTACCCAGAGAGTGGTGGTCGATGATTCGTACTCTGATTGGTCCCCGGTAATTAGTGGTGTACCCCAAGGTTCAGTACTGGGACCGCTGTTGTTTAATTTATTTATCAATGATATAGAGGATGGTATTAACAGCTCTGTTTCTATCTTTGCAGATGACACAAAGCTTTGTAGCACGGTACAGTCTATAGAGGATGTGCATAAGTTACAAGATGACTTGGATAGACTAAGTGTCTGGGCCTCCACTTGGCAAATGAGGTTCGATGTGGATAAATGTAAAGTTATGCATCTGGGTACTAATAACCTGCATGCGTCGTATGTCTTAGGGGGGATTAAACTGTCAGAGTCACTGGTAGAGAAGGATCTGGGTGTACTTGTAGATCACAGACTACAGAATAGCATGCAATGTCAGGCTGCTGCTTCCAAAGCCAGCAGGATATTGTCATGTATCAAAAGAGGCATGGACTCAAGGGACAGGGACATAATACTCCCCCTTTATAAAGCATTGGTACGGCCTCACCTGGAATATGCTGTTCAGTTTTGGTCGCCTGTACATAAAAGGGACACTGTGGAGCTGGAAAGGGTGCAGAGACGCGCGACTAAACTAATATGGGGCATGGAACATCTTAGCTATGAGGAGCGATTAAAGGAGTTACAATTGTTTAGTCTTGAGAAGAGACGTTTAAGGGGGGATATGATAAACGTATATAAGTATATTAATGGCCCATACAAAAAATATGGAGAAAAACTGTTCCAGGTTAACCCCCCCCCCCCCCCCCCCCAAAGGACGAGGGGGCACTCCCTCCGTCTGGAGAAGAAAAGGTTTAGTCTCAAGGGGCGACACGCCTTCTTTACCATAAGAACTGTGAACTTATGGAACAGTCTACCTCAGGAACTGGTCACAGCAGGAAAAATTAACAGCTTTAACCTCCCTGGCGGTATGATTCTGTCTGGAAATGTGTACCAAAAGCGGTACAATTTTTTTTAACTGAATTTCACATCTCCCTCCGCCCATTTCACATCTCCCCCGTCACATTCCCCTCTCCCTTGTCACATCCCCCGTCACATTCTCCCCCCTCCTTGTCACATTCTCCCCCCTCCTTGTCACATTCTTTCCCCCTTGTCACATTCCCCCCCTTGTCACATTCTCCCCCTTCATGTTACATTCCCCTCCCCCTGTCACATCCCCCCCTTGTCACATCCCCCCTTCATGTCACATCCCCCCTGTCACATTCCCCCCCTTGTCACATTCCCCCCCTGTCACATTCCCCCCCTGTCACATTCCCCCCTTGTCACATTCCCCCCTTGTCACATTCCCCCCTTGTCACATTCCCCCCCTGTCACATTCCCCCCCTGTCACATTCCCCCCTTGTCACATTCCCCCCCTTGTCACATTCCCCCCCTTCATGTTACATTCCCCTCCCCCTGTCACATCCCCCCCTTGTCACATCCCCCCTTCATGTCACATCCCCCCTGTCACATTCCCCCCCTTGTCACATTCCCCCATTGTCACATTCCCCCCCTGTCACATTCCCCCCCTGTCACATTCCCCCCCTGTCACATTCCCCCCTTGTCACATTCCCCCCTTGTCACATCCCCCCTTCATGTCACATCCCCCCTGTCACATTCCCCCCCTTGTCACATTCCCCCCCTTGTCACATTCCCCCCCTGTCACATTCCCCCCTTGTCACATTCCCCCCTTGTCACATTCCCCCCTTGTCACATTCCCCCCTTGTCACATTCCCCCCTTGTCACATTCCCCCTTGTCACATCCCCCCTTCATGTCACATTCCCCCCTTGTCACATTCCCCCCTGTCACATTCCCCCCGTCACATTCCCCCCCTGTCACATTCCCCCCTTGTCACATTCCCCCCTTGTCACATTCCCCCCCTGTCACATTCCCCCCCTGTCACATTCCCCCCCTGTCACATTCCCCCTTGTCACATTCCCCCCTTGTCACATTCCCCCCTTGTCACATTCCCCCCTTTGTCACATTCATCCCCTGTCACATTCCCCCCTTGTCACATTCATCCCCTGTCACATTCCCCCCCTGTCACATTCCCCCCTTGTCACATTCATCCCCTGTCACATTCCCCCCTTGTCACATTCCCCCCTTTGTCACATTCCCCCCCTGTCACATTCCCCCTTGTCACATTCCCCCCTTGTCACATTCCCCCCTTGTCACATTCCCCCCTTTGTCACATTCATCCCCTGTCACATTCCCCCCTTGTCACATTCATCCCCTGTCACATTCACCCCCTTGTCACATTCATCCCCTGTCACATTCCCCCCCTGTCACATTCCCCCCTTGTCACATTCCCCCCTGTCACATTCCCCCCGTCACATTCCCCCCCTGTCACATTCCCCCCTTGTCACATTCCCCCCTTGTCACATTCCCCCCCTGTCACATTCCCCCCCTGTCACATTCCCCCCCTGTCACATTCCCCCTTGTCACATTCCCCCCTTGTCACATTCCCCCCTTGTCACATTCCCCCCTTTGTCACATTCCCCCCTTGTCACATTCCCCCCTTTGTCACATTCATCCCCTGTCACATTCCCCCCTTTGTCACATTCATCCCCTGTCACATTCCCCCCCTGTCACATTCCCCCCTTGTCACATTCATCCCCTGTCACATTCCCCCCTTGTCACATTCCCCCCTTTGTCACATTCATCCCCCCTTCTCACCTTGTCCTGCAGCAAATACACTAGGTTTGCCGGCAGATTTCATACCTAGTGTATCTGCTGCAGAACAAGCCCTTTCCCCTTCAGCCAATCACAGGCTTTACACCACTGCGGCCTGTGATTGGCTGAAAAGTGAAAGGTCCTAGAAGATGAATAGTGAAGAGAGGACACCCCGGACCGCACGGAGGGGAACGACATCTGCAGGGACCGGGACTAGGTGAGCAAAAGTTTTTTTTATTTTACTACTTCTTCCTTTTACACTTAGCTCAGTGTTTTTCTACCAGGGGGCCTCCAGCTGTTGTGAAACTACTACTCCCAGCATGCCCGGAACCGCCTGGTAGGGAAACACTGACTTTTAGTATTTTTCTTTACCTGCTCTGGCCGGCCCCCGCAACGGGAGCCGACCAGAGCAGATAATCGCATGTTTTCCCAGGGGGGCCGCATCGCTATATCACATTGCTTTTGCGATATATCGTGCAGCCCGGCCGGGAACTCTGCAATTCTACCCCGAGCGTGACTCGGGGTTACCGATCCTGGCAGGGAAAATTAACCCCGAGTCATGCTCGGGAATACCGCTCAGGAGGTTAAAACAGGATTAGATACATTCCTGGAACAAAATAACATTAATGCTTATGAAGAAATATAAAATCCCATCCCTTCCCCAATATCGCGCCACACCCCTACCCTTCAATTCCCTGGTTGAACTTGATGGACATATGTCTTTTTTCGACCGTACTAACTATGTAACTATGATATTTTCAAAGGGGTGAGAGTCCAGTTTACATAAAAAATTTCATACCGGAAATCACAGAAATTGTGTTGCAGTTTTACTGTTTTTGGGGGTTTTTTTTCTTTGTTTTTGTGGGAAAAGGTGTTATTTAGGTAATTATAAAAAAAAATTAAAAAAAAAAACTATTATTGAAAATGGCATAAAAAAAAAAAAAAAATATATATATATAGAATTTTATTTTATTTTTTATTGGTCACTGCACCTGCACTCACATTTAAGCTCAGAAATGTTTTATTTAACGCACATTGACAGGATTGTGGAGCCGGATGGTACCCAACACGTAGACACTGGCCCTATAGCAACGGCTTTCCGGGACTTCTACTATTCTCTTTATAACATACACCCAACTAACCCCACGCCATTGCCACGCACGCAGGCAATCCAAACTTTCTTGTACCGATTGAATTTACCTACCCTCACCACACTGGAAGGGGAAACATTGCTGGAGCCTTGCACTGCTGAGGAGGTTGAGGCAGTAATAAAGTCTTTCCCCATAGGGAAGAGCCCGGGACCAGATGGCCTGAGCTTACAATACTATAAAAAGTTGGGCACAGTCTTGCTGCCTCGGCTTACTCAGTGGTGCAACGCGTTACTTGGAGGCACCCATTTGCCGCCCCAATCCCTAGAGGCACACATCACTATTCTACCAAAAGAAGGTAAAGACCCTCTACTGTGCTCGAGTTATAGGCCCATTTCACTTTTGAATATGGACCTAAAGATCTGGGCTAAGCTGTTGTCCATGAGACTTCGCCCTCTCCTCCCTGGCCTCATTCATGTGGACCAGACTGGTTTTGTGAAGGGCAGGGAGGGGAAGCATAATGCATTACGAGTCATGCACGCTATTCACTATGCCACACAAAAAAAGATCCCTCTACTCCTTCTCGGCACAGATGCCGAGAAGGCGTTTGATATGGTAGCGTGGAACTACATGAACAAGGTGTTAACCAAATATCGCATCCCTGATCGCTTCATCCGAGCTATCATGTCCCTATATAGTGAACCCAGCGCACGGGTTAGGGTCAATGGCACTCTTTCTGAACCTTTCCCCATATGTAATGGGACGCGACAAGGGTGCCCCCTATCACCGTCACTGTACGTCCTCGTGATGGAGACTCTTCTCCAGGCCTTGAGGCAGGATGGGGCGATTAGGGGATTGCAAATAGGGGATAGGCCTCATCTTACGGCAGCATTCGCTGACGATCTGCTCATAATGATCACTAATCCTACTGAAGCCCTGCCTCGTGTCCAATGCGTTATTGAAGAGTATGGAACCCTATCCAATTTCAAAGTAAATTATAGTAAGTCGGAGATACTGAACATCACGATACCCCCTCGTATAGCCTCGAGTCTACAATCTTCCTCGTCTTATAGATGGCCATCTAAACACATCACATACCTGGGCATAGCCCTTCCCTCGTCGCTGAGCAACTTGTTTGACCTTAACTATGTACCCTTACTGACTAAAATGAAGAATAAAATTGACTCCTACAAGTTACCCTTCCTTTCATGGGTGGGGCGACTCAACCTCCTACAGACATACATTGTACCGTCCATACTCTACTTACTGCGCATGGTACCCATAGAACTACCTAAATGGTATCTCCTGCAATGGAAACGGCTCTTTGGGGCTTTCCTTTGGTCAGGGAAGCGCCCACGTTTAGCACATTCCCTTCTTACTAGATCTAAGAGGAGCGGTGGCATAGGTATGCCAGACATTTCTATGCTTTATACAGCTAACCATATTCATAGATGGGTTGAGATCACTACTAGAACTAGCCTACTGGGTAGCTCAGAACTTGAATGCTCACAAATGACTTCTCGAGGCTTTGGGGTGGACCGTCATGTCTGGCTGCCTACGCGCCGCTCCCTCTCGCATGTTAATAATCCCCTGTTGAAAGGTACACTCACTATCAAAAGAGCTTATGATAAAGGCACAACACAAGGAAACCACGGAAAAACACTGATTTCTCCATGCTTTCCAAGTTCTCTGATTCCATATGCAGTTCACCCTGACATGCAAGAGGCGGACGACTTGTGGTCCCATTTTCAACACGTCCCTGTCAAAACCCTATGTGCCCAAAATCAACCACCCACAGTTGAGACACTATCCACAATAGTCCCACACCTTAAAACTAACTTTCTACATCTTCATATGCTCAGGGAGATGTGTGTTGCTGTTACGCCTAGCGCTCCGGGTCCCCGCTCCTCCCCGGAGCGCGTACGGCGTCTCTCTCTCCGCAGCGCCCCGGTCGGTCCCGCTGACCGGGAGCGCTGCACTGTCATGGCCGTCGGGGATGCGATTCGCACAGCGGGACGCGCCCGCTCGCGAATCGCATCCCAGGTCACTTACCCGTTCCCGTCCCCTGCTGTCATGTGCTGGCGCGCGCGGCTCCGCTCTCTAGGGCGCGCGCGCGCCAGCTCCCTGAGACTTAAAGGGCCAGTGCACCAATGATTGGTGCCTGGCCCAATTAGCTTAATTGGCTTCCATCTGCTCCCTGCCTTTATCTGACCTCCTCCCATGCACTTCCTTGCCGGATCTTGTTGCCTTGTGCCAGTGAAAGCGTTTTGTGTGTCCAAAGCCTGTGTACCAGTACTACTGCTATCCACCCTGACTACGAACCTTGCCGCCTGCCCCCGACCTTCTGCTACGTCCGACCTTGCTTCTGTCTACTCCCTTGTACCGCGCCTATCTTCAGCAGCCAGAGAGGTTGAGCCGTTGCTAGTGGATACGACCTGGTCACTACCGCCGCAGCAAGTCCATCCCGCTTTGCGGCGGGCTCTGGTGAAAACCAGTAGTGACTTAGAACCGGTCCACTAGCACGGTCCTCGCCAATCCCTCTCTGGCACAGAGGATCCACCTCCTGCCAGCCGGCATCGTGACAGTAGATCCGGCCATGGATCCCGCTGAAGTTCCTCTGCCTGTTGTCGCCGACCTCCCCACACTGGTCGCCCAGCAAGCCCGACAGATTGCCCAACAAGATCACCAGCTGTCGTACTTGACCACCATGACTCAGCAACTCCAGTCGCAGCTACAGCAGATTCAGTCTCAGCTACAGCAGCAGCAACCATCTCCTCCGCCAGCTTCTGCACCTCTTCCGCAGCGAGTGGCCACTCCTAGCCTCCGCCTGTCCTTGCCGGACAAATTTAATGGGGACTCTAAGTTTTGCCGTGGCTTTCTTTCGCAATGTTCCCTGCATTTGGAGATGATGTCGGATCAGTTTCCTACTGAAAGGTCTAAGGTGGCTTTCGTAGTCAGCCTTCTGTCTGGAAAAGCCCTGTCATGGGCCACACCGCTCTGGGACCGCAATGACCCCGTCACTGCCTCTGTACACTCCTTCTTCTCGGAAATTCGAAGTGTCTTTGAGGAACCTGCCCGAGCCTCTTCTGCTGAGACTGCCCTGTTGAACCTGGTCCAGGGTAATTCTTCCGTTGGCGAGTACGCCATACAATTCCGTACTCTTGCTTCTGAACTTTCCTGGAATAATGAGGCCCTCTGCGCGACCTTTAAAAAAGGCCTATCCAGCAACATTAAAGATGTTCTGGCCGCACGAGATACTCCTACCAACCTGCATGAACTCATTCATCTAGCCACTCGCATTGACATGCGTTTTTCTGAGAGGCATCAAGAGCTCCGCCAGGAAAAAGACTTAGATCTCTGGACACCTCTCCCACAGTCTCCATTGCAATCTGCGCCTAGGCCCCCCGCCGAGGAGGCCATGCAAGTGGATCTGTCTCGCCTGACCCTGGAAGAGAGGAATCGCCGTAAGGAAGAGAATCTTTGTCTGTACTGTGCCAGTACCGAGCATTTCTTGGTGGATTGCCCTATCCGTCCTCCACGCCTGGGAAACGTACGCACGCACCCAGCTCACGTGGGTGTGGCGTCTCTTGGCTCTAAGTCTGCTTCTCCACGTCTCACGGTGCCTGTACGGATTTCTTCTTCAGCCAGCTCTTCCCTCTCAGCCGTGGCCTGCCTGGACTCTGGTGCCTCTGGGAATTTTATTCGGGAGTCCTTGGTGAATAAATTCCGCATCCCGGTGACCCGTCTTGTCAAGCCACTCCACATTTCTGCGGTCAACGGAGCCAGGTTGGATTGCACCGTGCGTTTCCGCACGAAGCCCCTCCTAATGTGCATCGGACCTCATCATGAGAAAATTGAGTTTTTGGTCCTCCCCAATTGCACTTCTGAAGTTCTCCTTGGACTACCCTGGCTTCTACACCATTCCCCAACCCTGGATTGGTCCACAGGGGAGATCAAGAGCTGGGGTACCTCTTGCTTCAAGGACTGCCTTAAACCGGTTACCAGTACTCCCTGCCGTGACCCTGTGGTTCCTCCTGTATCCGGTCTCCCTAAGGTCGTCATGGACTCTGCCCGCCTTAAGAAGTACCTCTCCCCCCCTCCCAGTCCAGTCAGGCAAGCCTCGGTGCCCCCTCATGGCCCTCGTCCTGGTGTCACACTGCCCCGTGCCAGGCCTCGCCCTCTGCCCTCCCTCCCCATTCCCACTCCTGCTGTACTGCCTGCCGTTGAGGAATCCCTCCATCCTTTCCCGGTGTCCTCATCCCAGGGGAGGCAGTTACCGGACAAAGAGAAGGGGAGACCTAAGGGGGGGGGGTACTGTTACGCCTAGCGCTCCGGGTCCCCGCTCCTCCCCGGAGCGCGTACGGCGTCTCTCTCTCCGCAGCGCCCCGGTCGGTCCCGCTGACCGGGAGCGCTGCACTGTCATGGCCGTCGGGGATGCGATTCGCACAGCGGGACGCGCCCGCTCCCGAATCGCATCCCAGGTCACTTACCCGTTCCCGTCCCCTGCTGTCATGTGCTGGCGCGCGCGGCTCCGCTCTCTAGGGCGCGCGCGCGCCAGCTCCCTGAGACTTAAAGGGCCAGTGCACCAATGATTGGTGCCTGGCCCAATTAGCTTAATTGGCTTCCATCTGCTCCCTGCCTTTATCTGACCTCCTCCCATGCACTTCCTTGCCGGATCTTGTTGCCTTGTGCCAGTGAAAGCGTTTTGTGTGTCCAAAGCCTGTGTACCAGTACTACTGCTATCCACCCTGACTACGAACCTTGCCGCCTGCCCCCGACCTTCTGCTACGTCCGACCTTGCTTCTGTCTACTCCCTTGTACCGCGCCTATCTTCAGCAGCCAGAGAGGTTGAGCCGTTGCTAGTGGATACGACCTGGTCACTACCGCCGCAGCAAGTCCATCCCGCTTTGCGGCGGGCTCTGGTGAAAACCAGTAGTGACTTAGAACCGGTCCACTAGCACGGTCCTCGCCAATCCCTCTCTGGCACAGAGGATCCACCTCCTGCCAGCCGGCATCGTGACAGTTGCATTTCTAAAGGTGTATGTCATTGGTGAAAAGCCAACCTGGATAGATAAGTTGATGCAATTCTCACCAAACTGCAAGCCAAAATTTTCCACATTTAATGCCTGTTTGAGAGATGAGAGGCAAACTTCTGACCCGTTGTACTTGAGATCCTGGGAGGAGGAGTTGGGGCGCAAGTTCACGGACCAGGAGAGGAAATCCATTCTAACAGGCTCCCATGGCTTCTCTAGGTGCGTTAAGCTACAAGAAGGTCATTATAAACTAGTAGCCAGATGGTATAGGACGCCCGAGTTATTATATCATTGGGGTCTGAGTGCTTCCCCTGCATGCTGGAGATGCCATGGGGGCGTGGGCTCTTTGTCTCACATTTGGTGGTCATGCCCCAGGATAACGTCTTACTGGAGTGAAGTGAATCGCATCATAGATAAGGTGATGGGACGGCATGTCCCTCTCTCACCAGAGGTGGTTCTCTTGGGCTTATCGACTAGGGATTGCACCTTGTCGAAGAGGTCTCTGATTGCACACTTGCTAACTGCAGCCAAGGCATTAGTCCCACTACATTGGTTAGATGAAACACCTCCTACAGTTCAACAATGGATCTCTAAGGTCTCCCAGTTGTGTAGAATGGAGGAGCTCTCCAGTTGGAGTGATCGCTCACATGACAGATACTGGAGTATATGGGCTCCTTGGCTGGGCTTTCGTGATGCTGACACTGCTCTCCCTCTCTCGCATCAGACATAGCAACTGGGTTCCAGCAAATGACCCCATAGACAACCCCCCCACCCCTCTTTCCCAGCCCACCCTTCCCCCCCTCTCCACCTCCTCACCCACGACCAAAAACCTTATATCTATTCTTTATCCTCCACTCGTCTCTCTTTCTCCCTATTTTCTCTTTCTTCTGCCTCCCACCTTGGAGAATTCCTACGCCTTTTCATTTCTCCTCTTTCTTTCTTCTCCGTCAATGCTCTAACACATTGTGCTCGTGTTCATTGACCCTACTATGTTCAGTACCATACTCCTATTACAGTTCCACCTAATTAACTGGGCTCCTAGGTGACAACACCTCAGACTTATAGGATGCTTATAGGTATGACTGACCTGTTTTATGTATGTCTTAAGTAGATGTTGGCCAATACTTCTCTTGATAGATTTGTCTTATTGATTTTACAATGATACATCAACACAGGAGCCCAATGGTCCTTTTAAATGTTACCTGGGGCCTAGCCCACACGACCCCTTTATCTTGCTTTTCTCTCTTTTTCTTTCTTCTTGATTAGCATTATGTAATGTACTTCATATTACATTTGTATGTTCTGTTGTATTGCAATATTCGAAAATAAAGAATTGAAAAAAAAAAAGAAATGTTTTATTTATACAGTTATCACTGGACACTAGTAACCATGGAATATTTTGTGAGATGTTTCCGCCAGAATTTTCTGTAATGTAAAATTTGGCGCCAAAAAAAAATCCAATGTGGCTGCAAAAAAAAAAAATTGGGGGTGCGAAAATGAATTTTCACATATTTTCAAAGCAGCACAAGAGATCTTTGAAAATGTATAAGCATGACCACGCACACACTCAACTTGGCTACATACACCTGATCACTCACTCAGCTCTGCTGCATTTACAAAATCACACACTCAGCTCTACTACATATACACAATCACACACTCGGCTCTGCTACATAGACACAATCACACACTCAGCTCTGCTGCATTTACACAATCACACACTCAGCTCTGCTACATACACCTGATCACACACTCAGTTCTGCTGCATATACACAATCACACACTCAGCTCCTGCTACATATACACACACACTCAGCTCTACTGCACATACACACACACACACACTCAGCTCTACTGCATATACACACACTCACACTCAGCTCTACTGCATATACACACACACACTCAGCTCTGCTGCATATACACACACTCAGCTCTGCTGCATATACACACACTCAGCTCTACTGCATATACACACACTCAGCTCTACTGCATATACACACACTCACACTCAGCTCTACTGCACATACACACACACACTCAGCTCCTGCTACATATACACACACTCACACTCAGCTCTACTGCATATACACACACACTCAGCTCTACTACATATACACAATCACACATATACATTGGGGGAAATTTATCATTGTTGTAGGTACATGTTTTTTGTAGATTGTTTTGGTTGGTCTAAATTTGGTGCAATTGCAAGGCACATGATACATTTTGTGCAAAGTTCTAAATCTCCACACAGAGTACACCTGAGCTGCACCTCACAGGAAAAGTGGACATAGGGATTTTGTTCTATTGCTTTGAGGCTTGGATTCCATTGAGGTTTTTTGTTCACCAGCAAAAACGCCAGAAGAACGGTCACAGCTTTTTCCTGCATTTTTTCAGTTTTTCTTGTGTTCTTTTTCTTGCGTTTTTGCTGGTGTGTGGTAACAATCATTTTTGGATCCTGTGGCAATTTTGTTTACTGCCTTCAGGTACCACTCCATGGGTCAGATGCAGAGCGCCCAGTCCAGAGTGTAAGGAGGTGAGGAGTGATATATAGCGTAAACAGGGTGCAGAGCATCACTACTTACCTACGCCAGCTGTATAGCATACTGGGGTACATAGTGTACCCATCAGGGGTGTGGAAATCCTATCGCCCGACGCCCGGGACAAGTAGTTTTGGGCGCCGGGCAGGTGAATTGTTCATAGATTTAGCCCTGTATCGGGCGAGCAGGGACAGACAGACTTCCCCCTTATTTTTCTTTAATGTCGGTGTAAGGCGCAGGAGCCGATGGAAGTCTCACACCGACACTCAGAGTGTATGGAGGGGGCGGTGGCCTCCAGCTGACATAGAGTCCACTTATCTCCCCTCCCGGAGGATGGACGGAGCTCAGAAGACACAGCAGGGTGAGAGAAAGGATGTAGACAGCTCCGTGCACAGCTCTATCCCTCCCCCTGATCTGTCTCCCCAGGACCTAATCCACCACGGGGAGGTTGCTAGTTTGCACTGGGAAAACACAGAGCAGGGGGGAGGGGGAGGACGGAAATCTCACCTCACACCGGCGGCGGTGACTACAGCTCTGATGTCCACTCATGGCCGGATCAGGTGAGGAGGCCGAGAATGCAGGCGGCGGCAGGAAGGGTGGTTGTATATGTATGGTGTGAGTGTATGTGTGATGTGTGTATGTAATGTATGATGGGGGGGCAGCGGCAGGTGTATGTATGATGTGTGCATATGTATGGTGTATATCAGTGTTACCCAACCAGGGTTCCTCCAGCTGTTGCAAAACTACAACTCCCAGCATGCCCTGGGCATGCTGGGAGTTGTAGTTTTGCAACAGCTGGAGGGACCCTGGTTGGGAAACACTGGTGTATATGTATGGTGTGAGTGTATGTGTGATGTGTGTATGATGTCTGTCTGTGTGTAATGTGTATGTAATGTATAATGTGTGTATGGTGTATATGTATGGTGTGAGTGTATGTGTGATGTGTGTATGATGTCTGTCTGTGATGTATGTGTGATGTGTGTATGATGTCTGTCTGTGTGTGATGTGTATGTAATGTATAATGTGTGTATGATGTCTGTTTGTGATGTGTATGTGATGTGTGTATGATGCCTGTCTGTGTGATGTGTATGTAATGTGTGATGTGTGTATGTAATGTGTGATATGTGGGGGGGGGGCAGCAGCAGCAGGCCTATGTATGATATGTGCATATGTATGGTGTATATCTATGGTGTGAGTGTATATGTGTATGATGTCTATGTGTGATGTGTGTATGATGTCTGTCTATGTGTGATGTGTGTATGATGTCTGTCTATGTGTGATGTGTGTATGGTGTATATGTATGGTGTGAGTGTATGTGTGATGTGTGTATGATGTCTGTCTGTGTGTAATGTGTATGTAATGTGTGATGTGTGTATGGTGTATATATATGGTGTGAGTGTATATGTGATGTGTGTATGATGTCTGTCTGTGTGTGATGTGTATCTAATGTATAATGTGTGTATGATGTCTGTCTGTGTGATGTGTATGTAATGTAATGTATGATATGTGGGGGGGCAGCAGCAGCAGGCCTATGTATGATGTGTGCATATGTATGGTGTATATGTATGGTGTGAGTGTATGTGTGTATGTAATGTATGATGTGGGGGGGGCAGTGGCGGGGGTTGTGTATGGGGATATGGGGGCAGTGGCTGGTGTATGTATGATATGTGTATGCATGAATGTTTTGTATAGGAGCGGACTGTCACGTCGGGCATTAGGGCAGTTGTGCCATCTAATTTTATTTATTTTCAGTGGCACCCGCACTATATTGCACCCCCAGAATCCCGCCCCCTTCATACTCACCCGTCAACCAAGAGCCCCACGGATGCACACAAACACGCCCGAACCAAAACTACAACTCCCAGCATGTTACACCATAACCTAAACTGTAGAACTATAAAGTGCAACATGCTGGGAGTTGTAGTTTTGGTTCGGGTCAGCTGCAGAGCCATAGGCTGCATCAGGGCATGCTGGGTGTTGTAGTTACTAACTGCAATTCCCATTATTCCTTGACACAGCCTATGGCTCTGCAGCTGACACAAACCAAAACTACAACTCCCAGCATGTCCTACAATAACCTTAACTGTCCTACTATACAGTGGAACATGCTGCAACTCCCACACAACCATAGGCTGTATCAGGGCATGCTGGGAGTTGTAGTTATCTAGTAATTAAATGCAACTTCCAGCATTTTCTGACACAAAATGCACCACATAAATTGGAGAAGCAGAACACCCCCCCCCCCCAGTAACACATAAGTCCCTATTGAGACTGAAAAATAGTGATTAAAATATTTTAAAAAGTGCGTATATATGTGAATAAGCCCCTTTCCTAATAAAAGTTTCCAATTTTCTTTAAATAAAAATAATGTAGAAAAATAAACATAAGTGGTATCGCTGCATGTGGAAATGTCCAGACTATTAAAATATAATGTTAATTAAACCGTATGGTGAACGTTGTAAATGTAAAGAATAGTCCAGAATTGCTCATTTTTGGTCACTTCATGTGAGAAATATTTTATAAGGTGATCAAAAAGTTACATCTAGACTTATCTGGTCTTGTCTCGGGTGTAAGAGGCGCTACAGCTCTCCCGCCACTAATAGTCTGACATACTGCGATCGCCTATTAACCCATTACATCACCGCTGTCAGCAGTGTCTAAAGGATCTTATATCCATCCCTGGTGGTCTAGTGGGGGGGATCAGACTATTTTGGTTGAAATTATTTCATCAATCGGGACAAGTGGATTTTCCTGAGGGACAAGTAGATTGTGTTCCGCTTTAGTCCCTTGGACAAGTAGTTTTTTTTTAATTTCCACACCCCTGACCCATGCAGTGGCGGATCCAGGGGGGGGGGGGTACAACGGGGCAATTATCCCCCCCCCCCCCCCCCCGAGATTGCTGCCCCCTAGAATGGTGGGGTGGTGGGGTGACACCCTGTCCCAGCGCTCATCCCTGTCACAAGCTATATTTGTATACTCAGTCTGCAGTGCAGAGGGAGCGTGCACACAGCGTGTCTGTGGAGTTATCGGCACTTACTCGGCTTCTCTTCCCCCTGATTGGCAGCTTTCTACTGCTCTGCTTGGGTCATGTGACACCAAAACATCACATGACCCCAGCAAGCAGGAAGTGTCTGCAGGATACAGGAGCCCAGCAGTGTTCTAAGGCAGGTAAGATAAACTACCCCCCACCATCCATGCCCACCCTTTTCCAGCATCATCCCTCCCCCCTTCCCAGCACAATCCCTGCTCACCCCCCCCCCCTTTCTCACCAGGGGTGCCCCCAGCTGTTGCAATACTACAACTCCTAGCATGCTGGGAGTTGTAGTTTTGCAACAGCTGGAGGGTTGGGAAACACTGACATAAATAAGTGTTTCCCAACCAAGGTGTCTCCAAAGCAAAGCTACAATGCTGTCCAGGCATGCTGGGAGTTGTAGTTTTGTAACAGCTGGAGTCCCCCTGGTTAGGAAACATTGATCTATGTCCTATATCAGGGGTACTGAACTGGCAGACCACGGTCCAGATCCGGACTGCGTCCCCCGGTCATTCAGACCATCCGCTGGATCTCCCCTTATTCATTTGTAGCTGTGTCTTTAAGACGCCAATACAAATGAATAGCCGCGGCCCGGAGCGAGGGAGCGATGTGTCCCTGCCCTGCGCTTCTCCTATGATGCAGGTAGCACCATTAGCTGCCTGCATCATCTGCTCTGGCCAGGCCTGACTAGAAGAGGCCAGAGCAGCGGAGCAGTGCGGGACCTGGGACGGCGATTCTAAGCTCTCAGGTAAAAATTTGTGTTCCCCCATCTGTGACTCTCCAGTTATTGTAGAACTACAGCTACCATGATGACCTTTTGTCTGTGCATGATGGGAGTTGTAGTTTTACAACAGATGGAGAGTTACAGTGGCAAAGTTCATATGGGGGCACAGTGGCATCATTAATTCTGTGGGTACAGTGGCATAATTAATTCTGTGGGTACAGTGGCATAATTAATTCTGTGGGTACAGTGGCATCATTAATTCTGTGGGTACAGTGGCATCATTAATTATATGGGTACCGTGGCATCACTTATTCGGTGGTCACAGTGGCATCATTAATTCTGTGGTCACAGAGGCATCATTAATTCTGTGGGCACAGTGGAATCCTTAATTCTGTGGTCACAGTGGCATCATTAATTCTGTGGGACACAGTGGCATCATTAATTCTGTGGGCACAGTGGCATCATTAATTCTGTAGGCACAGTGGCATCATTAATTCTGTGGGTACAGTGGCATCATTAATTCTGTGACCACAGAATTAATGATGCCACTGTACCCACAGAATTAATGATGCCACTGTACCCACAGAATTAATGATGCCACTGTGCCTACAGAATTAATGATGCCACTGTGCCTCCAAGAGTAATGATGCCACTGTGCCCCACAGAATTAATGATGCCACTGTGCCCCACAGAATTAATGATGCCACTGTGCCCCACAGAATTAATGATGCCACAGTACCCACAGAATTAATGATGCCACTGTACCCACAGAATTAATCATGCCACTGTACCCACAGAATTAATCATGCCACTGTGACCACAGAATTAATGATGCCACTGTGACCACAGAATTAATCATGCCACTGTACCCACAGTGGCATGATTAATTCTGTGGGTACTGTGGCATGATTAATTCTGTGGGTACAGTGGCATGATTAATTCTGTGGGTACAGTGGCATCATTAATTCTGTGGTCACAGTGGCATCATTAATTCTGTGGGTACAGTGGCATAATTAATTCTGTGGTCACAGTGGCATGATTAATTCTGTGGTCACAGTGGCATGATTAATTCTGTGGGTACAGTGGCATCATCAATTCTGTGATCACAGTGGCATCATTAATTCTGTGGTCACAGTGGCATGATTAATTCTGTGGGTACAGTGGCATCATTAATTCTGTGGGTACAGTGGCATCATGAATTCTATGGGTACTGTGGCATCATTAATTCTGTGGGTACTGTGGCATCATTAATTCTGTGGGTACTGTGGCATCATTAATTCTGTGGGTACAGTGGCATCATTAATTCTGTGGGTACAGTGGCATCATTAATTCTGTGGGTACAGTGGCATCATTAATTCTATGGGTACTGTGGCATCATTAATTCTGTGGGTACAGTGGCATCATTAATTCTGTGGGTACAGTGGCATCATTAATTCTGTGGGTACAGTGGCATGATTAATTCTGTGGGTACAGTGGCATGATTAATTCTGTGGGTACAGTGGCATGATTAATTATGTGGGTACAGTGGCATGATTAATTCTGGGGTCACAGTGGCATCATTAATTCTGGGGTCACAGTGGCATCATTCATTTTATAGGCACAGTGGCATCATTCATTATGTGGGAACAGTGGCATCATTAATTCTGGGGTCACAGTGGCATCATTCATTCTGGGGTCACAGTGGCATCATTCATTCTGGGGTCACAGTGGCATCATTGATTCTATAGGCACAGTGGCATCATTAATTCTGTGGGCACAGTGGCATAATTAATTCTGGGGTCACAGTGGCGTCATTCATTCTATAGGCACAGTGGCATCATTCATTCTGTGGGCACAGTGGCATCATTAATTCTGGGGTCACAGTGGCATCATTAATTCTGTAGGCACAGTGGCCACTGTACCCACAGAATTAATCATGCCACTGTACCCACAGAATTAATCATGCCACTGTGACCACAGAATTAATGATGCTACTGTGACCACAGAATTGATGATGCCACTGTGACCACAGAATTAATCATGCCACTGTACCCACAGATTTAATGATGCCACTGTGACCACAGAATTAATGATGCCACTGTACCCACATAATTAATCATGCCACTGTACCCACAGAATTAATGATGCCACTGTACCCACAGAATTAATGATGCCACTGTGACCACAGAATTAATGATGCCACTGTACCCACAGAATTAATCATGCCACTGTACCCACAGAATTAATGATGCCACTGTACCCACAGAATTAATCATGCCACTGTGACCACAGAATTAATGATGCCACTGTGACTACAGAATTGATGATGCCACTGTGACCACAGAATTAATCATGCCACTCTACCCACAGAATTAATCATGCCACTGTGACCACAGAATTAATGATGCCACTGTACCCACAGAATTAATGATGCCATTGTACCCACAGAATTAATGATGCCACTGTGGGTACAGTGGCATCATTAATTCTGTGGTCACAGTGGCATCATTAATTCTGTGGGTACAGTGGCATCATTAATTCTGTGGGTACAGTGGCATGATTAATTCTGTGGTCACAGTGGCATCATTAATTCTGTGGGTACAGTGGCATCATTAATTCTGTGGTCACAGTGGCATGATTAATTCTGTGGGTACAGTGGCATGATTAATTCTGTGGTCACAGAGGCATCATCAATTCTGTGGTCACAGTGGCATCATTAATTCTGTGGTCACAGTGGCATGATTAATTCTGTGGTCACAGTGGCATCAATCATTCTATAGGCACAGTGGCATCATTCATTCTATAGGCACAGTGGCATCATTAATTCTGTGGGGCACAGTGGCATTATTAATTCTGTGGGGCACAGTGGCATCATTAATTCTGTGGGGCACAGTGGCATCATTAATTCTGTGGGGCACAGTGGCATCATTAATTCTGTGGGGCACAGTGGCATCATTACTTTTGGAGGCACAGTGGCATCATTAATTCTGTAGGCACAGTGGCATCATTCATTCTGTGGGTACAGTGGCATCATTCATTCTGTGGGTACAGTGGCATCATTAATTCTGTGGTCACAGAATTAATGATGCCACTGTACCCACAGAATTAGTGATGCCACTGTGCCTACAGAATTAATGATGCCACTGTGCCTCCAGAAGTAATGATGCCACTGTGCCCACAGAATTAATGATGCCACTGTGCCCCACAGAATTAATGATGCCACTGTGCCCCACAGAATTAATGATGCCACTGTGCCCCACAGAATTAATGATGCCACTGTAACCACAGAATTAAGGATTCCACTGTGCCCACAGAATTAATGATGCCTCTGTGACCACAGAATTAATGATGCCACTGTGACCACCGAATAAGTGATGCCACTGTACCCATATAATTAATGATGCCACTGTACCCACAGAATTAATGATGCCACTGTACCCACAGAATTAATTATGCCACTGTACCCACAGAATTAATTATGCCACTGTACCCACAGAATTAATGATGCCACTGTGCCCCCATATGAACTTTGCCACTGTAACTCTCCATCTGTTGTAAAACTACAACTCCCATCATGCACAGACAAAAGGTCATCATGGTAGCTGTAGTTCTACAATAACTGGAGAGTCACAGATGGGGGAACACAAATTTTTACCTGAGAGCTTAGAATCGCCGTCCCAGGTCCCGCACTGCTCCGCTGCTCTGGCCTCTTCTAGTCAGGCCTGGCCAGAGCAGATGATGCAGGCAGCTAATGGTGCTACCTGCATCATAGGAGAAGCGCAGGGCAGGGACACATCGCTCCCTCGCTCCGGGCCGCGGCTATTCATTTGTATTGGCGTCTTAAAGACACAGCTACAAATGAATAAGGGGAGATCCAGCGGATGGTCTGAATGACCGGGGGACGCAGTCCGGATCTGGACCGTGGTCTGCCAGTTCAGTACCCCTGATATAGGACATAGATCAATGTTTCCTAACCAGGGGGACTCCAGCTGTTACAAAACTACAACTCCCAGCATGCCTGGACAGCATTGTAGCTTTGCTTTGGAGACACCTTGGTTGGGAAACACTTATTTATGTCAGTGTTTCCCAACCCTCCAGCTGTTGCAAAACTACAACTCCCAGCATGCTAGGAGTTGTAGTTTTGCAAAAGCTGGGGGCACCCCTGGTGAGAAAGGGGGGGGGGTGAGCAGGGATTGTGCTGGGAAGGGGGGAGGGATGATGCTGGAAAAGGGTGGGCATGGATGGTGGGGGGTAGTTTATCTTACCTGCCTTAGAACACTGCTGGGCTCCTGTATCCTCCAGACACTTCCTGCTTGCTGGGGTCATGTGATGTTTTGGTGTCACATGACCCAAGCAGAGCAGTAGAAAGCTGCCAATCAGGGGGAAGAGAAGCCGAGTAAGTGCCGATAACTCCACAGACACGCTGTGTGCACGCTCCCTCTGCACTGCAGACTGAGTATACAAATATAGCTTGTGACAGGGATGAGCGCTGGGACAGGGTGTCACCCCACCACCCCACCATTCTAGGGGGCTGCAATCTCGGGGGGGGGGGGGGGGGATAATTGCCCCGTTGTACCCCCCCCCCCCCCTGGATCCGCCACTGCATGGGTCAGGGGTGTGGAAATTAAAAAAAAACTACTTGTCCAAGGGACTAAAGCGGAACACAATCTACTTGTCCCTCAAGAAAATCCACTTGTCCTGGTTGATGAAATAATTTCAACCAAAATAGTCTGATCCCCCCCACTAGACCACCAGGGATGGATATAAGATCCTTTAGACACTGCTGACAGCGGTGATCTAATGGGTTAATAGGCGATCGCAGTATGTCAGACTATTAGTGGCGGGAGAGCTGTAGCGCCTCTTACACCCGAGACAAGACCAGATAAGTCTAGATGTAACTTTTTGATCACCTTATAAAAAATTTCTCACATGAAGTGACCAAAAATGAGCAATTCTGGACTATTCTTTACATTTACACCGTTCACCATACGGTTTAACCTCTTAAGGACCAATGACGTTGTGGAACGTCATGGCACCCTGGGCTTTAAGGACCAATGACGTTCCACAACGTCATGGCATTTTCCGGTCTCTGCCGCTCGCCGGGCAGAGATCGGAACTGGATGCCTGCTGAAATCCTTCAGCAGGCATCCAGGGCAAACGCCGAGGGGGGCCATGTAGGCCCCCCATGTCGGCGATCGCCGCAAATCGCAAGGGAAATCGCCCTTGCGATCTGCGGCGATACCGGGCTGATCGGGTCTCTGGGACCCGACCGCCCGGTAATTTCGCATGATCCCGGCTGTCACACACAGCCAGGACCATGCTGGAGCCTAGGAGCGAGGTGGCAAGCCTGCCACCTCCTCCGATCCCCTGCGATCTGTCGGTTAGTTAACCGACCAATCGCAGGAGGGGGGGCGGTTACTTCCTCCCGTCCTGCCCGGCCCCTTGAAGTCCGGAGAGGACGGGAGGAAGACCGGAGGACGCGGCGGGGGACGGGGGAGTGCTGGGGACCGGCCCCGGTACTTACCTCGTCCCTGAAGACCCGGATCCAGACGATGAAGATGGCGGCGGCGGAGACAGGTGAGTAGATCTTCAGCCGCGGTCGGGCCCTTTACAGCAATGCACGTCGCCGTAAAGCGACATGCATTGCTGTAAAGGGACCCTGTAAACTACAACTCCCAGCATGCCCAGACAGCCCTTGGCGTCTGGGCATGCTGGGAGTTGCAGTTTTGCGACATCTGGAGGTCCACAGTTTGGAGACCACTGTGCCCTTCCAGATGTTGCAAAACTACACATCCTCAGCATGCCCTTACTGTCCAGGCATGCTGGGAGTTGTAGTGCTGTAACATCTGGCCCTTCAGATGTTGCAGAACTACAACTCCCAGCATGCCTGGACAGTTTTGGCATACTGCGAGTTGTAGTTTTGCAACATCTGGAAGGGCACAGATTGGGAACCACTGTATTAGTGGTCTGCAAACTGTAGTCCTCCAGATGTTGCAAAACTACAACTCCAAGCATGCTGGGAGTTGTAGTTCGGCAACATCTAGCTCTAAAGATGTTGCCGAACTACTACTCCCAGCATGCCTGAGAATGCTGGGAGTTGTGGTTTTGCAACAACAGGAGGCACACTGGTTGGGAAACATTGTCTGTTTCCTAACTCAGTGTTTCCCAACCCGTGTGCCTCCAGCTGTTGCAAAACTATAACTACCAGCATGCACTGATGGACTGTGCATGCTGGGAGTTGTAGTTTTGCAACAGCTGGAGGTCCCCCACCCCCCCCCCCCCCACTGTGAATGTACAGGGTACATTCACATGGGCAGGGGGCTTACAGTGAGTATCAGGCTGCAAGTTTGCGATGCAGCAAATTTTGCGCGGCAGCTCAAACTCGCTGTAATCCCCCGCCCATGTGACTGTACCCTAAAAACACTACACTACACTAACACAAAATAAAATAAAAAGTAAAAAACACTACATATACACATACCCCTACACAGCCCCCCTCCCCAATAAAAATGAAAAACGTCTGGTACGCCACTGTTTCCAAAATGGAGCCTCCAGCTGTTGCAAAACAACAACTCCCAGTATTGCCGGACAGCCGTTGACTGTCCAGGCATGCTGGGAGTTTTGCAACAGCTGGAGGCACCCTGTTTGGGAATCACTGGCGTAGAATACCCCAATGTCCACCCCTATGCAAGTCCCTAATTTAGGCCTCAAATGCGCATGGCGCTCTCACTTTGGAGCCCTGTCGTATTTCAAGGCAACAGTTTAGGGTCACATATGGGGTATCGCCGTACTCGGGAGAAATTTCTTAACAAATTTTGGGGGGCTTTTTCTCCTTTCACCCCTCATGAAAAGGTGAAGTTGGGGTCTACACCAGCATGTTAGTGTAAAAAAAAAAATTTTTTACACCAACATGCTGGTGTTGCCCCATACTTTTCATTTTGACAAGAGGTAAAAGGGAAAAACACCCCCCAAAATTTGTAATGCAATTTCTCCCGACTACGGAGATACCCCATATGTGGGCGCAAAGTGCTCTTGGGGCGCACAACAAGGCCCAGAAGGGAGAGTGCACCATGTACATTTGAGGCGATTTGCACAGGGCTGGCTGATTGTTACAGCGGTTTTGACAAACGCAAAAAAAAAAAACCTCACATGTGACCCCATTTCGGAAACTACACCCCTCACGGAATGTAATGAGGGGTGCAGTGAGAATTTACACCCCACTGGTGTCTGACAGATCTTTGGAACAGTGGGCTGCGCAAATTAAAAATTTTGTACAGCCCACTGTTCCAAAGATCTGACAGACACCAGTGGGGGGTAAATGCTCACTGTACCCCTTGTTACGTTCCTCAAGGGGTTTAGTTTCCAAAATGGTATGCCATGTGGGGGTTATTTTGCTGTCCTGGCACCATAGGGGCTTCCTAAATGCGACATGCCCCCCGAGCAAAATTTGCTCTCAAAAAGCCAAATATGACTCCCTCTCTTATGAGCATTGTAGTTCGCCCGTAGTGCACTTCAGGTCAATTTATGGGGTACCTTCATACTCAGAAGAGATGGGGTTACAAATTTTGGGGGGTATTTTCTGCTATTAACCCTTGCAAAAATGTGAAATTTGGGGGGGAAACACACATTTTAGTGAAATTTTTTTTTTTTTTTTTTTACGTATGCAAAAGGCGTGAAACCCCTGTGGGGTATTAAGGCTCACTTTATTTCTTGTTACGTTCCTCAAGGGGTCTAGTTTCCAAAATGGTATGCCATGTGGGTATTTTTTGCTGTCCTGGCACCATAGGGGCTTCCTAAATGCGACATGCCCCCGAGCAAAATTTGCTCTCAAAAAGCCAAATATGACTCCTTCTCTTCTGAGCATTGTAGTTCGTCCGTAGTACACTTCAGGTCAACTTATGGGGTACCCCCATACTCAGAAGAGATGGGGTTACAAATTTTGGGGGGTATTTTCTGCTATTAACCCTTGCATACATGTGAAATTTGGGTGGAAACACACATTTTAGTGACATTTTTAAAACATTTTTTTACATATGCAAAAGTCGTGAAACACCTGTGGGGTATTAAGGCTCACTTTATTCCTTGTTACGTTCCTCAAGGGGTCTAGTTTCCAAAATGGTATGCCATGTGGGTATTTGTTCCTGTTCTGGCACCATAGGGGCTTCCTAAATGCAACATGCCCCCCAAAAACCATTTCAGAAAAACGTACTCTCCAAAATCCCCTCGTCGCTCCTTCGCTTCTGAGCCCTCTACTGTGCCCGCCGAACACTTTACATAGACATATGAGGTATGTGCTTACTCGAGAGAAATTGGGCTACAAATATAAGTATACATTTTCTCCTTTTACCCCTTGTAAAAATTCAAAAATTGGGTCTACAAGAACATGCAAGTGTAAAAAATGAAGATTGTGAATTTTCTCCTTCACTTTGCTGCTATTCCTGTGAAACACCTAAAGGGTTAAAACGCTGACTGAATGTCATTTTGAATACTTTGGGGGGTGCAGTTTTTATAATTGGGTCATTTATGGGGTATTTCTAATATGAAGACCCTTCAAATCCACTTCAAACCTGAACTGGTCCCTGAAAAATTGTGATTTTGGAAATTTTGTGAAAAATTGGAAAATTGCTGCTGAACTTTGAAGCCCTCTGGTGTCTTCCAAAAGTAAAAAATCGTAAATTTTATGATGCAAACATAAAGTGGACATATTGTATATGTGAATAAAAAAAAAAATTATTTGGAATATCCATTTTCCTTACAAGCAGAGAGCTTCAAAGTTAGAAAAATGCAAAATTTTCAATTTTTTCATCAAATTTTGGAATTTTTCACTAAGAAACGATGCAAGTATCGACAAAATTTTACCAATAACATAAAGTAGAATATGTCACGAAAAAACAATCTTGGAATCAGAATGATAGGTAAAAGCGTCTTAGAGTTATTAATGCTTAAAGTGACAGTGGTCAGATGTTCAAAAAACGCTCTGGTCCTAAGGTGTAAAATGGCCTGGTCCTTAAGGGGTTAATTAACATTATATTTTAATAGTCTGGACATTTCCACATGCAGCGATATCACTTATGTTTATTTTTCTACATTATTTTTATTTAAAGAAAATTGGAAACTTTTATTAGGAAAGGGGCTTATTCACATATATACGCACTTTTTAAAATATTTTAATCACTATTTTTCAGTCTCAATAGGGACTTATGTGTTACTGGGGGGGGGGGGGTGTTCTGCTTCTCCAGTTTATGTGGTGCATTTTGTGTCAGAAAATGCTGGAAGTTGCATTTAGTTACTAGATAACTACAACTCCCAGCATGCCCTGATACAGCCTATGGTTGTGTGGGTGTTGCAGCATGTTCCACTGTATAGTAGGACAGTTAAGGTTATTGTAGGACATGCTGGGAGTTGTAGTTTTGGTTTGTGTCAGCTGCAGAGCCATAGGCTGTGTCAAGGAATAATGGGAATTGCAGTTAGTAACTACAACACCCAGCATGCCCTGATGCAGCCTATGGCTCTGCAGCTGACCCGAACCAAAACTACAACTCCCAGCATATTACACTTTATAGTTCTACAGTTTAGGTTATGGTGTAACATGCTGGGAGTTGTAGTTTTGGTTCGGGCGTGTTTGTGTGCATCCGTGGGGCTCTTGGTTGACGGGTGAGTATGAAGGGGGCGGGATTCTGGGGGTGCAATATAGTGCGGGTGCCACTGAAAATAAATAAAATTAGATGGCACAACTGCCCTAATGCCCGACGTGACAGTCCGCTCCTATACAAAACATTCATGCATACACATATCATACATACACCAGCCACTGCCCCCATATCCCCATACACACACCCCCGCCACTGCCCCCCCCCCACATCATACATTACATACACACATACACTCACACCATACATATACACCATACATATGCACACATCATACATAGGCCTGCTGCTGCTGCCCCCCCACATATCATACATTACATTACATACACATCACACAGACAGACATCATACACACATTACATGCACATCACAAACAGACATCATACACACATTATACATTACATACACATCACACACAGACAGACATCATACACACATCACACATACACTCACACCATATATATACACCATACACACATCACACATTACATACACATCACACATAGACAGACATCATACACACATCACACATAGACATCATACACATATACACTCACACCATATATATACACCATACATATGCACACATCATACATAGGCCTGCTGCTGCTGCTGCCCCCCCCCCACATATCATGCATTACATACACACATCACTCATTACATACACATCACACAGACAGGCATCATACACACATTATACATTACATACACATCACACACAGACAGACATCATACACACATCACACATACATCACAGACAGACATCATACACACATCACACATACACTCACACCATACATATACACCATACACACATTATACATTACATACACATCACACACAGGCAGACATCATACACACATCACACATACATCACAGACAGACATCATACACACATCACACATACACTCACACCATACATATACACCATACACACATTATACATTACATACACATCACACACAGACAGACATACACACATCACACATACATCACAGACAGACATCATACACACATCACACATACACTCACACCATACATATACACCATACACACATTATACATTACATACACATCACACATAGACAGACATCATACACACATCACACATACACTCACACCATACATATACACCATACACACATTATACATTACATACACATTACACACAGACAGACATCATACACACATCACACATACACTCACACCATACATATACACCAGTGTTTCCCAACCATGGTTCCTCCAGCTGTTGCAAAACTACAACTCCCAGCATGCCCAGGGCATGCTGGGAGTTGTAGTTTTGCAACAGCTGGAGGAACCCTGGTTGGGTAACACTGATATACACCATACATATGCACACATCATACATACACCTGCCGCTGCCCCCCCATCATACATTACATACACACATCACACATACACTCACACCATACATATACAACCACCCTTCCTGCCGCCGCCTGCATTCTCGGCCTCCTCACCTGATCCGGCCATGAGTGGACATCAGAGCTGTAGTCACCGCCGGTGTGAGGTGAGATTTCCGTCCTCCCCCTCCCCCCTGCTCTGTGTTTTCCCTGTGCAAACTAGCAACCTCCCCGTGGTGGATTAGGTCCTGGGGAGACAGATCAGGGGGAGGGGGAGGGATAGAGCTGTGCACGGAGCTGTCTACATCCTTTCTCTCACCCTGCTGTGTCTTCTGAGCTCCGTCCATCCTCCGGGAGGGGAGATAAGTGGACTCTATGTCAGCTGGAGGCCACCGCCCCCTCCATACACTCTGAGTGCCGGTGTGAGACTTCCATCGGCTCCTGCGCCTTACACCGACATTAAAGAAAAATAAGGGGGAAGTCTGTCTGTCCCTGCTCGCCCGATACAGGGCTAAATCTATGAACAATTCACCTGCCCGGCGCCCAAAACTACTTGTCCCGGGCGTCGGGCGATAGGATTTCCACATCCCTGATGGGTACACTATGTACCCCAGTATGCTATACAGCTGGCGTAGGTAAGTAGTGATGCTCTGCACCCTGTATACGCTATATATCACTCCTCACCTCCTTACACTCTGGACTGGGCGCTCTGCATCTGACCCATGGAGTGGTACCTGAAGGCAGTAAAAAAAAATTGCCACAGGATCCAAAAATGATTGTTACCACACACCAGCAAAAACGCAAGAAAAAGAACACAAGAAAAACTGAAAAAATGCAGGAAAAAGCTGTGACAGTTCTTCTGGCGTTTTTGCTGGTGAACAAAAAACCTCAATGGAATCCAAGCCTCAAAGCAATAGAACAAAATCCCTATGTCCACTTTTCCTGTGAGGTGCAGCTCAGGTGTACTCTGTGTGGAGATTTAGAACTTTGCACAAAATTTATCATGTGCCTTGCAATTGCACCAAATTTAGACCAACCAAAACAATCTACAAAAAACATGTACCTACAACAATGATAAATTTCCCCCAATGTATATGTGTGATTGTGTATATGTAGTAGAGCTGAGTGTGTGTGTATATGCAGTAGAGCTGAGTGTGAGTGTGTGTATATGTAGCAGGAGCTGAGTGTGTGTGTGTGTATGTGCAGTAGAGCTGAGTGTGAGTGTGTGTATATGCAGTAGAGCTGAGTGTGTGTATATGCAGCAGAGCTGAGTGTGTGTATATGCAGCAGAGCTGAGTGTGTGTATATGCAGCAGAGCTGAGTGTGTGTATATGCAGCAGAGCTGAGTGTGTGTGTGTATATGCAGTAGAGCTGAGTGTGAGTGTGTGTATATGCAGTAGAGCTGAGTTTGTGTGTGTGTATGTGCAGTAGAGCTGAGTGTGTGTGTATATGTAGCAGGAGTTGAGTGTGTGATTGTGTATATGCAGCAGAACTGAGTGTGTGATCAGGTGTATGTAGCAGAGCTGAGTGTGTGATTGTGTAAATGCAGCAGAGCTGAGTGTGTGATTGTGTCTATGTAGCAGAGCCGAGTGTGTGATTGTGTATATGTAGTAGAGCTGAGTGTGTGATTTTGTAAATGCAGCAGAGCTGAGTGAGTGATCAGGTGTATGTAGCCAAGTTGAGTGTGTGCGTGGTCATGCTTATACATTTTCAAAGATCTCTTGTGCTGCTTTGAAAGTATGTGAAAATTCATTTTCGCACCCCCAATTTTTTTTTTGCAGCCACATTGGATTTTTTTTTGGCGCCAAATTTTACATTACAGAAAATTCTGGCGGAAACATCTCACAAAATATTCCATGGTTACTAGTGCCCAGTGATAACTGTATAAATAAAACATTTCTTTTTTTTTCAATTCTTTATTTTCGAATATTGCAATACAACAGAACATACAAATGTAATATGAAGTACATTACATAATGCTAATCAAGAAGAAAGAAAAAGAGAGAAAAGCAAGATAAAGGGGTCGTGTGGGCTAGGCCCCAGGTAACATTTAAAAGGACCATTGGGCTCCTGTGTTGATGTATCATTGTAAAATCAATAAGACAAATCTATCAAGAGAAGTATTGGCCAACATCTACTTAAGACATACATAAAACAGGTCAGTCATACCTATAAGCATCCTATAAGTCTGAGGTGTTGTCACCTAGGAGCCCAGTTAATTAGGTGGAACTGTAATAGGAGTATGGTACTGAACATAGTAGGGTCAATGAACACGAGCACAATGTGTTAGAGCATTGACGGAGAAGAAAGAAAGAGGAGAAATGAAAAGGCGTAGGAATTCTCCAAGGTGGGAGGCAGAAGAAAGAGAAAATAGGGAGAAAGAGAGACGAGTGGAGGATAAAGAATAGATATAAGGTTTTTGGTCGTGGGTGAGGAGGTGGAGAGGGGGGGAAGGGTGGGCTGGGAAAGAGGGGTGGGGGGGTTGTCTATGGGGTCATTTGCTGGAACCCAGTTGCTATGTCTGATGCGAGAGAGGGAGAGCAGTGTCAGCATCACGAAAGCCCAGCCAAGGAGCCCATATACTCCAGTATCTGTCATGTGAGCGATCACTCCAACTGGAGAGCTCCTCCATTCTACACAACTGGGAGACCTTAGAGATCCATTGTTGAACTGTAGGAGGTGTTTCATCTAACCAATGTAGTGGGACTAATGCCTTGGCTGCAGTTAGCAAGTGTGCAATCAGAGACCTCTTCGACAAGGTGCAATCCCTAGTCGATAAGCCCAAGAGAACCACCTCTGGTGAGAGAGGGACATGCCGTCCCATCACCTTATCTATGATGCGATTCACTTCACTCCAGTAAGACGTTATCCTGGGGCATGACCACCAAATGTGAGACAAAGAGCCCACGCCCCCATGGCATCTCCAGCATGCAGGGGAAGCACTCAGACCCCAATGATATAATAACTCGGGCGTCCTATACCATCTGGCTACTAGTTTATAATGACCTTCTTGTAGCTTAACGCACCTAGAGAAGCCATGGGAGCCTGTTAGAATGGATTTCCTCTCCTGGTCCGTGAACTTGCGCCCCAACTCCTCCTCCCAGGATCTCAAGTACAACGGGTCAGAAGTTTGCCTCTCATCTCTCAAACAGGCATTAAATGTGGAAAATTTTGGCTTGCAGTTTGGTGAGAATTGCATCAACTTATCTATCCAGGTTGGCTTTTCACCAATGACATACACCTTTAGAAATGCAACACACATCTCCCTGAGCATATGAAGATGTAGAAAGTTAGTTTTAAGGTGTGGGACTATTGTGGATAGTGTCTCAACTGTGGGTGGTTGATTTCGGGCACATAGGGTTTTGACAGGGACGTGTTGAAAATGGGACCACAAGTCGTCCGCCTCTTGCATGTCAGGGTGAACTGCATATGGAATCAGAGAACTTGGAAAGCATGGAGAAATCAGTGTTTTTCCGTGGTTTCCTTGTGTTGTGCCTTTATCATAAGCTCTTTTGATAGTGAGTGTACCTTTCAACAGGGGATTATTAACATGCGAGAGGGAGCGGCGCGTAGGCAGCCAGACATGACGGTCCACCCCAAAGCCTCGAGAAGTCATTTGTGAGCATTCAAGTTCTGAGCTACCCAGTAGGCTAGTTCTAGTAGTGATCTCAACCCATCTATGAATATGGTTAGCTGTATAAAGCATAGAAATGTCTGGCATACCTATGCCACCGCTCCTCTTAGATCTAGTAAGAAGGGAATGTGCTAAACGTGGGCGCTTCCCTGACCAAAGGAAAGCCCCAAAGAGCCGTTTCCATTGCAGGAGATACCATTTAGGTAGTTCTATGGGTACCATGCGCAGTAAGTAGAGTATGGACGGTACAATGTATGTCTGTAGGAGGTTGAGTCGCCCCACCCATGAAAGGAAGGGTAACTTGTAGGAGTCAATTTTATTCTTCATTTTAGTCAGTAAGGGTACATAGTTAAGGTCAAACAAGTTGCTCAGCGACGAGGGAAGGGCTATGCCCAGGTATGTGATGTGTTTAGATGGCCATCTATAAGACGAGGAAGATTGTAGACTCGAGGCTATACGAGGGGGTATCGTGATGTTCAGTATCTCCGACTTACTATAATTTACTTTGAAATTGGATAGGGTTCCATACTCTTCAATAACGCATTGGACACGAGGCAGGGCTTCAGTAGGATTAGTGATCATTATGAGCAGATCGTCAGCGAATGCTGCCGTAAGATGAGGCCTATCCCCTATTTGCAATCCCCTAATCGCCCCATCCTGCCTCAAGCCCTGGAGAAGAGTCTCCATCACGAGGACGTACAGTGACGGTGATAGGGGGCACCCTTGTCGCGTCCCATTACATATGGGGAAAGGTTCAGAAAGAGTGCCATTGACCCTAACCCGTGCGCTGGGTTCACTATATAGGGACATGATAGCTCGGATGAAGCGATCAGGGATGCGATATTTGGTTAACACCTTGTTCATGTAGTCCCACGCTACCCTATCAAACGCCTTCTCGGCATCTGTGCCGAGAAGGAGTAGAGGGATCTTTTTTTGTGTGGCATAGTGAATAGCGTGCATGACTCGTAATGCATTATGCTTCCCCTCCCTGCCCTTCACAAAACCAGTCGGGTCCACATGAATGAGGCCAGGGAGGAGAGGGCGAAGTCTCATGGACAACAGCTTAGCCCAGATCTTTAGGTCCATATTCAAAAGTGAAATGGGCCTATAACTCGAGCACAGTAGAGGGTCTTTACCTTCTTTTGGTAGAATAGTGATGTGTGCCTCTAGGGATTGGGGCGGCAAATGGGTGCCTCCAAGTAACGCGTTGCACCACTGAGTAAGCCGAGGCAGCAAGACTGTGCCCAACTTTTTATAGTATTGTAAGCTCAGGCCATCTGGTCCCGGGCTCTTCCCTATGGGGAAGGACTTTATTACTGCCTCAACCTCCTCAGCAGTGCAAGGCTCCAGCAATGTTTCCCCTTCCAGTGTGGTGAGGGTAGGTAAATTCAATCGGTACAAGAAAGTTTGGATTGCCTGCGTGCGTGGCAATGGCGTGGGGTTAGTTGGGTGTATGTTATAAAGAGAATAGTAGAAGTCCCGGAAAGCCGTTGCTATAGGGCCAGTGTCTACGTGTTGGGTACCATCCGGCTCCACAATCCTGTCAATGTGCGTTAAATAAAACATTTCTGAGCTTAAATGTGAGTGCAGGTGCAGTGACCAATAAAAAAAAAAAAAAAAATTCTATATATATATATATATTTTTTTTTTAATGCCATTTTCAATAATAGTTTTTTTTAAATTTTTTTTTTTTTTATAATTACTTAAATAACACCTTTTCCCACAAAAGCAAAGAAAAAACCCCCCCAAAAACAGTAAAACTGCAACACAATTTCTGTGATTTCCGGTATGAAATTTTTTATGTAAACTGGACTCTCACCCCTTTGAAAATATCATAGTTACATAGTTAGTACGGTCGAAAAAAGACATATGTCCATCAAGTTCAACCAGGGAATTGAAGGGTAGGGGTGTGGCGCGATATTGGGGAAGGGATGGGATTTTATATTTCTTCATAAGCATTAATGTTATTTTGTTCCAGGAATGTATCTAATCCTGTTTTAACCTCCTGAGCGGTATTCCCGAGCGTGACTCGGGGTTAATTTTCCCTGCCAGGATCGGTAACCCCGAGTCACGCTCGGGGTAGAATTGCAGAGTTCCCGGCCGGGCTGCACGATATATCGCAAAAGCAATGTGATATAGCGATGCGGCCCCCCGGGAAAACATGCGATTATCTGCTCTGGTCGGCTCCCGTTGCGGGGGCCGGCCAGAGCAGGTAAAGAAAAATACTAAAAGTCAGTGTTTCCCTACCAGGGGGCCTCCAGCTGTTGCAAAACTACAACTCTCAGCATGCCCGAACAGCCAAAGGCTGTCCGGGCATGCTGGGAGTAGTAGTTTCACAACAGCTGGAGGCCCCCTGGTAGAAAAACACTGAGCTAAGTGTAAAAGGAAGAAGTAGTAAAATAAAAAAACCTTTTGCTCACCTAGTCCCGGTCCCTGCAGATGTCGTTCCCCTCCGTGCGGTCCGGGGTGTCCTCTCTTCACTATTCATCTTCTAGGACCTTTCACTTTTCAGCCAATCACAGGCCGCAGTGGTGTAAAGCCTGTGATTGGCTGAAGGGGAAAGGGCTTGTTCTGCAGCAGATACACTAGGTATGAAATCTGCCGGCAAACCTAGTGTATTTGCTGCAGGACAAGGTGAGAAGGGGGGATGAATGTGACAAAGGGGGGAATGTGACAGGGGGGGAATGTGACAGAGGGGGAATGTGACAAGGGGGGAATGTGACAGGGGGGGAATGTGACAAAGGGGGGAATGTGACAAGGGGGGAATGTGACAGGGGATGAATGTGACAAAGGGGGGAATGTGACAGGGGATGAATGTGACAAAGGGGGAATGTGACAAGGGGGGGAATGTGACAGGGGGGGAATGTGACAGTGGGGGAATGTGACAGTGGGGGAATGTGACAGGGGGGGATGAATGTGACAAAGGGGGGAATGTGACAGGGGGGGAATGTGACAAGGGGGGAATGTGACAGGGGGGGGAATGTGACAGGGGGGGAATGTGACAGGGGGGGAATGTGACAGGGGAGGAATGTGACAAGGGGGGAATGTGACAAGGGGGGAATGTGACAAGGGGGGAATGTGACAAGGGGGGAATGTGAGAGGGGGGGAATGTGAGAGGGGGGGAATGTGACAGGGGGGAATGTGACAAGGGGGGGAATGTGACAGGGGGGATGTGACATGAAGGGGGGATGTGACAAGGGGGGGATGTGACAGGGGGAGGGGAATGTAACATGAAGGGGGATAATGTGACAAGGGGGGGAATGTGACAAGGAGGGGGGAGAATGTGACAAGGAGGGGGGAGAATGTGACAAGGAGGGGGGAGAATGTGACCGGGGATGTGACAAGGGAGAGGGGAATGTGACGGGGGAGATGTGAAATGGGCGGAGGGAGATGTGAAATTCAGTTTAAAAAAATTGTACCGCTTTTGGTACACATTTCCAGACAGAATCATACTGCCAGGGAGGTTAAAGCTGTTAATTTTTCCTGCTGTGACCAGTTCCTGAGGTAGACTGTTCCATAAGTTCACAGTTCTTATGGTAAAGAAGGCGTGTCGCCCCTTGAGACTAAACCTTTTCTTCTCCAGACGGAGGGAGTGCCCCCTCGTCCTTTGGGGGGGGGGGGGGGGGGTTAACCTGGAACAGTTTTTCTCCATATTTTTTGTATGGGCCATTAATATACTTATATACGTTTATCATATCCCCCTTAGACGTCTCTTCTCAAGACTAAACAATTGTAACTCCTTTAATCGCTCCTCATAGCTAAGATGTTCCATGCCCCATATTAGTTTAGTCGCGCGTCTCTGCACCCTTTCCAGCTCCACAGTGTCCCTTTTATGTACAGGCGACCAAAACTGAACAGCATATTCCAGGTGAGGTCGTACCAATGCTTTATAAAGGGGGAGTATTATGTCCCTGTCCCTTGAGTCCATGCCTCTTTTGATACATGACAATATCCTGCTGGCTTTGGAAGCAGCAGCCTGACATTGCATGCTATTCTGTAGTCTGTGATCTACAAGTACACCCAGATCCTTCTCTACCAGTGACTCTGACAGTTTAATCCCCCCTAAGACATACGACGCATGCAGGTTATTAGTACCCAGATGCATAACTTTACATTTATCCACATTGAACCTCATTTGCCAAGTGGATGCCCAGACACTTAGTCTATCCAAGTCATCTTGTAACTTATGCACATCCTCTATAGACTGTACTGTGCTACAAAGCTTTGTGTCATCTGCAAAGATAGAAACAGAGCTGTTAATACCATCCTCTATATCATTGATAAATAAATTAAACAACAGCGGTCCCAGTACAGAACCTTGGGGTACACCACTAATTACCGGGGACCAATCAGAGTACGAATCATTGACCACCACTCTCTGGGTACGATCCATGAGCCAGTGTTCAATCCAGTTACAAACTAAAATTTCCAAACCCAAAGACCTTAACTTACCTGTCAGACGTCTGTGAGGGACAGTATCAAACGCTTTAGCAAAATCCAGAAACACTATATCCACAGCCATTCCTCTGTCAAGGCTTCTACTCACCTCTTCAAAAAAGCAAATTAGATTGGTTTGACAACTTCTATCCTTAGGAAACCCATGCTGGCTATCACTTATAATACAATTATCCCCTATGTATTCCTGTATGTAATCCCGTATAAATCCTTCAAACAATTTACCCACAATGCACGTTAGACTTACCGGTCTATAGTTTCCTGGAGAAGACCTAGTGCCCATCATGTAAAGCAGAAAATATACGTGGACACGCCCACTTTTACAAAACTGACGTGAACGGTGTAAACCGCGGCACAAAGCTCTTTGAAATGTGTTCAATACTTTTTGCGCCAAAATTTTGGCGCAAAATTGATTTTTTTGTGCCGCAAAATTCTTTGAGAATCTACCCTCTGTGTACTTTATAAATATTTATGATTTTACTATTGTGCAGAGTTTTGTTCGGCGCACACTGCTGCTCCAGCACTTCTAGCTATGTGAGCAGTGCCGTGGAGGTAGAGAAGGCGTGCACGGTAGAGCCAGGGGGGGAGGGGTTATATATTTGCGCAAAATTTATCAAACGACGTGCACAACTTTTGTAAATTGTGTAAAGGGGCAGATCTGTGTCTACAACAGACCCTAATGAGAAATCTCCCCCAATGATTCTATAAACTGGCGGTCGATAATGAGTATATAGTTTATATACATTTTTTGTGTAGAGGTTTTTTTTAATATAATTTTTAATAGGAAAGAAATAAAAGACATTTTTGAAAAGGTTTCCAATCTCAGTTTTCGTTTCTCAATAAAAAAGATTTACACCATTTTCTGAACAATATAATTTCAGTAGTATGTACCGTATATAAAGTATACAAAAAATAAGGTTGCAGCAGCAGCTCTCTTTGTCAAAAAAATCGAGGCTCTTAGCGCACTTTTTGATCAACACGTGTCCCCATCCACCACACGGAGGTGGCCTCTTGTCGGATGAGACCCTAACATGCCTAATCCACTCACCTCTGCTGGGCATATGGCCTCTGACATGCAGGATCCTTTTATATTATGCATGTTTTGTGTATATCTATGTATCTATCTATATATATATATATATATATATGCATTGTACTATATGCACTATATCTCTGCACTTTTTATATCTTTTGTATATGTATGTATTGTATTGCATGCTCTATATATTCCTGCACTCTTCAGGCACTGCTCCTATCCATTTGGATTTAGTATACATCATTCCTGCACACTAATCAAGATTCATTTACCGTATTTTTCGCCGTATAAGACGCACTTTTTATTCTCCAAAACTGGGGGGGGGGGGGGGAAAGTTGGTGCGTCTTACACGGCGAATACACACACCTATCGCGGCGGTACCGGTGGCCATCAACGGCCGGGACCCGCGGCTAATACAGGACATCACCGATCGCGTGATGATGACGGCGACGGAGAGCGTGGATCCCAGGGAAGAAGACGTCCGGAGCGTCGGGGATACCACGGGGACGCGGCGACAGCGAAGGAGCGACATCCAGGGCAGCGGTGACGGGTCCGGAGCGGCAGGGACACGTGAGTATTACCACATATCCAGTGGTCTTCAACCTGCGGACCTCCAGTTGTTGCAAAACTACAACTCCCAGCATGCCCGGACAGCCAACGGCTGTCCGGGCATGCTGGGAGTTGTTGTTTTGCAACATCTGGAGGTCCGCAGGTTGAAGATAACTGTTGGGTTCAGAATTTTTTTTTTCTAGATTTTGCGCCTTTAAAATTGGGTGCGTCTTATATACCGGTGCGTACTATAGGGCGAAAAATACGGTATACACTTCTACAAATATATTTTTTTACAAAAATATTTTTCTCATTTTTGTTTATGTTGCATGCGCTATTTACGGTATTTGTTTTACCATTATGCATGTTATCACATCCTTGTAATTTTTTTTATGCTTTCATATGCCCCTGGATTATTATAAATCATTATTGCTATTATCTCAAATGTATATGCATTATTTATAGCCATGTTATTGCCTTCACAGTCAGTTCTCCCACTATATATTTTCATTCTTTGTATTATTTAGCCCTGAGTCCGATGTTCAACTTATTTTGTATATCCCTCCATTAGCAGCGATCTGTCTTTCCCCCTAGAATTTTTTTGTGCACGCATGCGCAGTATGAGTGACTGTGGCCATGTTTTCGTTGCCGAACCCACTCTATAATGTGAATGCGCGTTGCGTGCTCCATCACACGAGTGCTGCGGTGTCCAACGTCACTTCCGACCCAGCGGCTTACTATTTGGACAGGTGTGTTATTCCTTTTCTATTGGGTCACTATTATATAAATTCCGAACCTGTAGCCATTATTTGCAGCCAAATGTTTTAACATATATTGATATATATTTATTTTATTTAGTCTATTATGTACATTTTTAGAATCATGTTCTTTTATTAATAAAAAAAATATACATTTTCATACATCGATTTGTACTTTATTTGGTGTCGGGGTTACGCTTTTGGCGTTTGTAGGTATATATGCAGAAGGAATAAGTTGCAATATATAGGGGAAAAAAAGAAACATGGTGGTTGGGGTGCTGGTGACTACTCCCAATGAAGCAGAGCTGTAGTGTTCTGATCAATTCGGGAGCTGTGTATTCTTCCCCCACCATCACTTTCCTCCTCCTCCTATTCTCAAAAATGAGGAATCCTCCTGCCAGACTACCCAAATCTGTAGATAACGTTGGACTTTGTCAGAATTTTATTAATATTTGTATTTATATTTGTATATTATGTTATATTTGTTTGTCTATGTTATAAAGTGATGTTCGTTCCCACCCAAATACCCAGTCCTCCGTATAAAGTCACCGCCCCCCCCCCAAAAAAAAACACCCTATACCCCGAGTTTTCTATACCTTTATTTAATAATAAAAAGCTTATTTCACCCTATAAAACAAATGGATGTAAATGTCCATGTTTACACCTGTCCTCAGAGCAGTGACATTCCGTATGACATCACACATGTGACTTCACAAATGGTGATAGCTGGAAAAAGAGGTGCAGAGCCCCAGAGGCCTTACTCTGAGGACTGCAATCTAGCGAGCACTAGTGTTTCTATATTGTTTCCTTGCGCTTTTTATTTTATTTTATCATGATTCGAGGGGACCACATCAGCAGGGATGAGGTCAATTTGGCCTGTAGCATGTGCTGGACAGTTACCATCCTCCTGGGTTCCCTCTTCACCACCGGCCCGAGTTTCTGGTTTGAAATCACCAGCAACCAACCGAGCCGGAATATCACCTCCAGCCACCTGCAAGGGCAGAACGATACCATCAGAGATCTGCCCAGCTTGAATACTACCAGCAGCGACATGAAGTGTCCCATCTGGACGAGGACCAGGATCAGAAAGATCACCCCTGTCCTGGTGAGTAATCAAACCTCTGCCAGCAGCGACATGAAGTGTCCCATCTGGACCAGGACCAGGATCAGAAAGATCACCCCTGTCCTGGGGAGTAATGACACCACTGCCAGCAACGACGCGATCAACTGGGATTCCATTACCAACAACCTGCAGAGCGGGGCGGCCATCATCAAAAACTATCTTGGCTGGATCAGCACTTATGGTGACATGATCATCTGCCTGCTATGCTATATTCCCATCGATAACAACCTGCTGGACCGGTTCATAGATGCTGTTGACGACCTGATCTCGTTTGCTACTATCATCAGTGACCTGCTGTCCTGGATAGACACCACCACTGACTTGATCTTCTGGATCCCCACCATCACCAGCAGCTCCCTGCTTGCCTGGATGAACCCAGTCAATGAGTTTGTGACCTGGATTACCACCAACAGCACTATAGAGCTTCTTTACGTGATCTGTAACCCCACCGCCATCAGCTGGATCGGCTTCTTCAGTGACAGGCTCACCTGGATCGCCATCACACTCCAGCTTCTGACGTGGGTTATGCCAAGGGGGATAGTGACCAGCATCACCGGACCGATGGACTATATTAACTCGGTCAGACAGTTCCTGGGACGGGTCACCGTTGCCATCCTAATTGTCAATATCCCCGAGATTAAAGGTGTCATTACCATCATCGCCAGTATACTATGGGTATTCACCACCAACCTGTATGTATGAACACTGGAAAAGATGAATAAACATTTTTATTAGACAAATATTCCAATAGTTGTAATTATTGTTATAATAGACAAAGTAGGGAATTTATTATAAATCAGTGTTTTATATGTCAGTGAGAAACAAAAATATCTCGGAGTAAGGTGCCCCAAATGTATGAAGAGCCGCAGTTGAATATGGTTTCACATAACTACAACTCCCAGCATGCCCAGACAGCCAATAGCACTGCTCAGCCTCTGATTGGTGGAGCACTTTGTCGTACGGTAATAACTCAACTAACCCCTTCCCACAGAATGCCTTATATAAACGGCCGATTGGGCAGGTCCTTCGCGCATTCCGCCGTTTATAAAAGGCATTCAGTTAACCCGGCGATGCGCGGCATCGCATGGGTTAGCTGGCAGAAGTCCCGCTGTTACCAGCAGGAGACAACTTCTGCAAGCCTCCCCCAGGACCATCTGTGGATGGTCCTAGTCAGCAATCCCTGTGATTGGTCCCTGTGGACCAATCACAGTGTGTCAGCTGACTGGGGGGGGGGTGTCTCAGCTGACTGGGGGGGGGGGTTTAAAGTTCATTTCCCTCAGTCTGCCCGTTCCTAGAAGTCGGGCAGAGCGGGGGATGATGAGTGCTGTGGGGGGGGGGGGTGATGGGGTGGCCCACGGCACATACCTGGGACCGGCGGCAGGCACAAGTGGAGGAGGCAGCTGTGGCATCAGATGCAGCAGTGAAGATCGCTGTAATGTGATCTTCACTGTTGCTTCTAGGAGTTTTAAAACTACAACTCACAGCATGCCCAGCCTTTGGCTGTCTGGGCATGCTGGGAGTTGTAGTTTTGCAACATCTGGAGGGCCACAGTTTGGAGACCACTGTGCACTGGTCTCCAATCTGTGCTCTTCCAGATGTTACAGAACTACAACTTTCAGCATGCCTAGACTGTCTGGGCATGCTTGGAGTTGTAGTTTTGCAACAACTGGAGGCACACTAGTTGGGAAGCATTGTCTGTTTCCTAACTCAGTGTTTCCCAACCTGTTTGCCTCCAGCTGTTGAAAAACTATAACTCCCAGCATGCACTGACAGACCATGCATGCTGGGAGTTGTAGTTTAGCAACAGCTGGAGGCTCATGGGTTGCGAAACACTGAGTTAAGTAACAAACTCTGTGTTTTGCAACCAGTGTGCCTCCAGCTGTTGCATAACTACAACCCCCAGCATGATCGGACAGCCAAAGGGCATGCTGGGAGTTGTAGTTTTGCCCGCCCCCCATGTGAATGTACATTCACATGGGCAGGGGTTTACAGCAAGTTTCCTTGCTGTAAACCCCTGCCCTTGTTACATAAACCCCTGCCCTTATTATGTACCTTGAGGGGTGTAGTTTCCAAAATAGTATGCCATGTGGGGGCTTTTCAGCTGTTCTGGCACCATAGGGGCTTCCTAAATGTGACATGCCCCCAAAAAATCATTTCAGAAAAACTCACTCTCCAAAAACCCATTGTCGCTCCTTCCCTTCTGAGCCCTCTACTGCGCCCTCCGAACACTTGACATACACATATGTGGTGTTTCCTTACTCGAGAGAAATTGGGTTACACATTTGGGGGGATTTATCTCCTTTTACCCCTTGTTAAAATTCAAACACTGGGTCTACAAGAACAGGTTAGTGTAAAAAATTGAGATTTTGAATTTTCTCCTTCACTTTGCTGCTATTCCTGTGAAACACCTAAAGGGTAAACAAACATTCTGAATGTCATTTTGAATACTTTGAGGGGTGCAGTTTTTATAATGAGGTCAATTGTGGGGTATTTCTAATATAAAGACCCTTTATATCCACTTCAAAACTGACATGGTCTGTGAAAAATTCAGATTTTGAAAATTTTGTGAAAAACTGGAAAATTGATGCTGAACTCTGAAGCCCTCTCATGTCTTCCAAAAGTAAAAACATGTCAACTTTATGATGAAAACATAATATATTGTATATAATATAATAATATAAAGATATCTCCCGTATGATGCAAACATAAATTAGACATATTGTATATGTGAATCAATATATAATTTATTTGAGATGCCTATTTTCCTTACAAGCAGAGAGCTTCAAAGTTAGAAAAATGCAAACTTTTCAAATTTTTCATAACATTTTGGAATTTTTCACAAAGAAATGATGCAAGAATCGACAAAAATTTACAACTAGGATAAAGTTGAATTTGTCACGAAAAAACAATCTCTGAATCAAATTCATAAGTACAAGCATCCCAGAGTTATTAACCTGTTCAGGACCCATGACGTATGCATACGTCTTCACACCCTGGGTCTTAAGGACCCATGACGTATGCATACGTCATGGCGTTTTCCGGTCTCTGCCGCTCGCCGGGCAGAGATCGGAACTGGATGCCTGCTGAAATCCTTCAGCAGGCATCCAGGGCAAACGCCGAGGGGGGCCATGTAGGCCCCCCATGTCGGCGATCGCCGCAAATCGCAAGGGAAATCGCCCTTGCGATCTGCGGCGATACCGGGCTGATCGGGTCTCTGGGACCCGACCGCCCGGTAATTTCGCATGATCCCGGCTGTCACAGACAGCCAGGACCATGCTGAAGTATCGGAGCGAGGTGGCAAGCCGGCCAATCGCAGGAGGGGGGGCGGTTACTTCCTCCCGTCCTGTCCGGCCCCTGAAAGTCCGGAGAGGACGGGAGGAAGACCGGAGGACGCGGCGGGGGACGGGGGAGTGCTGGGGACCGGCCCCGGTACTTACCTCGTCCCTGAAGACCCGGATCCAGACGATGAAGACGGCGGCGGCGGCGACAGGTGAGTGGAACTTCAGCCGCGGTCGGGCCCTTTACAGCAATGCACGTCGCCGTAAAGCGACATGCATTGCTGTAATAGGACCCTGTAAACTACAACTCCCAGCATGCCCAGACAGCCCTTGGCGTCTGGGCATGCTGGGAGTTGCAGTTTTGCAACATCTGGAGGTCCACAGTTTGGAGACCACTGTGCCCTTCCAGATGTTGCAAAACTACACATCCTCAGCATGCCCTTACTGTCCAGGCATGCTGGGAGTTGTAGTTCTGTAACATCTGGCCCTTCAGATGTTGCAGAACTACAACTCCCAGCATGCCTGGACAGTTTTGGCATACTGGGAGTTGTAGTTTTGCAACATCTGGAAGGGCACAGATTGGGAACCACTGTATTAGTGGTCTGCAAACTGTAGTCCTCCAGATGTTGCAAAACTACAACTCCAAGCATGCTGGGAGTTGTAGTTCGGCAACATCTGGCTCTAAAGATGTTGCCGAACTACTACTCCCAGCATGCCTGAGAATGTTTGGGAGTTGTGGTTTTGCAACAGCTGGAGGCACACTGGTTGGGAAACATTGTTTCCTAACTCAGTGTTTCCCAACCCGTGTGCCTCCAGCTGTTGCAAAACCACAACTCCCAAACATTCTCAGGCATGCTGGGAGTTGTAGTTTTGCAACAGCTGGAGGTCCCCCCCCTGTGAATGTACAGGGTACATTCACATGGACAGGGGCTTACAGTGAGTATCGGGCTGCAAGTTTGCGATGCAGCAAATTTTGCGCGGCAGCTCAAACTCGCTGTAATCCCCCCGCCCGTGTGACTGTACCCTAAAAACACTACACTACACTAACACAAAATAAAATAAAAAGTAAAAAACACTACATATACACATACCCCTACACAGCCCCCCTCCCTCCCCAATAAAAATGAAAAACGTCTGGTACGCCACTCTTTCCAAAATGGAGCCTCCAGCTGTTGCAAAACAACAACTCCCAGTATTGCCAGACAGCCGTTGACTGTCCAAGCATGCTGGGAGTTTTACAACAGCTGGAGGCACCCTGTTTGGGAATCACTGGCGTAGAATACCCCTATGTCCACCCCTATGCAAATCCCTAATTCAGACCTCAAATGCACATGGCGCTCTCACTTTGGAGCCCTGTCGTATTTCAAGGCAACAGTTTAGGGCCACATATGGGGTATCGCCGTACTCGGGAGAAATTGCCTTACAAATCTTGGGGGTCTTTTTCTCCTTTCACCCCTTATGAAAAGGTGAAGTTGGGGTCTACACCAGCATGTTAGTGTAAAAAAAATAAACTTTTTACACTAACATGCTGGTGTTGCCCTATACTTTTCATTTTGACAAGAGGTAAAGGGGAAAAAAGCCCCACAAAATTTGTAACACAATTTCTCCCGACTACGGAGATACCCCATATGTGGGCGCAAAGTGCTCTGGGGGCGCACAACAAGGCCCAGAAGGGAGAGTGCACCATGTACATTTGAGGTGATTTGCACAGGGGTGGCTGATTGTTACAGCGGTTTTGACAAACGCAAAAAAAACAAAACCCCACATGTGACCCCATTTCGGAAACTAGACCCCTCACGGAATGTAATGAGGTGTGCAGTGAGAATTTACACCCCACAGGTGTCTGACAGATCTTTGGAAGAGTGGGCTGTGCAAATTAAAAATGTTGTACAGCCCACTGTTCCAAAGATTTGACAGACACCAGTGGGGGGTAAATGCTCATTTTATGCCTTGTTACGTTCCTCAAGGGGTCTAGTTTCCAAAATGGTATGCCATGTGGGGGTTATTTTGCTGTCCTGGCACCATATGGGCTTCCTAAATGCGACATGCCCCCCGAGCAAAATTTGCTCTCAAAAAGCCAAATATGACTCCTTCTCTTCTGAGCATTGTAGTTCGCCCGTAGTGCACTTCAGGTCAACTTATGGGGTACCTCCATACTCAGAAGAGATGTGGTTACAAATTTTGGGGGGTATTTTCTGCTATTAACCCTTGTAAAAATGTGAAATTTGGGGGGAAACACACATTTTAGTGATTTTTTTTATTTTATTTTTACGTATGCAAAAGTCGTGAAACCCCTGTGGGGTATTAAGGCTCACTTTATTTCTTGTTACGTTCCACAAGGGGTCTAGTTTCCAAAATGGTATGCCATGTGGTTTTTTTTTGCTGTCCTGGCACCATAGGGGCTTCCTAAATGCGACATGCCCCCGAGCAAAATTTGCTCTCAAAAAGCCAAATATGACTCCTTCTCTTCTGAGCATTGTAGTTCACTCATAGTACACCTCAGGTCAACTTATGGGATACCTCCATACTCAGAAGAGATGGGGTTACAATGTTTGGGGGGTATTTTCTGCTATTAACCCTTGCAAAAATGTGAAATTTGGGGGGAAACACACATTTTAGTGAAATTTTATTTTTATATTTTTTACATATGCAAAAGTCGTGAAACCCCTGTGGGGTATTATGGCTCACTTTATTCCTTGTTACGTACCTCAAGGGGTCTAGTTTCCAAAATGGTATGGCATGTGGGGGATTTTTGCTGTTCTGGCACCATAGGGGCTTCCTAAATGCAACATGCCTCCCAAAAACCATTTCAAAAAAACGTACTCTCCAAAATCCCCTTGTCGCTCCTTCGCTTCTGAGCCCTCTACTGCGCCCGCCGAACACTTTACATAGACATATGAGGTATGTGCTTACTCGAGAGAAATTGGGCTACAAATATAAGTATACATTTTCTCCTTTTTCCCCTTGTAAAAATTCAAAAATTGGGTCTACAAGAACATGCGAGTGTAAAAAATGGAGATTGTGAATTTTCTCCTTCACTTTGCTGTTATTCCTGTGAAACACCTAAAGGGTTAAAACGCGGACTGAATGTCATTTTGAATACTCTGGGGGGTGCAGTTTTTATAATGGGGTAATTTGTGGGGTATTTCTAATATGAAGACCCTTCAAATCCTCTTCAAACCTGAACTGGTCCATGAAAAATTGTGAGTTTGGAAATTTTGTGAAAAATTGGAAAATTGCTGCTGAACTTTGAAGCCTTCTGGTGTCTTCCAAAAGTAAAAACACGTCAATTTTATGATGCAAACATAAAATAGACATATTGTATATGTGAATAAAAAAAAAATTATTTGGAATATCCATTTTCCTTACAAGCAGAGAGCTTCAAAGTTAAAAAAATGCAACATTTTCAAATTTTTCATAAAATGTTGGGATTTTTCACCAAGAAAGGATGCAAGTTACCACAAAGTTTTACCACTATGTTAAAGTAGAATATGTCACGAAAAAACAATCTCGGAATCAGAATGATAACTAAAAGCATTCCAGAGTTATTAATGTTTAAAGTGACAGTGGTCAGAATTGCAAAAAATGGCCGGGTCCTGAGATGTAAAATGGCTGGGTCCTTAAGGGGTTAATGCTTAACCTCTTAAGGACTCAGGGCGTCACACCGTGTCGGTCCCGGCTGCTAATCATAGCCGGGACCCTGGGCTAACAGCACGCAGCATCGATTGTTGTGCCACACGCTGTTAACCCTTCAGACGCGGCGATCAAAATTGAAGCCGCGTCTGAAAACTAAAGTAAACGCTTCCCGGCAGCACACTCTGGCTGATCGGGACATCGCGATAAAATTGCGATGTTCCGATCAGCTGGTACGCAGGCGGAGGTCTCCTTACCTCTCTCCGCGGCGTCCGATCGTCGATTGATTGCTCCAAGCCTGAGCTATAGGCTTGAGCAATCGAGCCCCTATCTGACTGATCCGTGCAAAGCTAGGGCTTTGCAGGGATCTGCATAGGAGATCAGTGTGTGCAGTGTTATAGGTCCCTATGGGAGCTATAACACTGTAAAAAAAAAAAGTGAAAAAAAGAAGTTAACAAAGGTCATTTAAAAGGGGTACTCCGGTGAAAACCTTTTTTCTTTTAAATCAACTGGTGGCAGAAAGTTAAACAGATTTGTAAATTACAAAATTAAAAAAATCTTAATCCTTCCAGTACTTATTAGCTGCTGAATGCTACAGAGGAAATTCCTTTTTTTTGGAACACTGATGACATCATGAACACAGTGCTCTCTGCTGACATCTGTGTCCGTTTTAGCAACCATGCATAGCAGATGTATGCTAAGGGCAGCATGGTGGCTCAGTGGTTAGCACTGCTGCCTTGCAGTGCTGGAGACTTGGATTCAAATCCCACTAAGGACAACAATAAATAAAGTGTTATTATTATTATAATTAAATAGAAAAAAAAAGGGTCAGCTTCTCCCTGCTTTGGATGTGAGGAGTCCCGGTAGCAGCACTTTAGCACTGAGCCTGACAGCCAGACTTGATGGACATACAGCACTTTTCTCAGATCGTAGTATTGCACTTTACATTGGTCAGATTTATTATATGCACTGAGATTTAGTTTTTTGCACCTTACATTGGTCAGATTTATATGCACTGAGACTCACATATATTTTTCATTACACTGACATTGGTTAGGCTGCTAGGCGTTTTATATATTATATTTACATTTGCCAGGTGCTACTTATTGGTACAATCTTTAGAATTTGCTGCATAGATTGGTTTGTGTTTCATTGGTCCGGGACTGGTTTACATCTTAGGGTTATGTGTACCCACTGCAGGGTGGGCGTAGTAGGATTATATTCCTCCGCTTTTGGATCATGTGTTTTTAATTGTTTTTAATTGTATGTACTCATCTGTCTGTTTTGTGATAAATAAAGATTTATATATATTTTTTGGAACATATTGAATATTTGTGGTGTGCAATTTATATATGGCTGCTAGCTTTCTCTCTTCTTCTGGGATTATTATTATAATAACGTCAGCAGAGAGAACTGTGCTCGTGATGTCATCAGGAAATACAGGAAGGATTAAAACATTTTTTAAAAGAAGTAATTTACAAATATGTTTAACTTTCTGCCACCAGTTGATTTAAAAGAAAAAAGGTTTTCACCAGAGTACCCCTTTAACTCCTTCCCTAATAAAAGTTTGACCCCTTTTCCCATAAAAAAAAAAACGAAATAAACATATGTGGTATCGCTGCGTGCGAAAATGTCCGAACTATAAAAATATATTGTTAATTAAATCGCTCGGTCAATGGCTTACACGCAAAAAATATTCCAAAGTCCAAAATAGTGTATTTTTGGTCACTTCTTATATCATGAAAAAATGAATAAAAAGCGATCAAAAAGTCCGATCAATACAAACATGGTACCGATAAAAACTTCAGAACACGGCGCAAAAAATGAGTCCTCATACCGGCCTGTGTGCAGAAAACTAAAAAAGTTATAGGGGTTAGAAGATGAGAATTTTTAACATATAAATTTTCCTGCATGATGTAGTTATGATTTTTTTCCGAAGTAATACAATATCCAACCTATATAAGTAGGGTATCATTTTAACCGTATGGACCTACAGAATAAAAATGATGTGTTATTTTTACCAAAAAATGCACTGCGTAGAAACGGAAGCCCCCAAAATTTACAAAAGGAAATTTTTTCTTCAATTTTGTCGCACAATGATTTCGCCGTTTCGCCGTGGATTTTTTGGTAACATAACTAATGTCACTGCATAGTAGAATTGGTTGCGCAAAAAATAAGCCATCATATGGATTCTTAGGTGCAAAATTGAAAGCGTTATGATTTTTAGAAGGTGATGAGGAAAAAATGAAAATGCAAAACGGAAAAATGCTTAGTCCTTAAGGGGTTAAAGTGACAGTGGTCAGATCTGCAAAAAATGCTCTGGTCCTTAAGGCCAAAATCACCTCGGTCCTTAAGGGGTTAAAATTATGAAATATGGTCATAAAAATATTAATTAAGAAAAATTATGAAAATGTATCATTAGGCAGGTAGTACCCCCAAATTAGACCCCCCCATTAGACAGGTAGTACCCCCAAATTACACCCCCCCCAGTAGACAGGTAGTACCCCCAAATTACACCCCCCCCCAGTAGACAGGTAGTACCCCCAAATTAGACCCCTCCCCCAGTAGACAGGTAGTACCCTCAGATTAGACCCCCCGCAGTAGACTGGTAGTACCCTCAGATTAACCCCCCCCCCCGCAGTAGACAGGTAGTACCCCCAGATTAGAACCCCCCCCCCCAGTAGGTAGGTAGAACCCCCAGATTAGACCCCCCCAGTAGACAGATAGTACCCCCAGATTAGACCCCCCCCCCAGTAGACAGATACTACCCCCTGATTAGACAACCCCCACCGCGGCTGGTACCTTTTTAGTTGCCGGGGATTCAGGGCAGCACCTTCCCCTAGATAAGAGCAAGCACAGCTACACGCGTAATGATGCTCGGTCACGTCACACTCTCAGAATACCTAGGGCCGGCGTCAGAACGTAGGCCCTTGAGTTCTGGGAGCGTGACGTGACCGAGCGTCATTACGCGCGTAGCGGTGCTTGCTCTTATCCAGCCTGGCCCACAGGGTAAGCGGCTGAAATGGGATATTTCCTGGTTGACAAATAAGCCAGTCCGGCCCGTGTTACTGTACAGGGCAGGAGGACGGCCCAGCCTGCGGCCCTGACAGGTATTATAAAGATATGCAGGTTCATGAACTATTTCTCCCGTTACTATCTTCCGTCACAAAATAACGGCCATTCTTAATAACGGGCTATAACGGGTTAAAATGGCTATTAGAAAAATCCCATAGACTATGAAGGGATTTTCTAACGACAGTATAGGATTTTGTAACTGACGTTTTCAGCTGATTTTCAGACGGAACTTTGTACGGATGTTTAAAAACTGAGAATTTTGTAGGGTGGAAGAAGCCTCACAAACACAATGATATATATAAATGAATATCAATTAGATATCATTAGTAAGAAAGCATTACAAGCTTATTAGTTAATTGACTATAGTAGAACAATACAATTGAGTAGGAAGTAACTTGTTACAACATAAGCTACTTTGGTTCGGATATCGTATACAGACTATCTAGAGCAGTGATTTCCAACTGGGGTGCCACGGGATTTTGACGGCAAATATTTTATTTTTTTATTCACCGGCCTGGCCTGCGCGTCTGAAATTTATGGCGCCGCAGGGGGGGAGGGAAGTATGTGTGCGCTTTGCTGTGCGTGCACACATCGCAACCCCCTGCATTCCTCTCACCCTGCGGCCCAGTGAGTGAGTGCACTGGCGGTGCTCTGCCGGATTACCGTGCCGGTGTAGTGACCCGTGCCCCAGCATCCCCCTCCCCCCCCAGCGGCCCAGTGAGTGAGTGCACTGGCGGTGCTCTGCCGGATTACCGTGCCGGTGTAATGACCCGTGCCCCAGCGTCCCCCTCCCCCCCCCCCCCCCCCCCCCCCCCCAGCGTCCCAGTGAGTGAGTGCCCTGTCGGAGCCCTGAGTCGCTGCCCTGCCGGACAGGGGAGGAAGGTGGAAGCTGCGCCTGATTACTGTGCCAGTGTAGTGAAGAAAAATGGCAAAAAGGTACTGTACCCTTTCCTACCCTCTGTTACCCCTTCTTAACCCCGTCCACCCCCCCTCACCCCTGTCATCCATGTCCACCCCCTGTCTATCCCTGTCACCCATGTCCACCCCTCCCTGTCCACCCCCCTGTAACACATGTCTACCCCCCCTATTCACCCCTCTATCCCTTTGTCACCCCTCTTTTATCCCCCTTGTCATCCTTGTCCACCCCCGTTATGCCTGTTCACCCCCATATCTCCCGTGTCCACCATCCTGTCATCCATGTCCACCTTGGCCACCTCTGTCCATTCCTCTGCAACACATGTTCCCCCCCCCCATCCACCCCTCTGACCACCCCCCAGTCTACATCTGTCACCATTGTCCCTCCACCCTAATCACCCCTCTGTCCCTCCTGTCATCCATGTCCACCTTGGCCATCCCCCCTCTGTCACCCATGTACACTCCTCTACCCCCCATTCCATAGACTTGCATACGGGGGGCGGGGGGGTGACATCACACGGAGGCGGGGGGGGGGGGGGGTTGGGGGTTGGCGGGGAGGTCATGATACTCTGGCCCCGTGGTCGCCACCCGGCTGTTTGTGAGCTGGCACCGCTGTGTGCAGCTCAAACAGGTGGGTGGCGAATACAAGATTGCGGGGGTCCCCAGCGGCGGGACCCCCATGGGGAGACATCATATCCCCTATCCTTTGGATAGGGTATAAGATGTCTCAGGGCCGGAGTACCCCTTTAAGATGTTAGCCGAGCTTTCTTACAATCTTACTGAGGAACCTTCTGACAATATTTTACCATTTCTTCTCACACTGTATGGTCACTGCAATTCTCTGTAAAGACGAGGTTACTCATTCCATTAACCCCTTAAGGACCCCGGCTTTTTCCGTTTTTTCATTTTCAATTTTTCCTCCTTAACTTTAAAAAATCATAACTCTTTAAACTTTTCACCTAAAATTCTATATGATGGCTTATTTTTTGCGTCACCAATTCTTCTTTGTAATGACATAAGTCATTTTACCCAAAAATCTACGGTGAAACGGGAAAAAAAATCAATGTGCGACAAAATTGATGAAAAAACTCTATTTTGTACGTTTTGGGGGCTTCCGTTTTTACGCAGTACATTTTTTGGCAAAAATTACACCTTATCTTTATTCTGTAGGTCCATATGGTTAAAATGATACCCTACTTGTATAGGTTTGATTTTGTATCACTTCAGAAAAAAATCATGAATACATGCAGGAACATTTATACGTTTAAAATGGTCATCTTCTGACCCCTATAACTTTTTTATTTTTCTGTGTTCCGGGCGCTATGAGAGCTCATTTTTTGCGCCGTGATCTGAAGTTTTTAGCTGTATCATTTTTGTTCTGATCAGACTTATTGATCACTTTTTATTCACTTTTTTGTGGTATAAAAAGTGATCAAAAATACGCTATTTTGGACTTTGGAATTTTTTTGCGCATACGCCATTGAACGTGCGTTTTAAAAAGCAGTATATTTTTATAATTCAGACATTTCTGCACGCGATGATACCACATATGTTTATTTTTATTTACACTGTGTTTTTTTTATTCTTGGAAATGCCGGGCGATTCAAACTTTTATTAGGGGAAGGGATAATTGAAAGGGTTAATGATTTTTTTTTTTTTAACACTTTTCTTATGCAATATTATAGCTCCTACAGGGCGGGCTATAACATTGCATTAACTGATCTTTACCACTGATTGATGCATCTCCATAGGAATGGATCAATCAGTGTTTTGGGCGATTGGATGCTCAAGTCTGGATCTCAGGCTTGAAGCATTCATTCGGCGATCGGACAGCGCAGGAGAAGGTAAGAAGACCTCCTCCTGTGCTACAGCTGTTCGGGATGCCGACATTATACCGCGATGATCCCGAACAGCTCCCTGAGCTAGCCGGGCACTTTTACTTTCGTTTTTAGCTGCGCGGCTCAGCTTTGAGCGTGCGGCTAAAGGGTTAATAGCGCGCGGCACTGCGATCAGTGCCGCGCGCTGTTAGATGCGGGTCCCGGCTTCACTATGATGCCGGGCCCGCCGCAATATGATGCGGGGTCCTTAAGAGGTTAAAGTGGTACTCCAGTGGAAAACTAGATTTATTTTTTAAATCAACTGGTACCAGAAAGTTTAACAGATTTGTAAATTACTTCCATTTAAAAATCTTAATCCTTCCAGTACTTATAAGCTGCTGTATGCTCTAGAGGTATCTCTTTTCTTTTAGAATTTCCTTTCTGTCTGACCACAGTGCTCTCTGCTGACACTCTTTTTATTATAAAAATACAAAACTTATCCAATACAACAAAAAACAAGCTTAACCAGCTATAATATAAATCAAAAACAAAACCCTGCCTAACCGGCCAGCCCAGCTTTACAAAGCAAAAAGAAAACAAACAAACAAAAACACACTGACACACATACCAAAAATGAACATAAAAACAGCACAACTTGGCTTAAACATAAACATAAAATTAGCACTACCTGGCTGTAACTCAAACCATCCATACTCGGGGGGGGGTAAAAAAAAAAAAAAAAAAAAAAAAAAAAAAAATAAATAATAATTATAAAAATAAAGAAATAAATAAATAAAAATAAACAGCACAACTTGGCTTAAACATAAACATAAAATTAGCACTACCTGGCTGTGACTCAAAGCCATCCATACTCGGGAAACAAAACAAAAGGGGAAAATAAATAAATAAAAAATATAAAAATTAAAAATCTAAATAAATAAACAAAAACACATAACACAACAACTGGTCCGACTGCCATAACTATAATATGAGACAATATAAAACGATGTAGATACAAAACCAAATAGATACAAAATCACTAATAGAAATTAATAAATTATAGTATATAAACATAAATATATGCACCCTATTTACAGAAACCTACAAAAAAATAAAAAAAATAAAAAAAAAAATAAAAAAAAAAATAAAAATAAAAAATACAGGAAATCCCTACACTCGAACTGTGCCCTCACCCACACCACCCCTCCTGCACATGGGTCAGAGTCCATACCGTTCCTCTACAGTTTACAAAGTTCTGTCCTTAACTGACCCATGTCAGGTCCCCCAAAAACACGAAAACACACCACCACCCACAAATACACCCTCCCCACCTAGCACTCCACCCAACCAACTTATACACAAACTTATACATACTAACTAACAGACACTGAACCACAACCCACTTTAGGCCCAAGTTTGGTCGCCTGTAAGCCCTTCATGCCATATCAGCTTAAAACAAAACAAAAAAGCTAGCGTGCACATGCATTAGCCCACCACCAGAAAGAAGGATGGCAGACTTGATACACCAAAATAATTTTTAACTCTTTTCCTAACTCCCCCTACAATTCTCCCTAATTCTATCCCTCCATTAAAGCTAACCCTACTCTCACCCTATCTCTATCCCTATCACACTTCCCCTATCCAAAATAAAGGTACTCTACCCAAAAGATCTAGTACCTAGGGCACATCAAAAGAAAACCCTCTCCACAGGAGAGAAGCCCTACTGGTACCAAGACTGCCATACTCCAAAGACCTGATCTTCCCGAGGTCACCGGTGATATTCCTACAGACCTCCACCTCGGAGAGGATTTTCTGCTGGGTCGACACTAAACACCGTGCATTCCACGTGTAGTACCTAACCACTAAACTAACTAAGAATAAAGTGCCCCGGTCTCGGCCACCCAGTGTCCTGAATGCCCCATAAGCCCACTCTGGATAGGTAAGGCCGGCAAGTTGACTCCAGCCGATGGAAGCGCCCACCCGGTTGTAAACCCTTATATTAAAGGGACAATGAAGCAGGAAATGGTCCATGCTTTCCAGCGTGTCCCCACACTCTTCTCGGGGACATCCCCGGTCATCAGAGTTCCTGCACTTCAGGTTGTCCCTTACATATAGCTTCCCCTGAAAGCAGCGCCAGGCCAAGTCCCAAAACTTCTGGGGGATCCTTTTCATGTTTAAAAGGTACAACCCCACCCTCAGATCCCGACCTGGGCAGTCCCTGAGTGCCAGAGGCCTCTGGAAGTGGGTCAACAGAACCCGTTTGTCAAGGAACTGCCTTGACTGGGTCCTGATCTCCCACACTCCCAGACCCCACCGACGTATCGCCTTCAGAGTCGGGGTAGCGTAAGCCGGAAGATATCCATGGGGCGTACGGAGGTCCTTCACTTGCCCTCCTGTCTCCCATTCCTGGAAGAAAGGCCGAAACCATTCCCTGCAGGAGAGTACCCACGGAGGAGCCCTCTCTGACCAGAGGTTTGAGATGTTAGCTTTTAAAAAGGTGTTTGTTAAGAACACCACAGGGTTTACCATAGATAAACCCCCTAGTCTCCTCGTGCGGTACGTAACCTCCCTCTTGACTAGGTTCATCCTGTTCCCCCATAACAGTTGAAAAAACAGGCTGTAGATCCTAGTGTAGTAAGCCTCTGGCAAGATACATACGCTGCCCAGATAGATAAACAAGGGGAGCAGGTACGATTTGATCAGGTGTACCCTTTCCCTGAGGGTCAAAGACCAACCCTTCCACTGGTCCACCTTCTGAGTGGCATCCTGGAGCTTACCATCCCAGTTTTTGGTGGGATAATCATCCTGGCCAAATGTGATGCCTAAGACTTTTGCTGATTCTTGGGGCCCTGGAAGGGTGTCCGGGAGATCAAACGTGGGATCCCCCCCTCCCAGCCAGAGACTCTCACACTTATCCCGGTTGATCTTAGACCCGGATGCCTCCGAGTAGCGTTCCACCTCCGACATCACCACATCAACCCCCTCTCTCGAGGAGACGAAAATAGTGACATCGTTGGCGTACGCCACTACCCCCTGGATGGCCCCCGGCTCCGCCAAACTCATCCCGACTCCCACCAACGGTCCGCAACTCACCCTCCTAAGGAAGGGATCGATCGCGAACACATATAACAGCGGGCTCAAAGGACAACCCTGACGGACTCCAGACCCCACTCCAAAAGAGTGGCCAGACCACCCGTTCACCAGTGGGAAACTCTCTGCCCCTGCATACAAGATCTTAAGCCAATTAACAAAAGTACTCGGTAAGCCATATCTCAGGAGGACGGACCAGAGGTACTCGTGGTTCACCCGATCAAATGCTTTGGCCTGATCCAAGGACAGCAAGTACCCCTTCCAGAAACCCGCACTACTCCGCTCCACTGCCTCCCTGACACTAAGGACAGCACTTAAGGTGCTTCGGCCTGGAACAGTGCAGTGCTGGGCCTCCGAAAGGAGCCGGGGTGCAAACTTCACCAGCCGATTAAACAGTATCTTGGCCAGAAGCTTCCTGTCCGTATTGAGAAGAGCTATGGGTCTCCAATTCTCAATACGGCTGGGATCTTTACCCTTTGAGAGAAGAATCAGGGCTGACCTCCTCATTGACTTTGGCAGAGTGCCCGAGGAGAGACACTCATTGAATACCTCAGTCAAGAGGGGAGCTAAAGACTCCTTAAAGGTCCTGTACCACTCAGATGTTAAGCCATCCGGACCTGGTGACTTCTTGGGGGCAAGCCCCTCGATCGCCAGTCTCACTTCCTCTTCCCTGATCTCTTCTGCCAAAACGCCAAGAGAGGGGTCTACCCCTGGCTCAGGAATGGTTTCAGCCAGGAAACCCGACATCACATCCCGATCCAGATCCTTCCTTCCCAAGAGGTGAGAGTAGAAGGATCTGACGATCTCCAAGATCCCTGATCTGGACCGATTCAGAGATCCTGTACTATCAATCAGTCCTGAAATGACTTTACTACTCACTGACATCTTACAGTTTCTGTAAGGGTCGGGCGAGCGGTACTTCCCGAAATCCCTCTCAAAAACCAAAGATGCGTGCCTATCGTACTGACACCTCATCAGCAAGGACTTCACTCTGGAGATATCCTCTTGGCTACCTCCAGTCGAGACAAGAAGCTCGAGTTTCCTCCTCAGACCCTGATACAGGCGATACCTGTTCAGGGACCTGAGGCTCGAGAGCTGGCGGAAGAACCCCGCAACCCGCTTCTTGAATATCTCCCACCACTCTGACTTACTACTACATAGGCCCAGTAAAGGTACCTGACTCTGAAGAAAATCCTCAAAGGACTGTCTTATCTCCGCTTCCTCCAGGAGGGACGAATTCAGCTTCCAATAACCTTTTCCCATCCGGGGGGTTTCTGAAACATTCAGGGAAAACAAAATCATACAGTGATCGGAGAACTCCACCTCAACCACGGACACTGCAGAAGAGACGGCTTCCTCCTTTAAATAAAACCTATCTATCCTAGACCTGCGACTACCTTGATGATAGGTGAAACCCGCGTGGCCCGAGGGGCTCCGGATGTGGGCATCCTCTAGGCGAGCTTCTCTAGCTATGCTAATCAGCGCCACACTATCGCAAGTCAGCGGACTATTGGAGCCTCTCCTATCTTGGGACCTCGTGACATTATTGAAGTCCCCTCCAAAGATCACCTGCCGACTCGTAAAAAGAAAGGGCTTAATCCTCATAAAGAGATCTTTACGGCCCCGCTTACTTTGCGGGGCGTATATGTTAATGAGCCGGAGCTCTTGTCCCTTCATGAAGACATCTAAGATCAGGCACCTCCCCATTTCTAATTCAATAACCCGTCGGCATTCAACAGGAGCGGTAAAAAGGACCGCCACCCCACTATACGGCTCAGCCGCAAGAGACCAGTGGGAGGGACCGCGCCTCCACTCTCTTCTGGCTTTTACCAGAGAGGCTAGATCTGACAACCTGGTCTCCTGTAAAAAGAAAATGTCGGCTTCAACGCGGCCAAGAAAATCAAAGGCTGCGAATCTAGCCGTATCCGACTTTATGCTGGCACAATTAATAGATGCCAGCGTCAATGGGGTGAGTGCCGCCATACAGGGTGATTAAATTAGACGGCCACACCCTTTACTTTTGTTTTCCCTTCTTTTTTGCCCCCTCATCCCCCGAAGAAGACGAGAGGGCAGGACCACTCTTGGATCTTTTTTTCGATTCAGATAGATCCATATTATCCCCGTCTCCGTCCGGCCCCGGTCTAGCCCTGCCCTCTGAGGAAGGTGCCTCAATAGGACAGGGCCCAGTTCCTCCCAGAGGCTCTTTCTCCCTAGGCACCTCGCCCTCACCCCCCCCAGCCAAGGAGGGGGAGGAGATGGTATCGAGGACGAGGTACCGGTTTGACAGGTCAACCAGAGGGGGGGCAGTCAGGCTTCCGTTTTGAACCTGGCCCGTAGTACAAGGAACAGAGGGCTCTGACCTCTTCTTTCTCCCTTTCCTTTTGCCCTTGTCTTTCTTTTTAGGCCTCTCCCCACTCTCCTCATCCACACTTTCATAGTGGGAGGAATCGGAAGGGTCGGCCATATTGCCTTCCTCTCTGTGAAGCCTCCTGATCTCCCCATCCAGCACATCCTCCTCCAGGGCTTCAGCGGTTACAGGGCCGCATTCAGGAGCAGAGGCCAGAGCTACCCCCGTCACCTGGGCACTCTCCAGCTCCCTACTCCTTCTACGATTTTCCTCCCGCCTTAGTTTGGCGGGGCCCTTTTTCCTCCTCACGAGCCCTGTTGCACCCCCATCCCTGCCCATACCCTCCCCGGCCGAGGCAACTTCACAGCTCTCCTCAGCCGGAGCGGCCGCTGCACGGGCGAAGGCGCTAGGACAACGGCTAAATGGGTGCCCAAGGACACCACACAGGTGGCACCGGATCTGCCTACAGGATGCGGCCAGATGTCCCACCCCACCACACAAAGCGCAGACCTGTACAGTACAGGCTGCACTAAAGTGGGTGGGGCTGCCACACCTGTGACAGACCTTAGGCTGCCCCTGGTAGAAGACCTGGATCCTATCACGTCCAAGGAAGGCGGCTGACGGAATGTGGGCAACCGTACTCCCTGAACGCTTGAGTTTGACGGAAAACGTCCAGGCCCCGGACCAGATCCCGTGCTCATCCAAGTTTTTCTTGGGCATGTCCGTCACATCCCCATACCGTCCGAGCCAGGTCATGATGTCATAACAAGAAAGTGACTCGTTACGGGTCAAAACGGTCACCTTCTTGACAGCATTCTGACGGGAAATCGCCTTTACGGCGAAATCCCGCCAGCCGGGCTCGTTTTTTGCCACTTCGTAATTCGACCAGAAGAGTTCGAGCCCCTCCGGCCGAACGAAACTGACGTCAAACTCAGACGATCCGTAGGGGTGAATCAGGGCAAAGATGTCACTCGCCCTGAATTCCATCTGAAGGAGGAGCTCAACCACTTTAGCGCGAGGTGGGCACGCATCCTCGCCCCTCCAAATCAGACGGACCACATTCCTATGGTTATTGTCCTGCCCGGTTGTCGGGAGGGACCAGACCACCTCCCCATTCCGCTCTCGGAAAGCCCCCAAACCGTGCCTCTCTATCCAGAAAGACAGGTCGACCTCACCCCTTCCCTCTACCTGGATCGACCTGTCACCCCTGCGTAGAGCCTCCAGGAGGCGCTGTTGCAAATGGCCCCCAGGGCCGGACGGAGACGGGGACCCCCCTGAACCCCCGGCAGCGACATTAGCATAGCTCCTGGGAGCAGTCACTGCCGGGGGGGCAGCCGGACCAGACCCAGAGCCAGAACCACTTACAACACCATTCACACCACAACTCTCAACCTCTTTATTTCCAGCCATACTATTACGACTCCCATCAACATTCACTCCACTGACACTCCCACATACACTCCTCTCACCCACAACACTACTACACCCATCAATATCACATCCTACATTCTTGTCCTGACTAACAAATTCTGGGCTGGCTGGGACTTGTAGTATGGCTGGCTTTAGTAAAGCCCTTTGTGCTGGCTTAGCCGCTGCTGGGGTCGACGCCGATGGCTTCTCCTTCATGGCTGCTATCACATCCTGATTCTGGGACTGCCCCACCGGGCGCACCCCAGCTCCTCCCACAGCGCCAGCACCTGCTTCACCCGACTTCACAGGCTCTGTGGATAATCCCAGCGCCCGGACACTCCCCCCCCTCACAGGGGAGTGCCTTGCAGTGCCGGTAATGCCCACAGTACTCGGGGAACCGCCCCCCGAGCACCCAGGGGCATAACTCGCGCTGCCCACCATGAGCCCATCCTGCCCCTCCCTACCAGCAGGATGGGCGGGCTTCACATCTATTGCGTCTGCAGCTTTTACTGACGCCATGCTGTATCCCCCATGCTGGCTCCGTTCCACCACAGAAACGGAGTCTGGCAGTTTAGAGGACCCAGCAGCCTGAACCAGCTTTGCAGCTGGCCCAGACTGCTGGAAAGGACGGAACACATAATGCACAGTTTCCTGGGTCTTCTGTTTTTTTGCCTTTCTTTTTACTAATGTGTCATCACACTGGTCATCACCAAATGTAAAATTCTGGAGGTGGGCTGGGGACTCCTGCATCACTATAGCCCTCAGCAATCCCCCAGCCTCACTCTCCACATCATCATCCTCACTATCGCTTAGCGGTAGTGCCACCTGAGCCGGCTCTATGTAGCTGTCCTGAGTCTTAGTGGTCTGGGTGTCACAGGGAGTAGGGTCAGGCAATACATCATCCTCCACAACCTGTACACTTTCCTCCAACTTCTTCTCCTCCACCTCCTCCTCCTTTACACCAACACCACCATCCTCTCTTTCTTCACCGCCACTACTCTCCCCATCATCCACCTCCACCTTACCTGGGGATTTCATGGCGGCAAACCGATCCCGGTTCTCCATCTTCTCCCTGAAGAGACCGCTTCCCTCCAGGATCTCTGCTCTCCTCTCCTCCATCTTTGCAATGTCTTTCTTCAGGGCTGCAATCCTCTTTTTCTGTTCCAGTTTATTCTTTTTGGACCCAGAGCATGCCAGATTCTGGGCTCCACGCAGGTCCTCTCTCATCAACCTAAGCTCCCTACCGCAGCGGTCGTATTCAGCAAACCGTGCGGTCATGCGGGAGCAGTAGGTCTCGCTGGATTCTTCGGGCCCTCTCTCAGCCCACAACTCAATACTTTGCCTCCTCGCCTTCCTTCCACTGGATCTCTGGCTGGCACCCATTGCCGGAGGAGCCGAGCCTGCATTGCTGCAGACTCTGCCAGATCTTCTTCCTCCGGCCGGAAAAATGGCTGTCGCTGTTTTCTCTCCACCCCCCGCCAGCCTGGAAGAACGGGGAGTGGAGGCCAGGGGCTCCATGCAGGGAAAACTCTCCCAAGGAGCCTGCCACACCCCTGGGAAAGGTTGGTGAATCACCTGCTCTGCCTCTGGAACTCTGGAGAAACACAAAAAGGGACACACCCAAAGCTGCTTCACACACAACTGCTCCTGGCTACTGTGTTCCACAGGAAGCGCTCTCTGCTGACACCTCTGTCCATGTCAGGAACTGTCCAGAGCAGGATAGGTTTGCTATTGGAATATGCTTCTGCTCCAGTCAGTTCCTGACATGGGCAGAGGTGTCAGCAGAGAGCACTGTGGTCAGACAGAAAGGAAATTCTAAAAGAAAAGAACTTCCTCTGTAGTATACAGCAGCTGAGAAGTACTGGAAGGATTAGGATTTTTTTATAGAACTAATTTCCAGTGGAATACGCCTTTAGGGGTGTGAAGTTCTTTATGGGAGAAGCACAGTTACTTATGAGTGTCCATGGGAGGTTATGCCTTATGTTTATGTCTACCATGCTACTGTGGTGTCCCAGTAAAGGTACATTGTGTCAAGGCATTTTAGGACCTGTCAGATTGAGACCTCCAGTGTCCTGGGGGCTCCCCTGCAGGGACTCAACCATTTCTAATCTGTATTTTCACTGTTATAATTTAGCAATCCGTTAATAGGTGTCTGTAGCTTTAAGTATGTTGCCTAGCAACCTCAGGCTTAGTTAGGGTATGTGAGAGTGGAGGACTGAGGGCTAGAATGAACTTTTGTGTAAGGTGTTATATTATGTTATCACTTGTATGTAACTTTATTGTAAATCCTAAAGGGGATACAGACAACTCTATGATCCACAGCTGCCTGGCCAATGGGCTTTAGTTCAGCCTTCCCTTATAAATGGTGGCATTTCCTGTGAGAGGAGTAGAGGAGGAGAGGAGTAAAGCAATTCATTCAGTTCAGAGTACAGAGTGAAGAATCCGCAGAGGAGTGAGAGCAAAGATGAGAGAGAGAGAGATAAGAAAAGCATGAAGTAACCCCAACTAATATCAAGCCTTTACTTCAGCCTTGATCAGAGAATTCCTAAAGGACAATTCATTATCTTTCGGCGAAAAGCCACAAATCTACGGACACTTCAGTAAGTGACTTTGATCTCAAACCTAATATAGCGCAGACCTAAAACTCCTAGTCCGGCCGTAAGAGCCAAGCATATATGCAATATCAAGTCCAGGCACTGCAAGCTGTGTGGTCCTCTAGAGACTGTCTGTTAAACCTTTGGGAGACTTTGGTTGAGCGCTGTGGAGATTGTACCACCTATCTTCAAGTTAGTAAAGCCTCCGTTAAACTGCAACCTAGTGTGGAATCAATTCTTTCCTTGCTAGCCTGTGGGGAGACGGAGTTCCCTGGACCTGTAGTACCCCGGGAGATACCAAGACTACAGTGGCTTCACGTGACATTAAGGATTAATACCATCCGACCCTGGGTTCATAACCCCCCCAAGAACCAAGTAGCTAACCCCAGCATAGTGGCGGTCACGGGTTTCACTCGTGGTTACCACACTACCAACCAAAAGAGTACAGTTTGTGTTGGTGGAAAATGCACTGAGCAATGGGGCAGTCAACGTGGTGGAACCTGGAGGCCTGTTTGTCTGTCAGTGTTAAGGTTTCTGCCAGTGGGCACGTCAGAGAGAGCACTGGTAACCAGATAGGACAGGGTGAGGGACAATCAAGGGCCAGCTATCACCAACAGACCACTGCAGACAGTGAACATTAGAGAGGAAGAAATGTGAGGAGGGGGGGTCAGCAAAATGTGCAAGAACCCCTTGAATTGACAGGTGCCCTCCATACAAAAAGCTTATTTGTTGCAATGCCAAGAAATCTTACATTTGTGTTAACCATTCGGGTCTTTGCAGGAAAGATTGCAGACTGTTATATACGAAACATTTAAAGGGGTACTTTTTTTTTTATCAACTGGTGCCAGAAAGTTAAACAGATTTGTAAATTACTTCTATTAAAAAATCTTAATCCTTCCAGTACTTATTAGTGGCTATATATTACAGAGAAAATTATTTTCTTTTAGGATTTCATTTCTTTCATGACCACAGTGCTCTCTGCTGACACCTCTGTCCATTTTAGGAACTGTCCAGAGCAGCATATGTTTGCTATGGGGATTTTCTCCTGCTCTGGACAGTTCCTGACATGGACAGAGGTGTCAGCAGAGATCACTTCCTGTGGAACACAGCAGCTGTTGGGTGTGTCTCATTTCCAGAGTTGTCCAGAGAGAGAGGAGAGAAGGAGTTTTTTCCAGCAACCTTTTCCCCAGGAGGGTGGCAGACTCCTGGGAAGAGCCTCCTGCTATGGACCCACGGCCTTCCACCTCCCGTACTAGGCCGGCGGGGGGTGGGAGTGAGAGAGTTACAGCCGATTCCAAGGACGGGGTCAGAAGATCCAGCAGGCTCCGCAGTAATGTGGAGACCACTCCCCCGTCCATCGCTGGAAACCGCAAGGCATACGGTAGGAAGATAACTGTTGTGTCTTCAGTGACTGTTTCTAATGTTACGGAACTCCAGCAATGGGGGGTGAAGGGACCCAGGGAGTCGCTTGCCACGTTTGGATCCCGCATGCAGGCAAAGCTGGTGGAATACGAACAGCTGGGAAAGAAGCTGAAAGTGTTAAGGGAGGATCTGAAGTTTGCCCGCTACCAGACAGATAACTCTGCCAAGGCCATGAGGGCTAAGTTTGCTGCTAGAGTGTGCGAGCTGAAGGCAGAGGAGCAGGAGGTGGTGAGAGCCCGAATGCAGATCATAGAGGGAGCGGGTATGTTTAAAGAAAAATTAAAAAACGAGGACCGCTATAAAATCATGCGGACCCCTGTGAAGGAGGAAGAGGATAGCCAGGGGGAGGAAGAACACCTGTGTGATATAGAGGAGAAGATGGAGGAAGGTGGTGAGGGAGATGGCGGCAGTGAGGGTGATGAGAGTGAGGGGGATGTGTGTGATACCCCGTGTACCCCTAAGACCTCTGTCACCCCAACTGCAGAATATATTAACCCTGCCCAAGTCGCCTTACCAACCACCTCAGAGGAAAGCGACAGTAGTGATGGTGGTGACAGCGGCCCAGTCGGTGGGGGGCTCCTGCGGGCCATAGTGATGCAGGAGTCACCCACCCGTCTGGAAAATTTCAGTTTTGGCCAGGACCTGGGCCCTGAGGAGAGCCAGAAGAAGAAAAAGAACAGGAGGAAGAAAAAGGCTGAGGAGCAAGTCATGTTTGTTTTCTCCCCTATCCAGCAGTCTGGGCCACCTGAGAAGTTGGTTCAGACTGCTGGGCCCCCCACCCTGCCAGATCCAGTTTCTGCTGTTGAACGGGACCAGCACGGGGGTACAGTGCTGCATCCAACATGGCCGTGGGTGCTACAGTCACGCATCCTGCTGGTAGGGAAGAGCAGGATGGGTTAATGGTGGGTGTCCCTGGCATTGTTATCAGCTCTGTAGGGCACTCCCCTGAGAGGGGGGGGGAGTGTCCAGGCACCGGGACCCGCTGCTGATCCCGTGCAGTCAGGCGCAGTGTGTGGCATGGACGCTGTAGGGATTTCCCCTGTGAGGGAGGAGGGTCCCTGCAAGTCAGTGGCAGGTGGAGGGGCAGAGGTGCGCTTGGAGGGGCATGTGATGTCTGCGGTGACATCCCACATGGAGGAGGAATCAGCATCGCCGACAGAGATCCAGCTAAAGCACGTCCTGGCCAGCCCAGAGGTAGTGGGTGAAGCAGCGGCTGATCCCAAAAACACTGCTAATAAAACCAAAAGCAATGTCACTACAAGGTGTGTGAATGATGGGAGTAGTAGTGCTGTGGATGAAAGGAGTGTATGTGGGAGTGATGGTGGAGTGAATGTGAGGAGTGGTAATGGAGTGAATAGGAGGAGTGGTAGTGGTGCAGATGGGAGGAGTGGTAGTGGAGTGAATGGGCGGGGTGGCAGTGATGCAGATGGGAGGAGTGGTAGTGGAGTGAGTGGTGGTGGTGGATTGAATGGGAGGAGTGGTGGTGGTGCGGATGGGCGGGGTGGTAGTGGAGTGAATGGGAGTGGTGCAGATGGGAGGAGTGATAGTGGAGTGAATGAGAGGAGTAGTAGTGGTGTGTATAATAGTGACGTTTGTGGCAGTGCAGGGGGTTTAGGTGGGGCCGTAGGGACAGGGTCTGGTCCGGCTGCCCCCTCGGTCGCCAGGAGTTATGCCAGCGTGGCGGCCGGGGGTTCAGTGGGATCTTTACCTCCTGTATCTGGTGACGGTCAATTGCAACGGCGCCTCCTGGAGGCACTAAAGAGAGGAGAAAGGACGCTCCAGGTAGAGGGAAAGGAGATGGACCTATCTTTCTGGGTGGAGAGACATGATCTGGGAGCATTCCGACAGAGAAATGGGGAGACTGTATGGTCCCTCCAGACACCCGGGCAGGAGGTAGGTCGCAGGAATGTGGCCCGTCTGGTCTGGAAAGGCGAAGATGCGTGCCCCCAAAGGGGCAAGGTGGTGGAGCTTCTCTTCCAGATGGGTTTCAGGGCTAGGGACATCTTTGCCCTGATCCACCCTTCCGGCTCCTCTGAGTTTGACGTCAGCTTTGTTAGGCCGGAGGGACTAGATCTCTTCTGGTCTAATTATGAGCTGGTGAAAAACGAGCCCGGATGGCGAGATTTCGCTGTAAAAGCGGTATCTCGCCAGAGTATGGTAAAGAAAGTGACCGTTTTGACCCGTAACGAGTCACTTTCTTGTTATGACATTATGACCTGGCTGGGCAGGTACGGGGAGGTGATGGACATCCCCCGGAAAAACTTTGATGAGCACAATATATGGTCTGGGGCCTGGACGTTTTCCGTCCGTCTCAGGTGTTCCGGGAACACGGTCACCCACATTCCTTCGGCCACCTTCCTGGGACGCGACAGGATTCAGATCTTCTACCAGGGGCAGCCGAAGCTGTGTCACAGGTGTGGTGACCCAAACCACTTTAGTGCCAACTGCACTCAGCAGATATGCGCCCTCTGCTGTGGGGTGGGTCACCTGGCGGCCACCTGTGGGCAGATTCGGTGTAACTTGTGTGGTGACTTAGGTCACCCGTTCAGCCGGTGTCCGCGCTCGTTCTCTAATGCTGTGACCGCCCCGTCTGGGGAAAGCCTAACAGTTGCCCCGGCGGGGGAGGGGACCAGTGGAGGAGAGGGGGCACCAAAGCCAGTGAAGGAAAAACATAAGACCCCCTCTATGCGGAGGCGAGAGGAGAAGCGCAGGTTGGAGAGGGCCCTTGAGAATGCCCAGGTGCCAGGGGTAGCTCGGGGTCCCACTCCAGACACTGGCTCAGAAGGAGGTCAGAATAACTCTGAGGCTTTGGGTGAGGCCAAACTGGACGAGGAGATAGGGAGACTGCGTAGGGAAGAAGGTCAAGATGCTCCTTCCTCCAGTCATACCTCTGAATCCGAAACTGTGGATGAGGAGGAGGAGGAGGGGCAGACAGTAAATGGTGGCCAGAAAAAGAAGAGGAGGAAGAAGTGTAAGAGTAAGGTGGCGCTGTCCTCCTCTTCAATTGTAGCCTCAGACCATAGAAGGAACAACTCAGTCTCTGACCCTCTGATCGTCCTTTCGAATCGATATGAGGCCCTCGGGGATACCATCTCCCCTCCTCTTCTCGAGGGTCAGGAGGCAGTGCGGCCTCCAGGAGGTACCGAGCCTCCTTCCTCTGGGGTAGTTTCCTCAGGGGGAGAGGTAACACCAGGTGCCGGAGGTAAAGATCCTAGGATGGATATGTCCCAGAGTTTAAAAAGAAGTAAAGGGTCTTCCTCTGATTCCGATGGGGGTGGAGGGAAGGAGAGGAAGAAGGTTTAAGGGGTGAGGCCATCTAACTCAATCACCCATGATGGCGGCACTCACCCCACTGACGCTGGCATCTATTAACTGTGCCAGTATAAAGTCGGATACGGCTAGATTTGCAGCCTTTGATTTTCTCGGCCGTGTTGAAGCCAACATTTTCTTTTTACAAGAGACCAGGTTGTCAGATCTTGCCTCTCTGGCAAAAGCCAGGAGAGAGTGGAGGCGCGGTCCCTCCCACTGGTCTCTTGCGGCTGAGCCGTATAGTGGGGTGGCGGTCTTTTTTTCCGCTCCTGTTGAATGCAGACGGGTTATTGAGCTAGAAATGGGGAGGTGCCTGATCATTGATGTCTTCATGAAGGGACAAGAGCTCCGGCTCATTAACATCTACGCCCCGCAAACTAAGCGGGGCCGTAAAGATCTCTTTATGAGGATTAAGCCCTTTCTTTTTACGAGTCGGCAGGTGATCTTTGGAGGGGACTTCTATAATGTCACGAGGTCCCAGGATAGGAGAGGCTCCAAGGGTCCACTGACTTGCGATAGTGTGGCACTAATTAGCATAACTAGAGAAGCTCGCCTAGAGGACGCCCACATCCGGAGCCCCTCGGGCCACGCGGGTTTCACCTATCATCAAGGTAGCTGCAGGTCTAGAATAGATAGGTTTTATTTAAAGGAGGAAGCCGTCTCTTCCGCAGTGTCCGTGGTTGAGGTGGAGTTCTCCGATCACTGTATGATTTTGTTTTCCCTGAATGTTTCAGAGACCCCCCGCATGGGTAAAGGTTATTGGAAGCTGAATTCGTCCCTCCTGGTGGAAGCGGAGGTAAGACAGTCCTTTGAGGATTTTCTTTAGAGTCAGGTACCTTTACTGGATCTTTGTAGTAATAAGCTGGAGTGGTGGGAGATATTCAAGAAGCGTGTTGCGGGGTTCTTCCGCCAGCTCTCGAGCCTCAGGTCCCTGAACAGGTATCGCTTGTATCAGGGTCTGAGGAGGAAACTCGAGCTTCTTGTCTCGACTGGAGGTAGCCGAGAGGATATCTCCAGAGTGAAATCCTTGCTGATGAGGTGTCAGTACGATAGGCACGCATCTTTGGTTTTTGAGAGGGATTTCGGGAAGTACCGCTCGCCCGACCCTTACAGAAACTGTAAGATGTCAGTGAGTAGTAAAGTCATTTCAGGACTGATCGATAGTACAGGATCTCTGAATCGGTCCAGATCGGGGATCTTGGAGGTCGTCAGATCCTTCTACTCGCACCTCTTGGGAAGGAAGGATCTAGATCGAGACAGGATGTCGGTTTTCCTGGCTGAAACCTTTCCTGAGCCAGGGGTAGACCCCTCTCTTGATGTTTTGGCAGAAGAAATCAGGGAAGAGGAAGTGAGACTGGCGATCGAGGGGCTTGCCCCTAAGAAGTCGCCAGGTCCGGATGGCTTAACATCCGAGTGGTACAGGACCTTTAAGGAGTCTTTAGCTCCCCTCTTGACTGAGGTATTCAATGAGTGTCTCTCCTCGGGCACTCTGCCGAAGTCAATGAGGAGGTCCGCCCTTATTCTTGTCACGATGCCGGCTGGCGGGTAGTGGATCCTCTGTGCCAGAGAGGGATTGGCGTGGACCGTGCTAGTGGATCGGTTCTAAGTCACTACTGGTTTTCACCAGAGCCCGCCGCAAAGCGGGATGGTCTTGCTGCGGCGGTAGTGACCAGGTCGTATCCACTAGCAACGGCTCAACCTCTCTGGCTGCTGAAGATAGGCGCGGTACAAGGGAGTAGACAGAAGCAAGGTCGGACGTAGCAGAAGGTCGGGGCAGGCAGCAAGGATCGTAGTCAGGGGCAACGGCAGGAGGTCTGGAACACAGGCTAGGAACATACAAGGAACGCTTTCACTGGCACAATGGCAACAAGATCCGGCAGGGAAGTGCAGGGGAAGTGAGGTGATATAGGGAAGTGCACAGGTGAAGACACTAATTGGAATCACTGCGCCAATCAGCGGCGCAGTGGCCCTTTAAATCGCAAAGACCCGGCGCGCGCGCGCCCTAGGGAGCGGGGCCGCGCGCGCCGGGACAGGACCGAGGGAGAGCGAGTCAGGTACGGGAGCCGGGGTGCGCATCGCGAGCGGGCGCTACCCGCATCGCGAATCGCATCCCGGCTGGAAGCAGAATCGCAGCGCCCCGGGTCAGTGGATCTGACCGGAGCGCTGCAGCGGAGAGAGTGTAGCGAGCGCTCCGGGGAGGAGCGGGGACCCGGAGCGCTCGGCGTAACAGTACCCCCCCCCTTGGGTCTCCCCCTCTTTTTAGGGCCTGAGAACCTGAGGAGCAGACTTTTATCTAGGATGTTGTCCTCAGGTTCCCAGGATCTCTCTTCAGGACCACAACCCTCCCAGTCCACTAGAAAAAAAGTTTTCCCTCTGACCTTTTTAGAGGCTAAGATCTCTTTGACAGAGAAGATGTCCGAGGAGCCGGAAACAGGAGTGGGAGGAACAGATTTGGGAGAAAAACGGTTGAGGATGAGTGGTTTAAGAAGAGAGACGTGAAAGGCATTAGGGATACGAAGAGAAGGAGGAAGAAGAAGTTTGTAAGAGACAGGATTAATTTGACACAAAATTTTGAAAGGACCAAGATAGCGTGGTCCCAACTTGTAGCTAGGGACACGGAAGCGGACATATTTAGCGGAGAGCCATACCTTGTCTCCAGGGGAAAAAACGGGAGGAGCTCTTCTTTTCTTATCCGCGAACCTCTTCATGCGTGATGAAGCCTGTAGGAGAGAATTTTGGGTCTCTCTCCATATAATGGAAAGGTCACGAGAAATTTCATCCACAGCGGGCAGACCAGAGGGCAAGGGGGTAGGGAGGGGGGGAAGAGGGTGACGGCCGTACACCACGAAAAATGGGGATTTGGAGGAAGATTCAGAGACTCTGAAGTTATACGAGAATTCGGCCCATGGAAGGAGATCTGCCCAGTCATCCTGGCGGGAGGAAACAAAATGTCGCAAATAATCACCCAAGACTTGGTTAATTCTTTCTACTTGTCCATTGGACTGGGGATGATATGCAGAAGAAAAATTTAATTTAATCTTGAGTTGTTTACAGAGAGCCCTCCAGAATTTAGACACGAATTGGACGCCTCTATCCGAGACGATCTGCGTAGGCAATCCGTGAAGACGAAAAATGTGTACAAAAAATTGTTTAGCCAACTGAGGCGCTGAAGGAAGACCAGGAAGAGGGATGAAATGTGCCATTTTGGAGAATCGATCAACGACCACCCAAATAACAGTGTTGCCACGGGAAGGGGGTAAATCAGTAATAAAATCCATACCAATCAGAGACCAAGGCTGTTCGGGGACAGGCAGGGGATGAAGAAAACCAGCGGGCTTCTGGCGAGGAGTCTTATCCCGGGCACAGATAGTGCAGGCTCGCACAAAGTCCACAACATCCGTCTCCAGAGTCGGCCACCAATAGAAGCGGGAGATGAGTTGCACAGATTTCTTGATGCCCACATGACCAGCGAGATGGGAGGAGTGACCCCATTTGAGGATTCCGAGGCGTTGGCGTGGAGAAACAAAGGTCTTTCCTGGAGGAGTTTGCCTGATGGAGGCTGGAGAAGTGGAGATCAGGCAGTCAGGTGGAATGATGTGTTGCGGAGAGAGTTCAACTTCTGAGGCATCCGAGGAACGAGAGAGAGCATCGGCCCTAATGTTCTTATCGGCAGGACGAAAGTGAATCTCAAAATTAAATCGGGCAAAGAACAGAGACCACCGGGCCTGGCGAGGATTCAGCCGTTGGGCAGACTGGAGGTAGGAGAGGTTCTTGTGGTCGGTGTAAATAATAACTGGAAATCTTGATCCCTCCAGCAGATGCCTCCATTCCTCAAGTGCTAATTTAATGGCTAGAAGCTCTCGATCCCCGATGGAGTAGTTCCTCTCCGCCGGAGAGAAGGTCCTAGAAAAAAAATCACAAGTGACAGCATGCCCGGAAGAATTTTTTTGTAAAAGAACAGCTCCAGCTCCCACTGAGGAGGCATCAACCTCCAATAGGAAGGGTTTGGAAGGGTCAGGTCTGGAGAGCACGGGAGCCGAAGAAAAGGCAGACTTGAGTCGTTTAAAGGCGTCTTCCGCTTGAGGAGGCCACGACTTGGGATCGGCATTTTTTTTGGTTAAAGCCACGATAGGAGCCACAACGGTAGAAAAATGTGGAATAAATTGCCTGTAATAATTGGCGAACCCCAAAAAGCGTTGGATAGCACGGAGTCCGGAGGGGCGTGGCCAATCTAAGACGGCAGAGAGTTTGTCTGGATCCATTTGTAGTCCCTGGCCAGAGACCAAATATCCTAGAAAAGGAAGAGATTGGCATTCAAACAGACATTTCTCAATTTTGGCATAGAGTTGATTGTCACGAAGTCTCTGAAGAACCATACGGACATGCTGGCGGTGTTCTTCTAGATTGGCAGAAAAAATTAGGATATCGTCCAGATATACAACAACACAGGAGTATAGCAGATCACGAAAAATTTCATTGACAAAGTCTTGGAAGACAGCAGGGGCGTTGCACAGGCCAAAGGGCATGACCAGATACTCAAAGTGTCCATCTCTGGTGTTAAACGCCGTTTTCCACTCATCCCCCTCTCTGATGCGGATGAGGTTATAGGCGCCTCTTAAGTCCAATTTAGTAAAGATGTGGGCACCTTGGAGGCGATCAAAGAGTTCAGAGATGAGGGGTAGGGGGTAGCGGTTCTTAACCGTGATTTTATTAAGACCGCGGTAGTCAATGCAAGGACGTAGGGAGCCATCTTTTTTGGACACAAAGAAAAATCCAGCTCCGGCAGGAGAGGAGGATTTACGGATAAAGCCCTTTTTTAAATTTTCCTGGACATACTCAGACATGGCAAGAGTCTCTGGAGCAGAGAGAGGATAAATTCTGCCCCGGGGTGGAGTAGTACCCGGGAGGAGGTCGATAGGGCAATCATAAGGCCTGTGAGGAGGTAGAGTCTCAGCTTGTTTTTTGCAGAAAACATCCGCGAAGTCCATATAGGCCTTAGGGAGACCGGTTACTGAGGGAACCACAGAGTCACGGCAAGGGTTACTGGGAACCGGTCTTAGACAGTCCTTGGAACAAGAGGGCCCCCAACTCTTGATCTCCCCAGTGGACCAATCCAGGGTTGGGGAATGAAGTTGAAGCCAGGGAAGTCCAAGGAGAATTTCCGAGGTGCAATTGGGGAGGACCAAAAGTTCAATCCTCTCGTGATGAGATCCGATGCTCATTAGAAGGGGCTCCGTGCGGAAGCGTATGGTACAGTCCAATCTTTCATTGTTTACACAATTGATGTAAAGGGGTCTGGCGAGACTGGTCACTGGGATGTTGAACCTGTTGACGAGAGAGGCCAAAATAAAATTTCCTGCAGATCCAGAGTCCAAGAAGGCCACGGTAGAGAAGGAGAAGGCAGAGGCAGACATCCGCACAGGCACAGTAAGACGTGGAGAAGCAGAGTAGACATCAAGGACTGTCTCACCTTTGTGCGGAGTCAGCGTACGTCTTTCCAGGCGGGGAGGACGGATAGGACAATCCCTCAGGAAGTGTTCGGTACTAGCACAGTACAGGCAGAGGTTCTCCATGCGGCGTCGTGTCCTCTCTTGAGGTGTCAGGCGAGACCGGTCGACCTGCATAGCCTCCACGGCGGGAGGCACAGGAACAGATTGCAGGGGACCAGAGGAGAGAGGAGCCGAGGAGAAGAAACGCCTCGTGCGAACAGAGTCCATATCTTGGCGGAGCTCCTGACGCCTTTCGGAAAAACGCATGTCAATGCGAGTGGCTAGGTGAATAAGTTCATGTAGATTAGCAGGAATTTCTCGTGCGGCCAGAACATCTTTAATGTTGCTGGATAGGCCTTTTTTAAAGGTCGCGCAGAGGGCCTCATTATTCCAGGACAATTCTGAAGCAAGAGTACGGAATTGTACGGCATACTCGCCAACGGAAGAATTACCCTGGACCAGGTTCAACAGGGCAGTCTCAGCAGAAGAGGCTCGGGCAGGTTCCTCAAAGACACTTCGGATTTCCGAGAAGAAGGAGTGTACAGAGGCAGTGACGGGGTCATTGCGGTCCCAGAGCGGTGTGGCCCATGACAGGGCTTTTCCGGACAGAAGGCTGACTACGAAAGCCACCTTAGACCTTTCAGTGGGAAACAGGTCCGACATCATCTCCAGATGCAGGGAACATTGGGAAAGAAAGCCACGGCAAAACTTAGAGTCCCCATCAAATTTATCCGGCAAGGATAGGCGTAGCCCAGGAGCGGCCACTCGCTGCGGAGGAGGTGCAGGAGCAGGCGGAGGAGATGACTGCTGAAGCTGTGGTAGTAACTGTTGTAGCATAACGGTCAGTTGAGACAGCTGTTGGCCTTGTTGCGCTATCTGTTGTGACTGCTGGGCGACCACCGTGGTGAGGTCAGCGGCAACTGGCAGAGGAACTTCAGCGGGATCCATGGCCGGATCTACTGTCACGATGCCGGCTGGCGGGTAGTGGATCCTCTGTGCCAGAGAGGGATTGGCGTGGACCGTGCTAGTGGATCGGTTCTAAGTCACTACTGGTTTTCACCAGAGCCCGCCGCAAAGCGGGATGGTCTTGCTGCGGCGGTAGTGACCAGGTCGTATCCACTAGCAACGGCTCAACCTCTCTGGCTGCTGAAGATAGGCGCGGTACAAGGGAGTAGACAGAAGCAAGGTCGGACGTAGCAGAAGGTCGGGGCAGGCAGCAAGGATCGTAGTCAGGGGCAACGGCAGGAGGTCTGGAACACAGGCTAGGAACATACAAGGAACGCTTTCACTGGCACAATGGCAACAAGATCCGGCAGGGAAGTGCAGGGGAAGTGAGGTGATATAGGGAAGTGCACAGGTGAAGACACTAATTGGAATCACTGCGCCAATCAGCGGCGCAGTGGCCCTTTAAATCGCAAAGACCCGGCGCGCGCGCGCCCTAGGGAGCGGGGCCGCGCGCGCCGGGACAGGACCGAGGGAGAGCGAGTCAGGTACGGGAGCCGGGGTGCGCATCGCGAGCGGGCGCTACCCGCATCGCGAATCGCATCCCGGCTGGAAGCAGAATCGCAGCGCCCCGGGTCAGTGGATCTGACCGGAGCGCTGCAGCGGAGAGAGTGTAGGGAGCGCTCCGGGGAGGAGCGGGGACCCGGAGCGCTCGGCGTAACAATTCTCCTGTCAAAGGGTAAAGATCCTAGCCGGATTGAGAATTGGAGGCCCATAGCTCTTCTCAATACGGACAGGAAGCTTCTGGCCAAGATACTGTTTAATCGGCGGGTGAAGTTTGCACCCCGGCTCCTTTCGGGGGCCCAGCACTGCTCTGTTCCAGGCTGAGGCACCTTAAGTGCTGTCCTCAGTGTCAGGGAGGCAGTGGAGCGGAGTAGTGCGGGTCTCTGGAAGGGGTACATGCTGTCCTTGGATCAGGCCAAAGCATTTGATCGGGTGAACCATGACTACCTCTGGTCCGTCCTATATGGCTTACCAAGTACTTTTGTTAATTGGCTTAAGATCTTGTATGCAGGGGCAGAGAGTTTCCCGCTTGTGAACGGTTGGTCTGGCCGCTCTTTTGAGGTGGGGTCCGGAGTCCGTCAGGGTTGTCCTTTGAGCCCGCTTTTATACGTGTTTGCGATCGATCCCTTCGTCCGGAGGGTAGATTGTGGGCCGTTGGCGGGAGTCGGGATGAGTCTGGCGGAGCTGGATGTCGCCCAGAGAGTGGTGGCATACGCTGATGATGTCACCATTTTCGTGTCCTCGAGAGAGGAGGTCGATGTGGTGATGTCGGAAGTGGAGCGCTACTCTGAGGCATTCGGGTCTAAGATCAACCGGGATAGGTGTGAGAGTCTCTGGCTGGGAGGGGGAGATCCCACGTTTGATCTCCCGGACACCCTTCCAGGGCCCCAAGAGTCAGCAAAAGTTTTGTGCATCACTTTCGGCCAGGATGATTATCCCACCAAAAACTGGGATGGTAAGCTCCAGGATGCCGCTCAGAAGGTGGACCAATGGAAGGGTTGGTCTATGACCCTCAGGGAAAGGGTACACCTGATCAAATCGTACCTGCTCCCCTTGTTTATCTATCTGGGCAGCGTATGTATCTTGCCAGAGGCTTACTACACTAGGATCTACAGCCTGTTTTTCCAACTGTTATGGGGGAACAGGATGAACCTAGTCAAGAGGGAGGTTACGTACCGCACGAGGAGACTAGGGGGTTTATCTATGGTAAATCCTGTGGTGTTCTTAACAAACACCTTCTTGAAAGCTAACATCTCAAACCTCTGGTCAGAGAGGGCTCCTCCGTGGGTAATCTCCTGCAGGGAATGGTTTCGGCCTTTCTTCTAGGAATGGGAGACAGGAGGGCAAGTGAAGGACCTCCGTACGCCACACGGATATCTTCCGGCTTATGCTACCCCAACTCTGAAGGCGATACGTCGGTGGGGTCTGGGAGTGTGGGAGATCAGGACCCAGTCAAGGCAGTTCCTTGACAAACGGGTTCTGTTGACCCACTTCCAGAAGCCTCTGGCGCTCAGGGACTGCCCAGGTCGGGATCTGAGGGTGGGGTTGTACCTTTTAAACATGAAAAGGATCCCCCAGAAGTTTTGGGACTTGGCCTGGCGCTGCTTTCAGGGGAAGCTATATGTGAGGGACAATTTGAAGTGTAGGAGCTCTGATGACCGGGGATGTCCCAGAGAAGAGTGCGAGGACATGCTGGAAAGCATGGACCACTTCCTGCTTCATTGTCCCTTTAATATAGGGGTCTACAACCGGGTGGGTGCTTCCATTGGCTGGAGTCAACTTGCCGGCCTTACCTATCCGGAGTGGGCTTATGGGGCATTCAGGAACCTGGGTGGCCGAGACCGGGGCACTTTATTTGTAATCAGCTTAGTAGTTAGGTACTACACGTGGAACGCACGGTGTCTAGTATCTACACAGCGGAAAGTCCTCTCCGAGGTGGAGGTCTGTAGGAACATCACCGGTGACCTCGGGAAGATCAGGTCTTTGGAGTATGGCAGTCTTGGTACCAGCAGGGCTTCTCTCCTGTGCAGAGGTTTTTCATTTGATGTGCCCTAGGTACTAGACCTCTTGGGTAGAGTACCCCTTTTTCTGGTTAGGGATAGCAATGTAGGGACAGAGAGAGGGTGAGTGCAGGGTCAGCTTGTTGAAGGGATAACAGTAGGGTGAGTCGTAGGGAAAAGTTAGTGGAGAGAGTTTATAAAGTAACATCAGGATTGCCATCCTTCTTCCTGGTGGTGGGCTATGCATGTACACCCTAGTCTTTTTGTTTTGTTTTCAGAATATGGATTGCGTAAAGGGCTTACAGGCGACCGAACTTGGGCCTAAGGTGGGTTGTATTGTTTTGTATATGTTATGTTATGAAGTTGTATTTGTATAGTTGGTTTTGGGTATAGATTAGGTTGGGTGGGGGAATTGGTGGGTTGGTGGATGTTTGGAGGGGCTGGCATGGGTCAGTTGTGGACTGGACTCGATATCCATGGACTATGGACTCTGACCCATGTCAATGTGGGTGGTTGTGTGGGTAATGGGTTAGTCTAGTGTAAGATGTCATGTGTTTTGTAGGTGTATATTTTGGTTTGTTGGTGTATATAGTTTATGTATGTATTTGCATTTAGGTTATGTATTTGTGTTTTTATATTCGTATTGTATATATTATTATATAGTATGGATTGGTTATCTTATTTGAGGGGATGGGGATAGGCAGTCGGATCAGATTTAGTTAGCATTTTTATATTACTTTAATTTAATATTGGTTGTATTATGGTAGTGTAGATTAAAAAAGGGTGTGTATATGTATGTTTGTGTATGTGTATATATATATACATATGTATATATGTGTATATATGTGAGGGAAAAAATTAAATTTTAGTAAAAAAAAAAAATTTATAAACATATAAAAAAAAAAAAAAAAAAAAAAAGGGGGGGGGGGGGTGGTGGTGGTGGGGGTTTTGGGGTGGGTTAGTTGTGAATGTAATGTGTGGTTGAGTTTTACCAAGTCTGGTTGTTTTTAGTTAAAGCTAAGTAAAGCTATTTTTATATTTATGTAAAGAATGTGTGGGTATGTGTGTGTGCTAGTATTTTTGATAATTTATATGTAGGTATAATGTTATGTGTTTAGTTAGTTTAGTTAAGTTGGGCTGGCCAGTTAGGCAGGTTTTGTTGTGTTGTGTTTTGTTAATGCTAGTTAAGCCTGTTTTTCTGTTTTGTTAAGTTTTTATATATTTATAATAAAAAGAGCGTCAGCAGTGGGCACTGTGGTCATGACAGAAAAGAAATCCAAAAAGAAAAGAACCTCTGGAGAATACAGCCACTAATAAGTACTGGAAGGATTAAGATTTTTTTTCAATTGAATTAATTTACAAATCTTTTAAACTTTCTGGCACCAGTTGACTTAAAAAAAAAAAGTTTTCCACCAGAATACCCCTTTAAAGTACTGTGCACAACGTATATGTGGTTTATTGCTGGGGTATGCGTGCTGTTTAACAAAACATGGTGGCCGGGAAGTCTGACCATGAGGCTATTTGGTAGTAAACAGGCAATAGCATGAGGAACTTATTCTATGACCATTACATTGTTGGGTCTACATCAGATGTCTCAAACTGGTGGCCCTCCAGATGTTGCAAAACTTCAACTCCCAGCATTCCCGACAGACATTAGCTGCAGAAAATGGCTGTCTGGGCATGTCCAGGCATGCTGGGAGTTGACGTTTTAAATCATCTGGAGGGCCACCAGTTTGAGACCCCCGGTCTATATGCTTATTTTAAAATAGGCGGAAAGTGATGACTGTGTACTGCCGGTGTGAACTGTGACTTGTTGAGACATCAGCATTCGTGGCTTGTGTGAGGTCACACCACTGGTGGAGAGATGTGAGAGCGACATCAGCCACCATAGAGCCACATGGAGCGACATCAGCCACCATAGAGCCACATAGAGTGACATCAGCCACCATAGAGCCACATGGAGCGACATCAGCCACCATAGAGCCACATGGAGCGACATCAGCCACCATAGAGCCACATAGAGCGACATCAGCCACCATAGAGCCACATAGAGCGACATCAGCCACCATAGAGCCACATAGAGCGAAATCAGCCACCATAGAGCCACATAGAGCGACATCAGCCACCATAGAGCCACATGGAGCGACATCAGCCACCATAGAGCCACATGGAGCGACATCAGCCACCATAGAGCCACATAGAGCGACATCAGCCACCATAGAGCCACATAGAGCGACATCAGCCACCATAGAGCCACAGAGCGACATCAGCCACCATAGAGCCACATGGAGCGACATCAGCCACCATAGAGCGACATAGAGCGACATCAGCCACCATAGAGCGACATCAGCCACCATAGAGCCACATGGAACGACATCAGCCAACATAGAGCCACATGGAACGACATCAGCCACCAGGCCAGTATTTTACCGGCACAGCCTTTATTTTGCCGACCCTGACGGTTATTTTTATATAAAAAATACTGGCAATTCAATGGCCGGTATTTATCCAACCAATCCGACTCATGGAATGGATCCAACCAATCAGATTCCCGGTATGTTGCACCATATACTATACCAGTGTTTCCCAACCAGAGCGCATCCAGCTGTCGCAAAACTGCAACTCCCAGCATGCCCGGACAGCTGTTGGCTGTCCGGGCATGCTGGGAGTTGCAGTTTTGCGACAGCTGGAGGCACCCTTGGTTGGGAAACACTGGTTTAGAGTGGGCAGCAGAAGAGACAGCTGGAGCCGGGGGACAGACAAGTACCATCCGTGACATGAAAAGCACCTAAATAAGAATTGCTGAAGCAGCACAGGGACTAAAAAGTGTTAACCCTGAAGTAGGATCATCTGAGAGAGATTAAGAGGTTGTATTATAATAGTCTGCCCCTGCTACGAGGGCCTAGAACTAGTATTAAAGGGGTTCTCCGGTGCTTACACATCTTTTCCCCTATCCAAAGGATAGGGGATAAGATGCCTGATCGCGGGACTCCCGCTGCTGGGGACCCCAGGATCTTGAACGCGGCACCCCGTTTGTAATCAGTCCCCGGAGCGTGTTCGCTCCGGGTCTGATTACCGGCGACCACACGGCCGGCGGCGTGTGACGTCACGCCTCCGCCCCTGTGTGACGTCACGCTCCGCCCCTCAATGCAAGCCTACGGGAAGGGGCGTGACAGCTCCGGGGACTGATTACAAACGGGGTGCCGCGTTCAAGATCCTGGGGTCCCCAGCGGCGGGAGTCCCGCGATCAGGCATCTTATCCCCTATCCTTTGGTTAGGGGAAAAGATGTGTAAGCACCAGAGAACCCCTTTAATACTAGTTCTAGGCCCTCGTAGCAGGGGCAGACTATTATAATACAACCTCTTAATCTCTCTCAGATGATCCTACTTCAGGGTTAACACTTTGTAGTCCCTGTGCTGCTTCAGCAATTCTTATTTAGGTGCTTTTCATGTCACGGATGGTACTTGTCTGTCCCCCGGCTCCAGCTGTCTCTTCTGCTGCCCACTCTAAACCAGTGTTTCCCAACCAAGGGTGCCTCCAGTTGTCGCAAAACTGCAACTCCCAGCATGCCCGGACAGCCAACAGCTGTCCGGGCATGCTGGGAGTTGCAGTTATGCGACAGCTGGATGCACTCTGGTTGGGAAACACTGGTATAGTATATGGTGCAACATTCCGGGAATCTGATTGGTTGGATCCATTCCAGGAGTCGGATTGGTTGGATAAATACCGGCCATTGAATTGCCAGTATTTTTTTATATAAAAATAACCGTCAGGGTCGACAAAATAAAGGCTGTGCCGGTAAAATACTGGCCTGGTGGCTGATGTCGTTCCATGTGGCTCTATGGTGGCTGATGTCGTTCCATGTGGCTCTATGGTGGCTGATGTCGCTCTATGGTGGCTGATGTCGCTCCATGTGGCTCTATGGTGGCTGATGTCGCTCTATGTGGCTCTATGGTGGCTGATGTCGCTCTATGGTGGCTGATGTCGCTCTATGTGGCTCTATGGTGGCTGATGTTGCTCCATGTGGCTCTATGGTGGCTGATGTCGCTCCATGTGGCTCTATGGTGGCTGATGTCGCTCCATGTGGCTCTATGGTGGCTGATGTCGCTCTATGTGGCTCTATGGTGGCTGGTGTCGCTCTATGTGGCTCTATGGTGGCTGATGTCGCTCCATGTGGCTCTATGGTGGCTGATGTCGCTCCATGTGGCTCTATGGTGGCTGATGTCGCTCCATGTGGCTCTATGGTGGCTGATGTCACTCTATGTGGCTCTATGGTGGCTGATGTCGCTCTATGGTGGCTGATGTCGCTCTATGTGGCTCTATGGTGGCTGATGTCGCTCTATGTGGCTCTATGGTGGCTGATGTCGCTCCATGTGGCTCTATGGTGGCTGATGTCGCTCCATGTGGCTCTATGGTGGCTGATGTCACTCTATGTGGCTCTATGGTGGCTGATGTCGCTCCATGTGGCTCTATGGTGGCTGATGTCGCTCCATGTGGCTCTATGGTGGCTGATGTCCTTCCATGTGGCTCTATGGTGGCTGATGTCGCTCTATGGTGGCTGATGTCGCTCCATGTGGCTCTATGGTGGCTGATGTCGCTCTATGTGGCTCTATGGTGGCTGATGTCGCTCTATGTGGCTCTATGGTGGCTGATGTCGCTCTATGTGGCTCTATGGTGGCTGATGTCGCTCCATGTGGCTCTATGGTGGCTGATGTCGCTCCATGTGGCTGTATGGTGGCTGATGTCGCTCTATGTGGCTCTATGGTGGCTGATGTCGCTCCATGTGGCTCTATGGTGGCTGATGTCGCTCTATGGTGGCTGATGTCGCTCTATGTGGCTCTATGGTGGCTGATGTCGCTCTATGTGGCTCTATGGTGGCTGATGTCGCTCCATGTGGCTCTATGGTGGCTGATGTCGCTCCATGTGGCTCTATGGTGGCTGATGTCGCTCCATGTGGCTCTATGGTGGCTGATGTCGCTCTATGTGGCTCTATGGTGGCTGATGTCGCTCCATGTGGCTCTATGGTGGCTGATGTCGCTCCATGTGGCTCTATGGTGGCTGATGTCGCTCCATGTGGCTCTATGGTGGCTGATGTCGCTCCATGTGGCTCTATGGTGGCTGATGTCACTCTATGTGGCTCTATGGTGGCTGATGTCGCTCTATGGTGGCTGATGTCGCTCTATGTGGCTCTATGGTGGCTGATGTCGCTCTATGTGGCTCTATGGTGGCTGATGTCGCTCCATGTGGCTCTATGGTGGCTGATGTCGCTCCATGTGGCTCTATGGTGGCTGATGTCACTCTATGTGGCTCTATGGTGGCTGATGTCGCTCCATGTGGCTCTATGGTGGCTGATGTCGCTCCATGTGGCTCTATGGTGGCTGATGTCGTTCCATGTGGCTCTATGGTGGCTGATGTCGCTCTATGGTGGCTGATGTCGCTCCATGTGGCTCTATGGTGGCTGATGTCGCTCTATGTGGCTCTATGGTGGCTGATGTCGCTCTATGTGGCTCTATGGTGGCTGATGTCGCTCTATGTGGCTCTATGGTGGCTGATGTCGCTCCATGTGGCTCTATGGTGGCTGATGTCGCTCCATGTGGCTGTATGGTGGCTGATGTCGCTCTATGGTGGCTGATGTCGCTCCATGTGGCTCTATGGTGGCTGATGTCGCTCCATGTGGCTCTATGGTGGCTGATGTCGCTCTATGTGGCTCTATGGTGGCTGATGTCGCTCCATGTGGCTCTATGGTGGCTGATGTCGCTCCATGTGTCGCTCCCGGCCACCATGTTTTGTTAAACAGCACGCATACCCCAGCAATAAACCACATATACGTTGTGCACAGTACTTTAAAGGGGTATTCTGGTGGAAAACCTTTTTTTTTTTTTTAAGTCAACTGGTGCCAAGATTTGTAAATTAATTCAATTGAAAAAAAATCTTAATCCTTCCAGTATTAGTGGCTGTATTCTCCAGAGGTTCTTTTCTTTTTGGATTTCTTTTCTGTCATGACCACAGTGCCCACTGCTGACACCTCTGTCCATGTCAGGAACTGTCCAGAGCAGGAGAAAATCCCCATAGCAAACATATGCTGCTCTGGACAGTTCCTAAAATGGACAGAGGTGTCAGGAGAGAGCACTGTGGTCATGAAAGAAATGAAATCCTAAAAGAAAAGAATTTTCTCTGTAATATATAGCCACTAATAAGTACTGGAAGGATTAAGATTTTTTAATAGAAGTAATTTAAAAATCTGTTAAACTTTCTGGTACCAGTTGATTTAAAAAATAAATCTATTTTTCCACTGGAGTACCACTTTAACCTCTTAAGGACCCCGCATCATATTGCGGCGGGCCCGGCATCATAGTGTAGCCGGGACCCGCATCTAACAGCGCGCGGCACTGATCGCAGTGCCGCGCGCTATTAACCCTTTAGCCGCGCGCTCAAAGCTGAGCCGCGCAGCTAAAAACGAAAGTAAAAGTGCCCGACTAGCTCAGGGAGCTGTTCGGGATCATTGCGGTATAATGTCGGCATCCCGAACAACTGTATCACAGGAGGAGGTCTTCTTACCTTCTCCTGCACTGTCCAATGGCCGAATGAATGCTTCAAGCCTGAGATCCAGACTTGAGCATCCAATCGCCGAAAACACTGATTGATCCATTCCTATGGAGATGGATCAATCAGTGGTAAAGATCAGTTAATGCAATGTTATAGCCCCCTATAGGAGCTATAATATTGCATAAGAGAAATGTAAAAAAAAAAAAAAAATCATTAACCCTTTCAATTATCCCTTCCCCTAATAAAAGTTTGAATCACCCGGCATTTCCAAGAATAAAAAAAACACAGTGTAAATAAAAATAAACATATGTGGTATCATCGCGTGCAGAAATGTCCGAATTATAAAAATATACTGCTTTTTAAACCACACGTTCAATGGCGTATGCGCAAAAAAAATCCAAAGTCCAAAATAGCGCATTTTTGATCACTTTTTATACCACAAAAAAGTGAATAAAAAGTGATCAATAAGTCTGATCAGAACAAAAATGATACAACTAAAAACTTCAGATCATGGCGCAAAAAATGAGCTCTCATAGCGCCCGGAACACAGAAAAATTAAAAAGTTATAGGGGTCAGAAGATGACCATTTTAAACGTATAAATGTTCCTGCATGTATTCATGATTTTTTTCTGAAGTGATACAAAATCAAACCTATACAAGTAGGGTATCATTTTAACCATATGGAACTACAGAATAAAGATAAGGTGTAATTTTTGCCAAAAAATGTACTGCGTAAAAACGGAAGCCCCCAAAACGTACAAAATAGAGTTTTTTCATCAATTTTGTCGCACATTGATTTTTTTTCCCGTTTCACCGTAGATGTTTGGGTAAAATGACTAATGTCATTACAAAGAAGAATTGGTGACGCAAAAAATAAGCCATCATATAGAATTTTAGGTGAAAAGTTTACAGTTATGATTTTTTAAAGTTAAGGAGGAAAAATTGAAAATGAAAAAACGGAAAAAGCCCGGGTCCTTAAGGGGTTAATGGAATGAGTAACCTCGTCTTTACAGAGAATTGCAGTGACCATACAGTGTGAGAAGAAATGGTAAAATATTGTCAGAAGGTTCCTCAGTAAGATTGTAAGAAAGCTCGGCTAACATCTTAAAGGGGTACTCCGGCCCTGAGACATCTTATACCCTATCCAAAGGATAGGGGATATGATGTCTCCCCATGGGGGTCCCGCCGCTGGGGACCCCCGCAATCTTGTATTCGCCACCCACCTGTTTGAGCTGCACACAGCGGTGCCAGCTCACAAACAGCCGGGTGGCGACCACGGGGCCAGAGTATCATGACCACCCCCCCCGCCGCCTCCGTGTGATGTCACCTCCCCGCCCCCCGTATGCAAGTCTATGGAATGGGGGGTAGAGGAGTGTACATGGGTGACAGAGGGGGGATGGCCAAGGTGGACATGGATGACAGGAGGGACAGAGGGGTGATTAGGGTGGAGGGACAATGGTGACAGATGTAGACTGGGGGGTGGTCAGAGGGGTGGATGGGGGGGGGAAACATGTGTTGCAGAGGAATGGACAGAGGTGGCCAAGGTGGACATGGATGACAGGATGGTGGACACGGGAGATATGGGGGTGAACAGGGATAACGGGGGTGGACAAGGATGACAAGGGGGATAAAAGAGGGGTGACAAAGGGATAGAGGGGTGAATAGGGGGGTAGACATGTGTTACAGGGGGGTGGATAGGGAGGGGTGGACATGGGTGACAGGGATAGACAGGGGGTGGACATGAATGACAGGGGTGAGGGGGGGTGGACGGGGTTAAGAAGGGGTAACAGAGGGTAGGAAAGGGTACAGTACCTTTTTGCCATTTTTCTTCACTACACTGGCACAGTAATCAGGCGCAGCTTCCACCTTCCTCCCCTCTCCGGCAGGGCAGCGACTCAGGGCTCCGACAGGGCACTCACTCACTGGGACGCTGGGGGGAGGGGGACGCTGGGGCACGGGTCATTACACCGGCACGGTAATCCGGCAGAGCACCGCCAGTGAACTCACTCAATGGGCCGCTGGGGGGGGAGGGGGATGCTGGGGCACGGGTCACTACACCGGCACGGTAATCCGGCAGAGCACCGCCAGTGCACTCACTCACTGAGCCGCAGGGTGAGAGGAATGCAGGGGGTTGCGATGTGTGCATGCACAGCAAAGCGCACACATACTTCCCTTCCCCCCTGCGGCGCCATAAATTTCAGACGCACAGGCCAGGCCGGTGAATAAAAAAATAAAATATTTGCCGTCAAAATCCCGCGGCACCCCATTTGGGAATCACTGCCTACTGCGGGAGAGGGGGGGGGGGGGTTAATCTGGGGGTACTACCTGTCTACTGGGGGGGGTCTAATCTGAGGGTACTACCTGTCTACTGGGGGAGGGGTCTAATTTGGGGGTACTACCTGTCTACTGGGGGGGGGGTGTAATTTGGGGGTACTACCTGTCTAATGGGGGGGTCTAATTTGGGGGTACTACCTGCCTAATGATACATTTTCATAATTTTTCATAATTAATATTTTTATGACCATATTTCATAATTTTAACCCCTTAAGGACCGAGGTGATTTTGGCCTTAAGGACCAGAGCATTTTTTGCAGATCTGACCACTGTCACTTTAACCCCTTAAGGACTCAGCATTTTTCCGTTTTTGCATTTTCATTTTTTCCTCATCACCTTCTAAAAAATCATAACGCTTTCAATTTTGCACCTAAGAATCCATATGATGGCTTATTTTTTGCGCAACCAATTCTACTATGCAGTGACATTAGTTATGTTACCAAAAAATCCACGGCGAAACGGCGAAATCATTGTGCGACAAAATTGAAGAAAAAATTTCCTTTTGGAAATTTTGGGGGCTTCCGTTTCTACGCAGTGCATTTTTTGGTAAAAATAACACATCATTTTTATTCTGTAGGTCCATACGGTTAAAATGATACCCTACTTATATAGGTTGGATATTGTATTACTTCGGAAAAAAATCATAACTACATCATGCAGGAAAATTTATATGTTAAAAATTCTCATCTTCTAACCCCTATAACTTTTTTAGTTTTCTGCATACAGGCCGGTATGAGGACTCATTTTTTGCGCCGTGTTCTGAAGTTTTTATCGGTACCATGTTTGTATAGATCGGACTTTTTGATCGCTTTTTATTCATTTTTTCATGATATAAGAAGTGACCAAAAATACACTATTTTGGACTTTGGAATATTTTTTGCGTGTAAGCCATTGACCGAGCGATTTAATTAACAATATATTTTTATAGTTCGGACATTTTCGCACGCAGCGATACCACATATGTTTATTTCGTTTTTTTTTTATGGGAAAAGGGGTCAAACTTTTATTAGGGAAGGAGTTAAAGGGGTTCTCTGGTGAAAACCTTTTTTCTTTTAAATCAACTGGTGGCAGAAAGTTAAACATATTTGTAAATTACTACTTTTAAATTTTTTTTAATCCTTCCTGTACTTCCTGATGACATCACGAGCACAGTTCTCTCTGCTGACGTTATTATAATAATAATAACACTTTATTTATTGTTGTCCTTAGTGGGATTTGAATCCAAGTCTCCAGCACTGCAAGGCAGCATGGTTGCTAAAACGGACACAAATGTCAGCAGAGAGCACTGTCTTCATGATGTCATCAGTGTTCCAAAAAAAAGGAATTTCCTTTGTAGCATTCAGCAGCTAATAAGTACTGGAAGGATTAAGATTTTTTTAATAGAAGTAATTTACAAATATGTTTAACTTTCTGCCACCAGTTGATTTAAAAGAAAAAAGGTTTTCACCGGAGTACCCCTTTTAAATGACCTTTGTTAACTTCTTTTTTTCACTTTTTTTTTTTACAGTGTTATAGCTCCCATAGGGACCTATAACACTGCACACACTGATCTCCTATGCAGATCCCTGCAAAGCCATAGCTTTGCACGGATCAGTCAGATAGGGGCTCGATTGCTCAAGCCTGTAGCTCAGGCTTGGAGCAATCAATCGACGATCGGACGCCGCGGAGAGAGGTAAGGAGACCTCCGCCTGCGTCCCAGCTGATCGGAACATAGCAATTTTATCGCGATGTCCCGATCAGCCCTAGTGTGCTGCCGGGAAGCGTTTACTTTCGTTTTCAGACGCGGCTTCAATTTTGATCGCCGCGTCTGAAGGGTTAACAGCGCGTGGCACAACGATCGATGCTGCGCGCTGTTAGCCCAGGGTCCCGGCTATGATTAGCAGCCGGGACCGACACGGTGTGACCCTGTTTTTCACACCGGGCTACGCCCTGAGTCCTTAAGAGGTTAAGCATTAATAACTCTGGGATGCTTGTACTTATGAATTTGATTCAGAGATTGTTTTTTCGTGACAAATTCAACTTTATCCTAGTTGTAAATTTTTGTCGATTCTTGCATCATTTCTTTGTGAAAAATTCAAAAATTTTATGAAAAATTAGAAAAGTTTGCATTTTTCTAACTTTGAAGCTCTCTGCTTGTAAGGAAAATAGGCATCTCAAATAAATTATATATTGATTCACATATACAATATGTCTACTTTATGTTTGCATCATACGGGAGATATCTTTATATTATTATATTATATACAATATAATATGTTTTCATCATAAAGTTGACATGTTTTTACTTTGGAAGACATGAGAGGGCTTCAGAGTTCAGCATCAATTTTCCAGTTTTTCACAAAATTTTCTAAATCGGAATTTTTCACAGACCATGTCAGTTTTGAAGTGGATATGAAGGGTCTTCATATTAGAAATACCCCACAAATGACCCCATTATAAAAACTGCACCCCTCTAAGTATTCAAAATGACATTCATAATGTTTGTTTACCCTTTAGGTGTTTCACAGGAATAGCAGCAAAGTGAAGGAGAAAATTAAAAATCTCAATTTTTTACACTAACCTGTTCTTGTAGACCCAGTGTTTGAATTTTAACAAGGGGTAAAAGGAAATAAATCCCCCCAAATGTGTAACCCAATTTCTCTCGAGTAAGGAAATACCTCATATGTGTATGTCAAGTGTTCGGAGGGCGCAGTAGAGGGCTCAGAAGGGAAGGAGCGACAATGGGTTTTTGCAGAGTGAGTTTTTCTGAAAGGATTTTTGGGGGGCATGTCACATTTAGGAAGCCCCTATGGTGCCAGAACAGCTGAAAAGCCCCCACATGGCATACTATTTTGGAAACTACACCCCTCAAGGTACATAATAAGGGCAGGGGTTTATGTAACAAGGGCAGGGGTTTACAGCAAGGAAACTTGCTGTAAACACCTGCCCATGTGAATGTACATTCACATGGGGGACGGGCAAAACTACAACTCCCAGCATGCCCTTTGGCTGTCCGATCATGCTGGGGGTTGTAGTTATGCAACAGCTGGAGGCACACTGGTTGCAAAACACAGTTTGTTACTTAACTCAGTGTTTCGCAACCCATGTGTCTCCAGCTGTTGCTAAACTACAACTCCCAGCATGCATGGTCTGTCAGTGCATGCTGGGAGTTATAGTTTTGCAACAGCTGGAGGCAAACAGGTTGGGAAACACTGAGTTAGGAAACAGACAATGCTTCCCAACTAGTGTGCCTCCAGTTGTTGCAAAACTACAACTCCAAGCATGCCCAGACAGTCTAGGCATGCTGAAAGTTGTAGTTCTGTAACATCTGGAAGAGCACAGATTGGAGACCAGTGCACAGTGGTCTCCAAACTGTGGCCCTCCAGATGTTGCAAAACTACAACTCCCAGCATGCCCAGACAGCCAAAGGCTTGGCATGCTGTGAGTTGTAGTTTTAAAACTCCTAGAAGCAACAGTGAAGATCACATTACAGCGATCTTCACTGCTGCATCTGATGCCACAGCTGCCTCCTCCACTTGTGCCTGCCGCCGGTCCCAGGTATGTGCCGTGGGCCACCCCATCACCCCCCCCCCCCCACAGCACTCATCATCCCCCGCTCTGCCCGACTTCTAGGAACGGGCAGACTGAGGGAAATGAACTTTAAACCCCCCCCCCCAGTCAGCTGAGACACCCCCCCCCCCCAGTCAGCTGACACACTGTGATTGGTCCACAGGGACCAATCACAGGGATTGCTGACTAGGACCATCCACAGATGGTCCTGGGGGAGGCTTGCAGAAGTTGTCTCCTGCTGGTAACAGCGGGACTTCTGCCAGCTAACCCATGCGATGCCGCGCATCGCCGGGTTAACTGAATGCCTTTTATAAACGGCGGAATGCGCGAAGGACCTGCCCAATCGTCCGTTTATATAAGGCATTCTGTGGGAAGGGGTTAGTTGAGTTATTACCGTACGACAAAGTGCTCCACCAATCAGAGGCTGAGCAGTGCTATTGGCTGTCTGGGCATGCTGGGAGTTGTAGTTATGTGAAATCATATTCAACTGCGGCTCTTCATACATTTGGGGCACCTTACTCCGAGATATTTTTGTTTCTCACTGACATATAAAACACTGATTTATAATAAATTCCCTACTTTGTCTATTATAACAATAATTACAACTATTGGAATATTTGTCTAATAAAAATGTTTATTCATCTTTTCCAGTGTTCATACATACAGGTTGGTGGTGAATACCCATAGTATACTGGCGATGATGGTAATGACACCTTTAATCTCAGGGATATTGACAATTAGGATGGCAACGGTGACCCGTCCCAGGAACTGTCTGACCGAGTTAATATAGTCCATCGGTCCGGTGATGCTGGTCACTATCCCCCTTGGCATAACCCACGTCAGAAGCTGGAGTGTGATGGCGATCCAGGTGAGCCTGTCACTGAAGAAGCCGATCCAGCTGATGGCGGTGGGGTTACAGATCACGTAAAGAAGCTCTATAGTGCTGTTGGTGGTAATCCAGGTCACAAACTCATTGACTGGGTTCATCCAGGCAAGCAGGGAGCTGCTGGTGATGGTGGGGATCCAGAAGATCAAATCAGTGGTGGTGTCTATCCAGGACAGCAGGTCACTGATGATAGTAGCAAACGAGATCAGGTCGTCAACAGCATCTATGAACCGGTCCAGCAGGTTGTTATCGATGGGAATATAGCATAGCAGGCAGATGATCATGTCACCATAAGTGCTGATCCAGCCAAGATAGTTTTTGATGATGGCCGCCCCGCTCTGCAGGTTGTTGGTAATGGAATCCCAGTTGATCGCGTCGTTGCTGGCAGTGGTGTCATTACTCCCCAGGACAGGGGTGATCTTTCTGATCCTGGTCCTGGTCCAGATGGGACACTTCATGTCGCTGCTGGCAGAGGTTTGATTACTCACCAGGACAGGGGTGATCTTTCTGATCCTGGTCCTCGTCCAGATGGGACACTTCATGTCGCTGCTGGTAGTATTCAAGCTGGGCAGATCTCTGATGGTATCGTTCTGCCCTTGCAGGTGGCTGGAGGTGATATTCCGGCTCGGTTGGTTGCTGGTGATTTCAAACCAGAAACTCGGGCCGGTGGTGAAGAGGGAACCCAGGAGGATGGTAACTGTCCAGCACATGCTACAGGCCAAATTGACCTCATCCCTGCTGATGTGGTCCCCTCGAATCATGATAAAATAAAATAAAAAGCGCAAGGAAACAATATAGAAACACTAGTGCTCGCTAGATTGCAGTCCTCAGAGTAAGGCCTCTGGGGCTCTGCACCTCTTTTTCCAGCTATCACCATTTGTGAAGTCACATGTGTGATGTCATACGGAATGTCACTGCTCTGAGGACAGGTGTAAACATGGACATTTACATCCATTTGTTTTATAGGGTGAAATAAGCTTTTTATTATTAAATAAAGGTATAGAAAACTCGGGGTATAGGGTGTTTTTTTTTGGGGGGGGGGGCGGTGACTTTATACGGAGGACTGGGTATTTGGGTGGGAACGAACATCACTTTATAACATAGACAAAACAAATATAATATAATATACAAATATAAATATTAATAAAATTCTGACAAAAAGTCCAACGTTATCTACAGATTTGGGTAGTCTGGCAGGAGGATTCCTCATTTTTGAGAATAGGAGGAGGAGGAAAGTGATGGTGGGGGAAGAATACACAGCTCCCGAATTGATCAGAACACTACAGCTCTGCTTCATTGGGAGTAGTCACCAGCACCCCAACCACCATGTTTCTTTTTTTCCCCTATATATTGCAACTTATTCCTTCTGCATATATACCTACAAACGCCAAAAGCGTAACCCCGACACCAAATAAAGTACAAATCGATGTATGAAAATGTATATTTTTTTTTATTAATAAAAGAACATGATTCTAAAAATGTACATAATAGACTAAATAAAATAAATATATATCAATATGTGTTAAAACATTTGGCTGCAAATAATGGCTACAGGTTCGGAATTTATATACTAGTGACCCAATAGAAAAGGAATAACACACCTGTCCAAATAGTAAGCCGCTGGGTCGGAAGTGACGTTGGACACCGCGGCACTCGTGTGATGGAGCACGCAACGCGCATTCACATTATAGAGTGGGTTCGGCAACGAAAACATGGCCACAGTCACTCATACTGCGCATGCGTGCACAAAAAAATTCTAGGGGGAAAGACAGATCGCTGCTAATGGAGGGATATACAAAATAAGTTGAACATCAGACCCAGGGCTAAATAATACAAAGAATGAAAATATATAGTGGGAGAACTGACTGTGAAGGCAATAACATGGCTATAAATAATGCATATACATTTGAGATAATAGCAATAATGATTATTATAATAATCCAGGGGCATATGAAAGCATAAAAAAATGACAAGGATGTGATAACATGCATAATGGTAAAACAAATACAGTAAATAGCGCATGCAACATAAACAAAAATGAGAAAAATATTTTTGTAAAAAAATATATTTGTAGAAGTGTATACCGTATTTTTCACCCTATAGGACGCATCGGTATATAAGACACACCCAATTTTAAAGGCGCAAAATCTAGAAAAAAAAAATTCTGAACCCAACAGTTATCTTCAACCTGCGGACCTCCAGATGTTGCAAAACAACAACTCCCAGCATGCCCGGACAGCCGTTGGCTGTCCGGGCATGCTGGGAGTTGTAGTTTTGCAACAACTGGAGGTCCGCAGGTTGAAGACCACTGGATAGGAGGTAATACTCACGTGTCCCTGCCGCTCCGGACCCGTCACCGCTGCCCTGGATGTCGCTCCTTCGCTGTCGCCGCGTCCCCGTGGTATCCCCGACGCTCCGGACGTCTTCTTCCCTGGGATCCACGCTCTCCCTCGCCGTCATCATCACGCGATCGGTGATGTCCTGTATTAGCCGCGGGTCCCGGCCGTTGATGGCCACCGGTACCGCCGCGATAGGTGTGTGTATTCGCCGTGTAAGACGCACCAACTTTCCCCCCCCCCCCCCCCCCCCAGTTTTGCAGAATAAAAAGTGCGTCTTATACGGCGAAAAATACGGTAAATGAATCTTGATTAGTGTGCAGGAATGATGTATACTAAATCCAAATGGATAGGAGCAGTGCCTGAAGAGTGCAGGAATATATAGAGCATGCAATACAATACATACATATACAAAAGATATAAAAAGTGAAGAGATATAGTGCATATAGTACAATGCATATATATATATATATATATAGATAGATACATAGATATACACAAAACATGCATAATATAAAAGGATCCTGCATGTCAGAGGCCATATGCCCAGCAGAGGTGAGTGGATTAGGCATGTTAGGGTCTCATCCGACAAGAGGCCACCTCCGTGTGGTGGATGGGGACACGTTTTGATCAAAAAGTGCGCTAAGAGCCTCGAATTTTTTGATAAAGAGAGCTGCTGCTGCTGCAACCTTATTTTTTGTATACTTTATATACGGTACATACTACTGAAATTATATTGTTCAGAAAATGGTGTAAATCTTTTTTATTGAGTAACGAAAACTGAGATTGGAAACCTTTTCAAAAATGTCTTTTATTTCTTTCCTATTAAAAATTATATTAAACAAAAAAAAACCTCTACACAAAAAATGTATATAAACTATATACTCATTATCGACCGCCAGTTTATAGAATCATTGGGGGAGATTTCTCATTAGGGTCTGTTGTAGACACAGATCTGCCCCTTTACACAATTTACAAAAGTTGTGCACGTCGTTTGATAAATTTTGCGCAAATATATAACCCCTCCCCCCCTGGCTCTACCGTGCACGCCTTCTCTACCTCCACGGCACTGCTCACATAGCTAGAAGTGCTGGAGCAGCAGTGTGCGCCGAACAAAACTCTGCACAATAGTAAAATCATAAATATCTATAAAGTACACAGAGGGTAGATTCTCAAAGAATTTTGCGGCTCAAAAAAATCAATTTTGCGCCAAAATTTTGGCGCAAAAAGTATTGAACACATTTCAAAGAGCTTTGTGCCGCGGTTAACACCGTTCGCGTCAGTTTTGTAAAAGTGGGTGTGTCCACGTATATTTTCTGCTTATCATGATGGGCACTAGGTCTTCTCCAGGAAACTATAGACCGGTAAGTCTAACGTGCATTGTGGGTAAATTGTTTGAAGGATTTATACGGGATTACATACAGGAATACATAGGGGATAATTGTATTATAAGTGATAGCCAGCATGGGTTTCCTAAGGATAGAAGTTGTCAAACCAATCTAATTTGCTTTTATGAAGAGGTGAGTAGAAGCCTTGACAGAGGAATGGCTGTGGATATAGTGTTTCTGGATTGTGCTAAAGCGTTTGATACTGTCCCTCACAGACGTCTGACAGGTAAGTTAAGGTCTTTGGGTTTGGAAATTTTAGTTTGTAACTGGATTGAACACTGGCTCATGGATCGTACCCAGAGAGTGGTGGTCAATGATTCGTACTCTGATTGGTCCCCGGTTATTAGTGGTGTACCCCAAGGTTCTGTACTGGGACCGCTGTTGTTTAATTTATTTATCAATGATATAGAGGATGGTATTAACAGCTCTGTTTCTATCTTTGCAGATGACACAAAGCTTTGTAGCACGGTACAGTCTATAGAGGATGTGCATAAGTTACAAGATGACTTGGATAGACTAAGTGTCTGGGCCTCCACTTGGCAAATGAGGTTCAATGTGGATAAATGTAAAGTTATGCATCTGGGTACTAATAACCTGCATGCGTCGTATGTCTTAGGGGGGATTAAACTGTCAGAGTCACTGGTAGAGAAGGATCTGGGTGTACTTGTAGATCACAGACTACAGAATAGCATGCAATGTCAGGCTGCTGCTTCCAAAGCCAGCAGGATATTGTCATGTATCAAAAGAGGCATGGACTCAAGGGACAGGGACATAATACTCCCCCTTTATAAAGCATTGGTACGGCCTCACCTGGAATATGCTGTTCAGTTTTGGTCGCCTGTACATAAAAGGGACACTGTGGAGCTGGAAAGGGTGCAGAGACGCGCGACTAAACTAATATGGGGCATGGAACATCTTAGCTATGAGGAGCGATTAAAGGAGTTACAATTGTTTAGTCTTGAGAAGAGACGTTTAAGGGGGGATATGATAAACGTATATAAGTATATTAATGGCCCATACAAAAAATATGGAGAAAAACTGTTCCAGGTTAACCCCCCCCCCCCAAAGGACGAGGGGGCACTCCCTCCGTCTGGAGAAGAAAAGGTTTAGTCTCAAGGGGCGACACGCCTTCTTTACCATAAGAACTGTGAACTTATGGAACAGTCTACCTCAGGAACTGGTCACAGCAGGAAAAATTAACAGCTTTAACCTCCCTGGCGGTATGATTCTGTCTGGAAATGTGTACCAAAAGCGGTACAATTTTTTTAAACTGAATTTCACATCTCCCTCCGCCCATTTCACATCTCCCCCGTCACATTCCCCTCTCCCTTGTCACATCCCCCGTCACATTCTCCCCCCTCCTTGTCACATTCTCCCCCCTCCTTGTCACATTCTTCCCCCCTTGTCACATTCCCCCCCTTGTCACATTCTCCCCCTTCATGTTACATTCCCCTCCCCCTGTCACATCCCCCCCTTGTCACATCCCCCCTTCATGTCACATCCCCCCTTGTCACATTCCCCCCCTTGCCACATTCCCCCCTTGTCACATTCCCCCCTTGTCACATTCCCCCCCTGTCACATTCCCCCCCTTGTCATATTCCCCCCTTGTCACATTCCCCCCTTGTCACATTCCCCCCTTGTCACATTCCCCCCCTGTCACATTCCCCCCCTGTCACATTCCCCCCCTTGTCACATTCCCCCCTTGTCACATTCCCCCCTTGTCACATTCCCCCCTTGTCACATTCCCCCCTTGTCACATTCCCCCCCTGTTACTTTCCCCCTTGTCACATTCCCCCCTTGTCACATTCCCCCCTTGTCACATTCCCCCCCTTGTCACATTCCCCCCCTGTCACATTCCCCCCCTGTCACATTCCCCCCCTGTCACACTCCCCCCTTGTCACATTCTCCCCCTTCATGTTACATTCCCCTCCCCCTGTCACATCCCCCCCTTGTCACATCCCCCCTTCATGTCACATCCCCCTTGTCACATTCCCCCTTCATGTCACATCCCCCTTGTCACATTCCCCCCTTGTCACATTCCCCCCCTGTCACATTCCCCCCCTGTCACATTCCCCCCTTGTCACATTCCCCCCTTGTCACATTCCCCCCTTGTCACATTCCCCCCCTGTCACATTCCCCCCTTGTCACATTCCCCCCTTGTCACATTCCCCCCCTGTCACATTCCCCCCTTGTCACATTCCCCCTTTGTCACATTCCCCCCCTGTCACATTCCCCCCCTGTCACATTCCCCCCTTTGTCACATTCATCCCCTGTCACATTCCCCCCTTGTCACATTCCCCCCTTGTCACATTCCCCCCTTTGTCACATTCATCCCCTGTCACATTCCCCCCTTGTCACATTCCCCCCTTTGTCACATTCATCCCCCCTTCTCACCTTGTCCTGCAGCAAATACACTAGGTTTGCCGGCAGATTTCATACCTAGTGTATTTGCTGCAGAACAAGCCCTTTCCCCTTCAGCCAATCACAGGCTTTACACCACTGCGGCCTGTGATTGGCTGAAAAGTGAAAGGTCCTAGAAGATGAATAGTGAAGAGAGGACACCCCGGACCGCACGGAGGGGAACGACATCTGCAGGGACCGGGACTAGGTGAGCAAAAGTTTTTTTTATTTTACTACTGTTACGCCTAGCGCTCCGGGTCCCCGCTCCTCCCCGGAGCGCTCACGGCGTCTCTTTCCCTGCAGCTCCCCGGTCAGTCCCGCTGACCGGGAGCGCTGCTCTCTCATGGCCGTTGGGGATGCGATTCGCACAGCGGGACGCGCCCGCTCGCGAATCGCATCCCAGGTCACTTACCCGTTCCCGTCTCCTGCGGTCATGTGCTGGCGCGCGCGGCTCCGCTCTCTAGGGCGCGCGCGCGCCAGCTCCCTGAGACTTAAAGGGCCAGTGCACCAATGATTGGTGCCTGGCCCAATTAGCTTAATTGGTTCCCACCTGTTCCCTGCTTATATCTAGTCTCCTCCCTTGCACTCCCTTGCCGGATCTTGTTGCCTTAGTGCCAGTGAAAGCGTTCTTTGTGTGTTTATACCCTGTGTACCAGAACTACTGCTATCTCCCCTGACTACGAACCTTGCCGCCTGCCCCCGACCTTCTGCTACGTCCGACTTTGCTTCTGCCTACTCCCTTGTACCTCGCCTATCTTCAGCAGCCAGAGAGGTGCCGTTGCTAGTGGATACGACCTGGTCACTACCGCCGCAGCAAGACCATCCCGCTTTGCGGCGGGCTCTGGTGAAAACCAGTAGTGTCTTAGAACCGGTCCACTAGCACGGTCCTCGCCATCCCTCTCTGGCACAGAGGATCCACCTCCTGCCAGCCGGCATCGTGACAGTAGATCCGGCCATGGATCCCGCTGAGGTTCCCCAGCAGTCCATCTCTGATCTCACCACGGTGGTCGCCCAGCAATCCCGACAGATCGCCCATCTATCCCACCGGCTGTCGGAAATGTCCACCATTGTGCACCAACTTCAGTCGCAACTGCAGCAGCAATCATCTCCTCCGCCACCTCCTGCACCCCTTCCGCAGCGAGTGGCCGCTCCTAGCCTCCGCCTGTCCTTGCCGGACAAATTTAATGGGGACTCTAAGTTTTGCCGTGGCTTTCTTTCGCAATGTTCCTTGCACTTGGAGATGATGTCGGATCAGTTTCCTACTGAAAGGTCTAGGGTGGCTTTCGTGGTCAGCCTTCTGTCTGGAAAGGCCCTGTCATGGGCCACACCGCTCTGGGACCGCGATGACCCCGTCACTGCCTCTGTACACTCCTTCTTCTCGGAAATTCGAAGCGTCTTTGAGGAACCTGCCCGAGCCTCTTCTGCTGAGACTGCCCTGCTGAACCTGGTCCAGGGTAATTCCTCCGTTGGCGAGTACGCCATACAATTCCGTACTCTTGCTTCTGAACTATCCTGGAATAATGAGGCTCTCTGCGCGACCTTTAAAAAAGGCCTATCCAGCAACATTAAAGATGTTCTGGCCGCACGAGAGACTCCTGCTAACCTGCATGAACTCATTCATCTAGCCACTCGCATTGACATGCGTTTTTCTGAGAGGCATCAAGAGCTCCGCCAGGAAAAAGACTTAGATCTCTGGACACCTCTCCCACAGTCTCCACTGCAATCTGCGCCTAGGCCTCCCGCCGAGGAGGCCATGCAAGTGGATCGGTCTCGCCTGACCCTGGAAGAGAGGAATCGCCGTAAGGAAGAGAATCTTTGTTTGTACTGTGCCAGTACTGAACATTTTCTGGTGGATTGCCCAATCCGTCCTCCACGTCTGGGAAACGCACGCTCGCACTCAGCTCTCGTGGGTGTGGCGTCTCTTGATGCCAAGTCGGCTTCTCCACGTCTCACGGTACCTGTTCGGATTTCCACTTCAGCCAGCTCTCCCCTCTCAGCCGTGGCCTGCCTGGACTCTGGAGCTTCTGGGAATTTTATTCGGGACTCCTTTGTGAATAAATTCCGTATTCCGGTGACCCGTCTTGTCAAGCCACTCCACATTTCCGCGGTCAACGGAGCCAGGTTGGACTGTACCATACGTTTCCGCACGGAGCCCCTTCTTATGAGCATCGGATCTCACCACGAGAGGATTGAACTTTTGGTCCTCCCCAATTGCACCTCGGAAATTCTCCTTGGACTTCCCTGGCTTCAACTTCATTCCCCAACCCTGGATTGGTCCACTGGGGAGATCAAGAGTTGGGGGTCCTCTTGTTCCAAGAACTGTCTAAAACCGGTTCCCAGTAACCCTTGCCGTAACTCTGTGGTTCCTCCTGTATCTGGTCCCCCTAAGGTCATTAAGGACTCTGCCTGCCACAGGAAATGCCCCTCCCCCCCTCCCAGTTCCATCAGGCAAGCTTCTGTGTCCCCTCATGGCCCTCGTCCTGGTGTCACACTGCCCCGTGCCAGGTCCCGCCCTCTGCCCTCTCTCCCCATTCCTACTCCTGCGGTTCTGCCTGCCGTTGAGGAATCCCTCCATCCTTTCCCGGTGTCCTCATCCCAGGGGAGGCAGTTACCCGATAAAGAGAAGGGGAGACCTAAGGGGGGGGGTACTGTTACGCCTAGCGCTCCGGGTCCCCGCTCCTCCCCGGAGCGCTCACGGCGTCTCTTTCCCTGCAGCTCCCCGGTCAGTCCCGCTGACCGGGAGCGCTGCTCTCTCATGGCCGTTGGGGATGCGATTCGCACAGCGGGACGCGCCCGCTCGCGAATCGCATCCCAGGTCACTTACCCGTTCCCGTCTCCTGCGGTCATGTGCTGGCGCGCGCGGCTCCGCTCTCTAGGGCGCGCGCGCGCCAGCTCCCTGAGACTTAAAGGGCCAGTGCACCAATGATTGGTGCCTGGCCCAATTAGCTTAATTGGTTCCCACCTGTTCCCTGCTTATATCTAGTCTCCTCCCTTGCACTCCCTTGCCGGATCTTGTTGCCTTAGTGCCAGTGAAAGCGTTCTTTGTGTGTTTATACCCTGTGTACCAGAACTACTGCTATCTCCCCTGACTACGAACCTTGCCGCCTGCCCCCGACCTTCTGCTACGTCCGACTTTGCTTCTGCCTACTCCCTTGTACCTCGCCTATCTTCAGCAGCCAGAGAGGTGCCGTTGCTAGTGGATACGACCTGGTCACTACCGCCGCAGCAAGACCATCCCGCTTTGCGGCGGGCTCTGGTGAAAACCAGTAGTGTCTTAGAACCGGTCCACTAGCACGGTCCTCGCCATCCCTCTCTGGCACAGAGGATCCACCTCCTGCCAGCCGGCATCGTGACAACTACTTCTTCCTTTTACACTTAGCTCAGTGTTTTTCTACCAGGGGGCCTCCAGCTGTTGTGAAACTACTACTCCCAGCATGCCCGGACAGCCTTTGGCTGTTCGGGCATGCTGAGAGTTGTAGTTTTGCAACAGCTGGAGGCCCCTGGTAGGGAAACACTGACTTTTAGTACTTTTCTTTACCTGCTCTGGCCGGCCCCCGCAACGGGAGCCGACCAGAGCAGATAATCGCATGTTTTCCCGGGGGGCCGCATCGCTATATCACATTGCTTTTGCGATATATCGTGCAGCCCGGCCGGGAACTCTGCAATTCTACCCCGAGCGTGACTCTGGGTTATCGATCCTGGCAGGGAAAATTAACCCCGAGTCACGCTCGGGAATACCGCTCAGGAGGTTAAAACAGGATTAGATACATTCCTGGAACAAAATAACATTAATGCTTATGAAGAAATATAAAATCCCATCCCTTCCCCAATATCGCGCCACACCCCTACCCTTCAATTCCCTGGTTGAACTTGATGGACATATGTCTTTTTTCGACCGTACTATGTAACTATGATATTTTCAAAGGGGTGAGAGTCCAGTTTACATAAAAAATTTCATACCGGAAATCACAGAAATTGTGTTGCAGTTTTACTGTTTTTGGGGGTTTTTTTTCTTTGTTTTTGTGGGAAAAGGTGTTATTTAGGTAATTATAAAAAAAAAAATTAAAAAAAAAACTATTATTGAAAATGGCATTAAAAAAAAAAAAAAAAAATATATATATATATATAAATATATATATATATATATATATATATATATATATAGAATTTTATTTTATTTTTTATTGGTCACTGCACCTGCACTCACATTTAAGCTCAGAAATGTTTTATTTAACACACATTGACAGGATTGTGGAGCCGGATGGTACCCAACACGTAGACACTGGCCCTATAGCAACGGCTTTCCGGGACTTCTACTATTCTCTTTATAACATACACCCAACTAACCCCACGCCATTGCCACGCACGCAGGCAATCCAAACTTTCTTGTACCGATTGAATTTACCTACCCTCACCACACTGGAAGGGGAAACATTGCTGGAGCCTTGCACTGCTGAGGAGGTTGAGGCAGTAATAAAGTCCTTCCCCATAGGGAAGAGCCCGGGACCAGATGGCCTGAGCTTACAATACTATAAAAAGTTGGGCACAGTCTTGCTGCCTCGGCTTACTCAGTGGTGCAACGCGTTACTTGGAGGCACCCATTTGCCGCCCCAATCCCTAGAGGCACACATCACTATTCTACCAAAAGAAGGTAAAGACCCTCTACTGTGCTCGAGTTATAGGCCCATTTCACTTTTGAATATGGACCTAAAGATCTGGGCTAAGCTGTTGTCCATGAGACTTCGCCCTCTCCTCCCTGGCCTCATTCATGTGGACCAGACTGGTTTTGTGAAGGGCAGGGAGGGGAAGCATAATGCATTACGAGTCATGCACGCTATTCACTATGCCACACAAAAAAAGATCCCTCTACTCCTTCTCGGCACAGATGCCGAGAAGGCGTTTGATAGGGTAGCGTGGGACTACATGAACAAGGTGTTAACCAAATATCGCATCCCTGATCGCTTCATCCGAGCTATCATGTCCCTATATAGTGAACCCAGCGCACGGGTTAGGGTCAATGGCACTCTTTCTGAACCTTTCCCCATATGTAATGGGACGCGACAAGGGTGCCCCCTATCACCGTCACTGTACGTCCTCGTGATGGAGACTCTTCTCCAGGCCTTGAGGCAGGATGGGGCGATTAGGGGATTGCAAATAGGGGATAGGCCTCATCTTACGGCAGCATTCGCTGACGATCTGCTCATAATGATCACTAATCCTACTGAAGCCCTGCCTCGTGTCCAATGCGTTATTGAAGAGTATGGAACCCTATCCAATTTCAAAGTAAATTATAGTAAGTCGGAGATACTGAACATCACGATACCCCCTCGTATAGCCTCGAGTCTACAATCTTCCTCGTCTTATAGATGGCCATCTAAACACATCACATACCTGGGCATAGCCCTTCCCTCGTCGCTGAGCAACTTGTTTGACCTTAACTATGTACCCTTACTGACTAAAATGAAGAATAAAATTGACTCCTACAAGTTACCCTTCCTTTCATGGGTGGGGCGACTCAACCTCCTACAGACATACATTGTACCGTCCATACTCTACTTACTGCGCATGGTACCCATAGAACTACCTAAATGGTATCTCCTGCAATGGAAACGGCTCTTTGGGGCTTTCCTTTGGTCAGGGAAGCGCCCACGTTTAGCACATTCCCTTCTTACTAGATCTAAGAGGAGCGGTGGCATAGGTATGCCAGACATTTCTATGCTTTATACAGCTAACCATATTCATAGATGGGTTGAGATCACTACTAGAACTAGCCTACTGGGTAGCTCAGAACTTGAATGCTCACAAATGACTTCTCGAGGCTTTGGGGTGGACCGTCATGTCTGGCTGCCTACGCGCCGCTCCCTCTCGCATGTTAATAATCCCCTGTTGAAAGGTACACTCACTATCAAAAGAGCTTATGATAAAGGCACAACACAAGGAAACCACGGAAAAACACTGATTTCTCCATGCTTTCCAAGTTCTCTGATTCCATATGCAGTTCACCCTGACATGCAAGAGGCGGACGACTTGTGGTCCCATTTTCAACACGTCCCTGTCAAAACCCTATGTGCCCGAAATCAACCACCCACAGTTGAGACACTATCCACAATAGTCCCACACCTTAAAACTAACTTTCTACATCTTCATATGCTCAGGGAGATGTGTGTTGCATTTCTAAAGGTGTATGTCATTGGTGAAAACCCAACCTGGATAGATAAGTTGATGCAATTCTCACCAAACTGCAAGCCAAAATTTTCCACATTTAATGCCTGTTTGAGAGATGAGAGGCAAACTTCTGACCCGTTGTACTTGAGATCCTGGGAGGAGGAGTTGGGGCGCAAGTTCACGGACCAGGAGAGGAAATCCATTCTAACAGGCTCCCATGGCTTCTCTAGGTGCGTTAAGCTACAAGAAGGTCATTATAAACTAGTAGCCAGATGGTATAGGACGCCCGAGTTATTATATCATTGGGGTCTGAGTGCTTCCCCTGCATGCTGGAGATGCCATGGGGGCGTGGGCTCTTTGTCTCACATTTGGTGGTCATGCCCCAGGATAACGTCTTACTGGAATGAAGTGAATTGCATCATAGATAAGGTGATGGGACGGCATGTCCCTCTCTCACCAGAGGTGGTTCTCTTGGGCTTATCGACTAGGGATTGCACCTTGTCGAAGAGGTCTCTGATTGCACACTTGCTAACTGCAGCCAAGACATTAGTCCCACTACATTGGTTAGATGAAACACCTCCTACAGTTCAACAATGGATCTCTAAGGTCTCCCAGTTGTGTAGAATGGAGGAGCTCTCCAGTTGGAGTGATCGCTCACATGACAGATACTGGAGTATATGGGCTCCTTGGCTGGGCTTTCGTGATGCTGACACTGCTCTCCCTCTCTCGCATCAGACATAGCAACCGGGTTCCAGCAAATGACCCCATAGACAACCCCCCCACCCCTCTTTCCCAGCCCACCCTTCCCCCCCTCTCCACCTCCTCACCCACGACCAAAAACCTTATATCTATTCTTTATCCTCCACTCGTCTCTCTTTCTCCCTATTTTCTCTTTCTTCTGCCTCCCACCTTGGAGAATTCCTACGCCTTTTCATTTCTCCTCTTTCTTTCTTCTCCGTCAATGCTCTAACACATTGTGCTCGTGTTCATTGACCCTACTATGTTCAGTACCATACTCCTATTACAGTTCCACCTAATTAACTGGGCTCCTAGGTGACAACACCTCAGACTTATAGGATGCTTATAGGTATGACTGACCTGTTTTATGTATGTCTTAAGTAGATGTTGGCCAATACTTCTCTTGATAGATTTGTCTTATTGATTTTACAATGATACATCAACACAGGAGCCCAATGGTCCTTTTAAATGTTACCTGGGGCCTAGCCCACACGACCCCTTTATCTTGCTTTTCTCTCTTTTTCTTTCTTCTTGATTAGCATTATGTAATGTACTTCATATTACATTTGTATGTTCTGTTGTATTGCAATATTCGAAAATAAAGAATTGAAAAAAAAAGAAATGTTTTATTTATACAGTTATCACTGGGCACTAGTAACCATGGAATATTTTGTGAGATGTTTCCGCCAGAATTTTCTGTAATGTAAAATTTGGCGCCAAAAAAAAATCCAATGTGGCTGCAAAAAAAAAAATTGGGGGTGCGAAAATGAATTTTCACATATTTTCAAAGCAGCACAAGAGATCTTTGAAAATGTATAAGCATGACCACGCACACACTCAACTTGGCTACATACACCTGATCACTCACTTAGCTCTGCTGCATTTACAAAATCACACACTCAGCTCTACTACATATACACAATCACACACTCGGCTCTGCTACATAGACACAATCACACACTCAGCTCTGCTGCATTTACACAATCACACACTCAGCTCTGCTACATACACCTGATCACACACTCAGTTCTGCTGCATATACACAATCACACACTCAGCTCCTGCTACATATACACACACACTCAGCTCTACTGCACATACACACACACACTCAGCTCTACTGCATATACACACACTCAGCTCTGCTACATAGACACAATCACACATATACATTGGGGGAAATTTATCATTGTTGTAGGTACATGTTTTTTGTAGATTGTTTTGGTTGGTCTAAATTTGGTGCAATTGCAAGGCACATGATAAATTTTGTGCAAAGTTCTAAATCTCCACACAGAGTACACCTGAGCTGCACCTCACAGGAAAAGTGGACATAGGGATTTTGTTCTATTGCTTTGAGGCTTGGATTCCATTGAGGTTTTTTGTTCACCAGCAAAAACGCCAGAAGAACTGTCACAGCTTTTTCCTGCATTTTTTCAGTTTTTCTTGTGTTCTTTTTCTTGCGTTTTTGCTGGTGTGTGGTAACAATCATTTTTGGATCCTGTGGCAATTTTTTTTTACTGCCTTCAGGTACCACTCCATGGGTCAGATGCAGAGCGCCCAGTCCAGAGTGTAAGGAGGTGAGGAGTGATATATAGCGTATACAGGGTGCAGAGCATCACTACTTACCTACGCCAGCTGTATAGCATACTGGGGTACATAGTGTACCCATCAGGGATGTGGAAATCCTATCGCCCGACGCCCGGGACAAGTAGTTTTGGGCGCCGGGCAGGTGAATTGTTCATAGATTTAGCCCTGTATCGGGCGAGCAGGGACAGACAGACTTCCCCCTTATTTTTCTTTAATGTCGGTGTAAGGCGCAGGAGCCGATGGAAGTCTCACACCGGCACTCAGAGTGTATGGAGGGGGCGGTGGCCTCCAGCTGACATAGAGTCCACTTATCTCCCCTCCCGGAGGATGGACGGAGCTCAGAAGACACAGCAGGGTGAGAGAAAGGATGTAGACAGCTCCGTGCACAGCTCTATCCCTCCCCCTCCCCCTGATCTGTCTCCCCAGGACCTAATCCACCACGGGGAGGTTGCTAGTTTGCACAGGGAAAACACAGAGCAGGGGGGAGGGGGAGGACGGAAATCTCACCTCACACCGGCGGTGACTACAGCTCTGATGTCCACTCATGGCCGGATCAGGTGAGGAGGCCGAGAATGCAGGCGGCGGCAGAAAGGGTGGTTGTATATGTATGGTGTGAGTGTATGTGTGATGTGTGTATGTAATGTATGATGGGGGGGCAGCGGCAGGTGTATGTATGATGTGTGCATATGTATGGTGTATATCAGTGTTACCCAACCAGGGTTCCTCCAGCTGTTGCAAAACTACAACTCCCAGCATGCCCTGGGCATGCTGGGAGTTGTAGTTTTGCAACAGCTGGAGGAACCCTGGTTGGGAAACACTGGTGTATATGTATGGTGTGAGTGTATGTGTGATGTGTGTATGATGTCTGTCTGTGTGTGATGTGTATGTAATGTATAATGTGTGTATGGTGTATATGTATGGTGTGAGTGTATGTGTGATGTGTGTATGATGTCTGTCTATGTGTGATGTGTATGTAATGTATAATGTGTGTATGGTGTATATGTATGGTGTGAGTGTATGTGTGATGTGTGTATGATGTCTGTCTGTGATGTATGTGTGATGTGTGTATGATGTCTGTCTGTGTGTGATGTGTATGTAATGTATAATGTGTGTATGATGTCTGTCTGTGTGTGATGTGTATGTAATGTATAATGTGTGTATGATGTCTGTTTGTGATGTGTATGTAATGTGTGATGTGTGTATGTAATGCATGATATGTGGGGGGGGGGGGCAGCAGCAGCAGGCCTATGTATGATATGTGCATATGTATGGTGTATATCTATGGTGTGAGTGTATATGTGTATGATGTCTATGTGTGATGTGTGTATGATGTCTGTCTGTGTGTGATGTGTATGTAATGTGTGATGTGTGTATGGTGTATATATATGGTGTGAGTGTATGTGTGATGTGTGTATGATGTCTGTCTGTGTGTGATGTGTATCTAATGTATAATGTGTGTATGATGTCTGTTTATGATGTGTATGTAATGTGTGTATGATGTCTGTCTGTGTGATGTGTATGTAATGTAATGTATGATATGTGGGGGGGCAGAAGCAGCAGGCCTATGTATGATGTGTGCATATGTATGGTGTATATGTATGGTGTGAGTGTATGTGTGTATGTAATGAAACTAAGTGTGTATGTAAAACTAGGTGAGTGGGGGGAGGATAATAAAGCAAAGAAAGCAGACAGTGGGATGGATAGGTTAGAGAGGGGTCAGGACATAATGGCGGGTGGAGAGGAGTCCTGTGGGGGGAGGTTAAGAACAGTGGATAAGGAGATTCATGCGTTACAAACCAGCTGTAAAAATAAATGTAGCCCGAAAAATTGTAATCCCAATAATTCAAAAAATTCCATTAGCCCCAATAACTCAATAACTACAATAAGCCCCATTAACTCAAAAAATACCGTTAGCCCCAATAACTTAAATAACAACGTTAGACGCAATAACGCAAAAAATCCCATTAGCCCCAATAACTTAAATAATAACGTTAGACCCAATAACTCAAAAAATCCCATTAGCCCCAATAACTTAAATAGTACAATTAGCCCTTATAACTCAAAAAATAACATTAACCCCAATAACTCTGAAAATCCCATTAGTGAGACTATATGTGTAAAACTTAATGGAAATGTAAAGTGTATGTTCACAAATGCCAGAAGCCTAGCAAATAAAATGGGGGAGCTTGAGGCCTTGATACTGGAGGAACATATTGATATAGTTGGGGTCACTGAGACATGGCTGGACTCCTCGCATGACTGGGCCGTTAATCTGCAGGGGTTTACATTGTTTCGCAAGGATAGAATGAACAGAAAAGGTGGTGGAGTCTGTCTGTATGTAAGAAGTGGTATGAAAGTCAATGTGAACGATGCCATAGTGTGTGATGATTCTGAGGAGGTGGAATCACTGTGGGTAGAATTACAAAAGGAGGGAAATACTGAAAAAATAGTATTTGGTGTAATCTACAGACCCCCTAATATCACTGAAGAGATAGAAGGTCGGCTGTATAAACAAATAGAGAGGGCCGCCCGGGCAGGTACAGTGGTAATAATGGGAGATTTTAACTATCCAGATATAGATTGGGGTCCGGGGTTGGCTAAAACTACAAAGGGGAGAAAATTCCTAAATTTATTGCAGGATAATTTTATGGGCCAGTTTGTGGAGGACCCAACAAGAAGTGATGCCTTGTTGGATCTGATCATTTCCAACAACGCAGAGCTGGTTGGTAATGTAACTGTGCGGGAAAACCTTGGTAATAGCGACCACAATATAGTTACTTTTGACTTAAAATGTAGAAAACAAAGACAGACGGGGAAGGCAAAAACATATAACTTTAAAAAGGCAAACTTCCCTGGGCTGAGGGCTGCACTACAGGACATAGACTGGGGGGAGGTGTTCTCAAATACTGATGCAGAAGGTAAATGGGACATCTTTAAATCAACTCTAAATAACTATACAGCTAAATATATACCAAAGGGGAACAAATATAAACGATTAAAACTAAATCCTACATGGCTGACAAATGAGGTTAAAAGAGCAATAAACAACAAAAAAATAGCCTTCAAAAAATACAAATCTGATGGGTCAGCTATAACATTTAAACAGTACAAAGAGCTTAATAAAATCTGTAAAAATGTAATAAAAACAGCAAAAATTCAAAATGAGAGACAGGTGGCCGAAGAAAGCAAAACTAATCCTAAATATTTTTTTAGATATATAAATACAAAAAAAACAAGGACAGAGCATGTAGGACCCCTTAATAATGATAATGGGGAGGTTGTCACGGGCGATCAAGAGAAGGCGGAGCTACTGAATGGGTTCTTTAGTTCTGTATATACTATGGAAGAAGGAGCTGACATTGGTCAGGTCAGTGCTGGTAACACATCATATAATGTATTGAACTGGCTTAATGTAGAGATGGTACAAGGTAAGTTAAGTAAAGTAAATGTAAGCAAATCTCCAGGGCCGGATGGACTACACCCAAGAGTTCTTAGAGAGGTAAGTTCAGTAATATCTGTACCCTTGTTCATGATATTTAGAGATTCTCTGGTGTCTGGTATTGTGCCAAGGGACTGGCGCAAGGCTAATGTGGTACCAATCTTCAAGAAGGGCTCTAGGTCTTCGCCAGGCACTTATAGACCGGTAAGTCTAACGTGCATTGTGGGTAAATTGTTTGAAGGATTTATACGGGATTACATACAGGAATACATAGGGGATAATTGTATTATAAGTGATAGCCAGCATGGATTTCCTAAGGATAGAAGTTGTCAAACCAATCTAATTTGCTTTTATGAAGAGGTGAGTAGAAGCCTTGACAGAGGAATGGCTGTGGATATAGTGTTTCTGGATTTTGCTAAAGCGTTTGATACTGTCCCTCACAGACGTCTGACAGGTAAGTTAAGGTCTTTGGGTTTGGAAATTTTAGTTTGTAACTGGATTGAACACTGGCTCATGGATCGTACCCAGAGAGTGGTGGTCAATGATTCGTACTCTGATTGGACCCCGGTAATTAGTGGTGTACCCCAAGGTTCAGTACTGGGACCGCTGTTGTTTAATTTATTTATCAATGATATAGAGGATGGTATTAACAGCTCTTTTTCTATCTTTGCAGATGACACAAAGCTTTGTAGCACAGTACAGTCTATAGAGGATGTGCATAAGTTACAAGATGACTTGGATAGACTAAGTGTCTGGGCCTCCACTTGGCAAATGAGGTTCAATGTGGATAAATGTAAAGTTATGCATCTGGGTACTAATAACCTGCATGCGTCGTATGTCTTAGGGGGGATTAAACTGTCAGAGTCACTGGTAGAGAAGGATCTGGGTGTACTTGTAGATCACAGACTACAGAATAGCATGCAATGTCAGGCTGCTGCTTCCAAAGCCAGCAGGATATTGTCATGTATCAAAAGAGGCATGGACTCAAGGGACAGGGACATAATACTCCCCCTTTATAAAGCATTGGTACGGCCTCACCTGGAATATGCTGTTCAGTTTTGGTCGCCTGTACATAAAAGGGACACTGTGGAGCTGGAAAGGGTGCAGAGACGCGCGACTAAACTAATATGGGGCATGGAACATCTTAGCTATGAGGAGCGATTAAAGGAGTTACAATTGTTTAGTCTTGAGAAGAGACGTTTAAGGGGGGATATGATAAGATATGTTCCAGGTTAAACCCCCCCAAAGGACAAGGGGGCACTCCCTCCGTCTGGAGAAGAAAAGGTTTAGTCTAAAGGGGCGGCACGCCTTCTTTACCGTGAGGACTGTGAATTTATGGAACGGTCTACCTCAGGAACTGGTCACAGCAGGAACAATTAACAGCTTTAAAGCAGGGTTAGATACATTCCTGGAACAAAATAACATTAATGCTTATGCAGAATTATAAAACTACATCCCTTTCCCTTATCCCCTTACATCCTTCCCTTCAATCCCCTGGTTGGACTTGATGGACATATGTCTTTTTTCAAATATATTAACTATGTAACTATGTAATGTATGATGTGGGGGGGGCAGTGGCGGGGGTGTGTGTATGGGGATATGGGGGCAGTGGCTGGTGTATGTATGATATGTGTATGCATGAATGTTTTGTATAGGAGCGGACTGTCACGTCGGGCATTAGGGCAGTTGTGCCATCTAATTTTATTTATTTTCAGTGGCACCCGCACTATATTGCACCCCCAGAATCCCGCCCCCTTCATACTCACCCGTCAACCAAGAGCACCACGGATGCAGACAAACACGCCCGAACCAAAACTACAACTCCCAGCATGTTACACCATAACCTAAACTGTAGAACTATAAAGTGTAATATGCTGGGAGTTGTAGTTTTGGTTCGGGTCAGCTGCAGAGCCATAGGCTGCATCAGGGCATGCTGGGTGTTGTAGTTACTAACTGCAATTCCCATTATTCCTTGACACAGCCTATGGCTCTGCAGCTGACACAAACCAAAACTACAACTCCCAGCATGTCCTACAATAACCTTAACTGTCCTACTATACAGTGGAACATGCTGCAACACCCACACAACCATAGGCTGTATCAGGGCATGCTGGGAGTTGTAGTTATCTAGTAACTAAATGCAACTTCCAGCATTTTCTGACACAAAATGCACCACATAAACTGGAGAAGCAGAACACCCCCCCCCCAGTAACACATAAGTCCCTATTGAGACTGAAAAATAGTGATTAAAATATTTTAAAAAGTGCGTATATATGTGAATAAGCCCCTTTCCTAATAAGTTTCCAATTTTCTTTAAATAAAAATAATGTAGAAAAATAAACATAAGTGATATCGCTGCATGTGGAAATGTCCAGACTATTAAAATATAATGTTAATTAAACCGTATGGTGAACGGTGTAAATGTAAAGAATAGTCCAGAATTGCTCATTTTTGGTCACTTCATGTGAGAAATTTTTTATAAGGTGATCAAAAAGTTACATCTAGACTTATCTGGTCTTGTCTCGGGTGTAAGAGGCGCTACAGCTCTCCCTCCGCTAATAGTCTGACATACTGCGATCGCCTATTAACCCATTAGATCACCGCTGTCAGCAGTGTCTAAAGGATCTTATATCCATCCCTGGTGGTCTAGTGGGGGGGATCAGACTATTTTGGTTGAAATTATTTTATGAATCGGGACAAGTGGATTTTCTTGAGGGACAAGTAGATTGTGTTCCGCTTTAGTCCCTTGGACAAGTAGTTTTTTTTTAATTTCCACACCCCTGACCCATGCAGTGGCGGATCCAGGGGGGGGGGTACAACGGGGCAATTATCCCCCGCCCCCCCCCCGAGATTGCTGCCCCCTAGAATGGTGGGGTGGTGGGGTGACACCCTGTCCCAGCGCTCATCCCTGTCACAAGCTATATTTGTATACTCAGTCTGCAGTGCAGAGGGAGCGTGCACACAGCGTGTCTGTGGAGTTATCGGCACTTACTCGGCTTCTCTTCCCCCTGATTGGCAGCTTTCTACTGCTCTGCTTGGGTCATGTGACACCAAAACATCACATGACCCCAGCAAGCAGGAAGTGTCTGGAGGATACAGGAGCCCAGCAGTGTTCTAAGGCAGGTAAGATAAACTACCCCCCACCATCCATGCCCACCCTTTTCCAGCATCATCCCTCCCCCCTTCCCAGCACAATCCCTGCTCACCCCCCCCCCTTTCTCACCAGGGGTGCCCCCAGCTGTTGCAATACTACAACTCCTAGCATGCTGGGAGTTGTAGTTTTGCAACAGCTGGAGGGTTGGGAAACACTGACATAAATAAGTGTTTCCCAACCAAGGTGTCTCCAAAGCAAAGCTACAATGCTGTCCAGGCATGCTGGGAGTTGTAGTTTTGTAACAGCTGGAGGCACTCTGATTATGAAACATTGATCTATGTCCTATATCAGGGGTACTGAACTGGCAGACCACGGTCCAGATCCGGACTGCGTCCCCCAGTCATTCAGACCATCCGCTGGATCTCCCCTTATTCATTTGTAGCTGTGTCTTTAAGACGCCAATACAAATGAATAGCCGCGGCCCGGAGCGAGGGAGCGATGTGTCCCTGCCCTGCGCTTCTCCTATGATGCAGGTAGCACCATTAGCTGCCTGCATCATCTGCTCTGGCCAGGCCCGACTAGAAGAGGCCAGAGCAGCGGAGCAGTGCGGGACCTGGGACGGCGATTCTAAGCTCTCAGGTAAAAATTTGTGTTCCCCCATCTGTGACTCTCCAGTTATTGTAGAACTACAGCTACCATCATGACCTTTTGTCTGTGCATGATGGGAGTTGTAGTTTTACAACAGATGGAGAGTTACAGTGGCAAAGTTCATATGGGGCACAGTGGCATCATTAATTCTGTGGGTACAGTGGCATCATTAATTCTGTGGGTACAGTGGCATCATTAATTATATGGGTACAGTGGCATCACTTATTCGGTGGTCACAGTGGCATCATTAATTCTGTGGGGCACAGTGGCATCATTAATTCTGTGGGGCACAGTGGCATCATTAATTCTGTGGGCACAGTGGCATCATTACTTCTGGAGGCACAGTGGCATCATTAATTCTGTAGGCACAGTGGCATCACTAATTCTGTGGGTACAGTGGCATCATTAATTCTGTGACCACAGAATTAATGATGCCACTGTACCCACAGAATTAATGATGCCACTGTACCCACAGAATGAATGATGCCACTGTGCCTACAGAATTAATGATGCCACTGTGCCTCCAAAAGTAATGATGCCACTGTGCCCCACAGAATTAATGATGCCACTGTGCCCCACAGAATTAATGATGCCACTGTGCCCCACAGAATTAATGATGCCACTGTGCCCCACAGAATTAATAATGCCACTGTGCCTATAGAATGAATGATGCCACTGTGCCTATAGAATGATTGATGCCACTGTGACCACAGAATTAATCATGCCACTGTGACCACAGAATTAATGATGCCACTGTGACCACAGAATTGATGATGCCTCTGTGACCACAGAATTAATCATGCCACTGTACCCACAGAATTAATCATGCCACTGTGACCACAGAATTAATGATGCCACTGTACCCACAGAATTAATGATGCCACTGTGACCACAGAATTAATCATGCCACTGTACCCACAGAATTAATGATGCCACTGTACCCACAGAATTAATGATGCCACTGTGACCACAGAATTAATGATGCCACTGTACCCACAGTGGCATCATTAATTCTGTGGGTACAATGGCATCATTAATTCTGTGGGTACAGTGGCATCATTAATTCTGTGGTCACAGTGGCATGATTAATTCTGTGGGTAGAGTGGCATGATTAATTCTGTGGTCACAGTGGCATCATCAATTCTGTAGTCACAGTGGCATCATTAATTCTGTGGTCACAGTGGCATGATTAATTCTGTGGGTACAGTGGCATCATTAATTCTGTGGGTACTGTGGCATCATTAATTCTGTGGGTACTGTGGCATCATTAATTCTGTGGGTACAGTGGCATCATTAATTCTGTGGGTACAGTGGCATAATTAATTCTGTGGGTACAGTGGCATGATTAATTATGTGGGTACAGTGGCATGTTTAATTCTGTGGGCACAGTGGCATCATTCATTCTGGGGTCACAGTGGCGTCATTCATTCTATAGGCACAGTGGCATCATTCATTCTGTGGGCACAGTGGCATCATTCATTCTGGGGTCACAGTGGCGTCATTCATTCTATAGGCACAGTGGCATCATTAATTCTGTGGGTACAGTGGCATCATTCATTCTGGGGTCACAGTGGCGTCATTCATTCTATAGGCACAGTGGCATCATTCATTCTGTGGGCACAGTGGCATCATTCATTCTGGGGTCACAGTGGCGTCATTCATTCTATAGGCACAGTGGCATCATTTTATTGTTTTAAGAGACACAGAGGTGCAATTAGTCAGCGTTAGAGCATAGCATCTGCAAGTAATGTTGCAGGGGAATAGTGTGTGGCAGTAATATAACAGGGGCCCAGTGTGTGGCAGAATTATTTTCAGGGGCACAGTGAATGGCAGTATTTTAAGGGGCACAGTGGGTAGCAGTAATATACCAGGGACACAGTGGGTGGCAGGTTTATATTCAGGGCAAAGTATGTGGTAGTATTATATTCGGGGATACAGTGTATGGCAGTAGTGTATTCAGGGATACAGTGTGTGGCAGTAGTATATTCAGGGGTACAGTGTGTGCCAGTATTATATTCGGGGGGAACAGTGTGTGGCAGTATTATATTCAGGGGCCCTGTGTGTGGCAGTATTATATTCAGGGGTTTCTACTACTGGTAATTTGTGTTTGTTACTCTGGCTTACATATACTGTGTATTAGTGGTTAATTAGCTGTTATGTTGAACATTAATGTTGTTCAGGGCCTACATCACTATAAGCTCATATACAGCGCCTTGATGTTTCTGGAGATGTTTTACGGTGCTTTCGTTACTTGTAGTGATATACCATGATTCAACGTTAACGGTTCCCTACAGTATCGTATACATACTGGTCCCTACAGGGTACTATGCATACGATTCCCTACAGGGTGACATACATACCGTTCCCTACATGGTACTATGCATACAGTTTCTTACAGTGTGACATACGTACGGTTCCATACAGTGTGATATACATGAATTTCCCTACATGGTACTATGCATACAGTTTCTTACAGTGTGACATACGTACGGTTCCATACAGTGTGATATACATGAATTTCCCTACAGGGTAATACGCATACAGTTCCTTACAGTGTATGTTTCATAGATATTGTCCCGGTTTTTGGTTCAGCTCTGTCATGGTATGCTTACGTCATGTACGCTAGGTTGTTTTACCTCTTAGCTATTTATGTTCGGTGTGGTTGGAGGCTGATTGTTGTTGTTAATCCTATAACGTCATCTTTATAGTTTCCTTTCTGGTCATTATACACACCTTGTTACGGCCAGTTTGATCTCACCATTCCAGGTAAGCTTTAAGTCCTCACTTACATGCCTTTTGTACATCACACGCTCCCGTGAGAGAGAGGCTGCCCGACAATACTCGAGCCTTCATATTGTTGTCATTCCTTTGTAAATTACAAACGTTCTTGTCTGGGGTAGATTGTATCGTCAATCTACGAGCCTCTTGTCGTCTTTTGTTTTGTTCGTCACATACGCCCCTGTTAGAGGCATTTCGCTTATGTTATACGGCGTTGCATTACTTCAAGTGATATACCTTGCTTCAACATTAACGGTTCCCTATAGTAGGACATAGATATGGTTCCCTACAGTGACACATACAATACATACGGTTACCTAGAGTGACATTCATACTGTTCCCTACAGGGTACTATGCATACAGTTCCTTGCAGTGTGACATGCATACGATACATACAGTACCATACAGTGTGACATACGTACGATTCCTACAGTGAGACATACTTACATTTCCCTACAGGGTAATATGCATACAGTTCCTTACAGTGTATGTTCCAAAGTTATTGTCCCATTCTTTGGTTTCAGCTCTGTCACTTTATGCTTACGTTATGTGCGCTAGTCAAGTATATTAGGCTATGGTCATAGTATTACACTCACGTTTTCATGTGCTTAAGTCAGGCATATTAGCGTCACATTGTTCTTGTAGACAGGTCAGGTATGGTAAACATCACTATAGATGGCAACATTCCAAGGATACCCAAGCAGGTATGACCAGATTGGTTTTACCTCTTAGCCTTATACGTTCGGTGTGGTCGGAGGCTGATTGCTGTGGTCAATCTGTAAAGCCTCATCTTTATAGTTTCCTTTTTGGTCATTGGTCATTTTATACACCTTGTTACAGTCAGTTTGACCTCGCCATTCCAGGTAAGCTTTAAGTTGTCACTTTACATGCTTTCGTACGTCACATGCTCCCGGGAGAGATAGGCTGCCCGACAATCCTCAAGCCTTCATATTGTTGTCATTCCTTTGTACATTACAAACTTTCTTGTTTCTTGTCTTTTGTTTTTTGTACGTCACATACGCCCCTGTTAGAGGCAGATTGCACTGTCAATCAACGCGCCTCATGTTGTTAACGTTCCTGCGTTACATACGATTCTGTCTGAGGCAGATTGCATTGTCAGTCCACGAGCCTCATGTTGTTTCCGTTTCTGCGTTACATACGATTCTGTCTGAGGCAGATTGCACTGTCAGTCCACGAGCCTCATGTTGTCGTCATCTCTATCTTCCTCTTATGTTTGTTACTATGCCTCAGATTGTGGTCTTAGCTGTACACGTCTTAGTGTTAAGATCTTTGGTGTGGATGTAGCTTCTGAGCCTTTTGTTGTATGTTTTTTCTTGTCAAACGTGTACATGTTGGCAGATTTGCCCATATTGGAGTTTGTAACCTGCTGGTCATGTATATTTTCTTTTGCGATAAGCCTCGGGCGTAGCAGTAATTATCTTCTTTACACCTGCAAGTATGAGGATACTGCCTTACTGGTACACAAAACCTCAGGTTAAGGATGTTATATTCTTTTATGTTTTGTCTATGGGGGTCTTTCTTTTGTTGTCACTTATGTATAGCATGGTTCAATAGGAATACTTATATGTGTAGCAAGGGACACATGCAAATTATTATTATTTTTTTCTTTCTCTCCACGCACTACCTATCCAAATACCTACTGATGTCTGTGTTTTGGCCACTTCTCAATCTAACCGACTCATTGTACCTTCTGTCTATCTAGCAATTCTCCAACATTTCCTATCTCTGTCACTTGGGTTACCTTTATCCATGTGCACCCTGGTAGTACCATTCTGGTAGGCGCTATGCATCCAGTAGTGCCAAGTGGTATATCCAGAATTCCTTTTTGGTTTCGGCTCCATAACAGCTGAGCCAGCTCCTGGGTAGGGGCTTCTCTTTGTCAGTTATCACTTAGATGTTAAGTAAGTTAGGGCACTTTTATCGCTCTGTTCCATTGACACGTTCCAACCAACGGCTGTTAACTGGAGCATGTTGTCTATTTCGGGTTCATATGAAGTAGGTTATACTTAGCCATTAATTCATGCATTACCTAACTGATGTATTTTGCCCCCTTTCTATAGGATACCCTTACGGCCAGCCAGGCACACCCCAGGCCGAATTATCCATGCTAATGGTACCCTACTTACGGTACATATAAGAATCCGACCACAAGTGGACTATGCATATGATACACTATACACAATTGGCATGTCTAACTAGACAATTTTGTAGCTGAATATACAGACTTATATGACTTTACTGTACATTATATCACCTTATATTATGTAACATTAGATACATTTCTTATACTAATAGGTGCGGATTGGGCTGCCGGAGGCTCTCTACTCAATGCCTTGGCTACTGGGGCCCTTGGGCAATCAAGCACTTCTCCCCAGAACACATTTTATTTTATGCTAGACATTTTTATGTATACATGTAATACAAAGCTAGACATTTTTATATAACCCTTTTTCTTTACTGTTGTGCTTAGGTTAGGGACAGGATACTTACTGGCCAGGTAGGTTCCTGTGCACAAACAGGGTTAAGAGGCTTTGAGCTGATAATGGTTTACCCATTAGATACACTTGTAGTGAATGATCAATGAAGTATACTTGAGGTGTATACTGACTTATGTGTATGTAGTTTATCTACATATGTTTATGTACATGTTTTTAGACTAATCCCTATATCTTGCTGGGGGTTGTCCAAAATTAGAACTTGTGGATCTACGCAACACCATCTCTATTGACACATGAAGTCGGCGATGGGGGCAGTGTAAGTAACTCCTGACTGTGTCTGGATAAACCCCAATAGAAAACAACTACCACCACGCAGGATTTTGTGCTTTGACTTTGTAGCACAGTAAATTTATACATATTACCCTTCTCGGGTACAACCATATATACATTTCTACCTGTTTACGTGTGACATATGTACATGATAATACCACTTGGTGTACAACTAGCTTGTACTAAATTTGCTGAGGGTCAGAGACCATGCAATTGTAGGACAGAAAACTGACACAATTCAACCATAAATATCATGAAGAAGTTTTTTATGGAGCGTTCAATGGTTCTCACAAAAGGGAGTCTATAATGTCCTTCGCTCAAAATCACAAATATTAGGTGAACTGGACACAACTTTTAGAATCTCCAATACGGGAGTCTCTCGGCTAGGCCGGGCACAAAACTTACAATTCCAGTTTCTTCACTGTAAAATCTTCTTGACACCATGTGTCAGGCACTGGACTTAAACCGTTGCTGAACCTGGAACAAAACACAGTTAGTCCTACGACCATAAGGAACAATAAACATTTTCAGATAGCATCACTCTGGTGCTTTATTCTTTCTTTTTAATGCAGCAGGAACGGGATGTTCTCTTTCTTCCCAATCCCGACTACTAGGAGGAGCCATCGGCTGACTAATGAAGCAAGCTCTTCGGGACTGGGCCCCTTGCAAGGGGTCGACGTGGGTATCCCAGGACACATGGGACAGGGTAGAATTTGAGATGGTAGGTTGGACATTCACTACCACCTGGACTGCAGCAGCTTGTGCCACAGAAGGATGATCAGTTGGTGCCGGCTCTTTGGGCCAAACCTACGCCACTGCAGGAGGGGGCCCTGGCACTTTTGTGGGTTCCCATGTTGGGGGCCACACCTCCGATGAGATAGGCCTGGGTGCACTGTGGATGAATTGGGTGCGCCGTCTTTTAGGGTGTTGTCTCTTTAAACTGGATAACTGCTGCAGAAGTGTCAGGGTAGTCCTCTCGGACGACGATCTCCTTGACATTTGGAGTGAAGAGTCCAAAGGGGTAAGAGTCCCACTCTTCTGAAGGGAAGTAGGCAAAGGGGATCTGAGTTGGACGGCTGGGCCTGGTAATAGCAGCAGCCCATTCCCCTCTCAGGCTCTTCACAGGGCAGTGGTGGATCCAGGGGGGCAACGGGGCAATTGCCCCCCCCCCCCCCCCCGAGATTGCTGCCCCCTAGAATGGTGGAGCCAAAGCTGTAAGCTTCCGCTCCACCATTCACAAACCTTGGCTGTCACAGAGCGAGCGTGCACACAGCGTGTCTGTGGAGTTATCGGGCACTTACTCGGCTTCTCTTCCCCCTGATTGGCAGCTTTCTACTGCTCTGCTTGGGTCATGTGACACCAAAACATCACATGACCCCACCAAGCAGGAAGTGCCTGGATGATGCAGGAGCCCAGCAGTGTTCTAAGGCAGGTAAGGTAAACTACCCCCCACCATCCATGCCCACCCTTTTCCAGCATCATCCCTCCCCCCTTCCCAGCACAATCCCTGCTCACCCCCCCCCCACCCCTTTCTCACCAGAGGTGCCCCCAGCTTTTGCAAAACTACAACTCCTAGCATGCTGGGAGTTGTAGTTTTGCAACAGCTGGAGGGTTGGGAAACACTGACATAAATAAGTGTTTCCCAACCAAGGTATCTCCAAAGCAAAGCTACAATGCTGTCCAGGCATGCTGGGAGTTGTAGTTTTGTAACAGCTGGAGGCACTCTGGTTGGGAAACACTGAGATAGGACATAGATCAGTGTTTCCTTAACAAGGTGCCTCCAGCTGTTCAAAACTACAACTCCCAACATGCTAAGTTTTGTAGTTTTGCAACAGCTGGAGTCCCCCTGGTTAGGAAACATTGATCTATGTCCTATATCAGGTGTACTCAACTGGCAGACCACGGTCCAGATCCGGACTGCGTCCCCCGGTCATTCAGACCATCCGCTGGATCTCCCCTTATTCATTTGTAGCTGTGTCTTTAAGACGCCAATACAAATGAATAGCCGCGGCCCGGAGCGAGGGAGCGATGTGTCCCTGCCCTGCGCTTCTCCTATGATGCAGGTAGCACCATTAGCTGCCTGCATCATCTGCTCTGGCCAGGCCTGACTAGAAGAGGCCAGAGCAGCGGAGCAGTGCGGGACCTGGGACGGCGATCCTAAGCTCTCAGGTAAAAATTTGTGTTCCCCCATCTGTGACTCTCCAGTTATTGTAGAACTACAGCTACCATGATGACCTTTTGTCTGTGCATGATGGGAGTTGTAGTTTTACAACAGATGGAGAGTTACAGTGGCAAAGTTCATATGGGGGCACAGTGGCATTAATTCTGGGGCACAGTGGCATCATTAATTTTGTGGAACACAGTGGCATCTCTAATTCTGTGGGTATAGTGGCATCCTTAATTCTGTGGGCACAGTTGCATCATAAATTCTGTGGGCACAGTGGCATCATAAATTCTGTGGTCACAGTGGCATCCTTAATTTTGTGGGACACAGTAGCATCCTTAATTCTGTGGGTATAGTGGCATCATAAATTCTGTGGGCACAGTGGCATCATAAATTCTGTGGGCACAGTGGCATCATATTCTGTGGTCGCAGTGGCATCCTTAATTTTGTGGGACACAGTGGCATCCTTAATTCTGTAGGCACAGTGGCATCATTACTTCTGGAGGCACAGTGGCATCATCATTTCTGTGGGTACTGTGGCATAATTAATTCTGTGGTCACAGTGGCATCATAAATTCTGTAGGCACAGTGGCATCATTAATTCTGGGGATACAGTTGTGTCATTAATTCTGTGGGTATAGTGGCATCATAAATTCTGTGGGCACAGTGGCATCATAAATTCTGTGGGCACAGTGGCATCATATTCTGTGGTCGCAGTGGCATCCTTAATTTTGTGGGACACAGTGGCATCCTTAATTCTGTAGGCACAGTGGCATCATTACTTCTGGAGGCACAGTGGCATCATCATTTCTATGGGTACTGTGGCATAATTAATTCTGTGGTCACAGTGGCATCATAAATTCTGTAGGCACAGTGGCATCATTAATTCTGGGGATACAGTTGTGTCATTAATTCTGTGGGTACAGTGGCATCATTAATTCTGTGGGTACAGTGGCATCACTTATTCGGTGATCACAGTGGCATCACTTATTCTGTGGTCCCAGTGGCATCATTAATTCTGTAGGCACAGTGGCATCATTAATTCTGTGGGGCACAGTGGCATCATTAATTCTGGGGATACAGTTGTGTCATTATTTCTGTGGGACACAGTGGCATCATTAATTCTGTGGGACACAGTGGCATAATTAATTCTGTGGGTACAGTGGCATCATTAATTCTGTGGGTACAGTGGCATCATTAATTCTGTGGTCACAGTGGCATCATTAATTCTGTGGTCACTGGCATCATTAATTCTGGGGTCACAGTGGCATCATTCATTCTACATGCACAGTGGCTTCATTTTATTGTTTTAGTCAGCCTTAGAGCATAGCATCTGCAAGTAATGTTGAAGGGGAATAGTGTGTGGCAGTAATATAACAGGGGCCCAGTGAGTGGCAGAATTATTTTCAGGGGCACAGTGAATGGCAGTATTATTTTAAGGGGCACAGTGGGTAGCAGTAATATACCAGGGGCACAGTGGGTGGCAGGTTTATATTTAGGGCAAAGTATGTGGTAGTATATTCAGGGATACAGTGTGTGGCAGTAGTATATTCAGGGGTACAGTGTTTGCCAGTATTCGGGGGTACAGTGTGTGGCAGTATTATATTCAGGGGCCCAGTGTGTGGCAGTATTATATTCAGGGGCCCAGTGTGTGGCAGTATTATATTCAAGGGCCCAGTGTGTGGCAGTATTATTTTCAGGGGTACAGTGTGTGGCAGTAATATACCAGAGTCACAGTGTGTGGCAGTATTATATTCAGGGGCCCAGTGTGTGGCAGTAATATATTCAGGGGGTACAGTGGGTGGCAATATTATATTCAGGGAGTACAGTGTGTGGCAGTATTATATTCAGGGGTACAGTGTGTGGCAGTAATATACCAGAGGCACAGTGTGTGGCAGTATTATATTCAGGGGCCCAGTGTGTGGCTGTAATATATTCAGGGGCCCAGTGTGTGGCAGTAATATATTCAGGGGGTACAGTGTGTGGCAATATTATATTCAGGGGCCCAGTGTGTGGCAGTATTATATTCAGGGGTACAGTGTGTGGCAGTATTAAATTCAGGGTATACAGTGTGTGGCAGTATTATATTCAGGGGCCCAGTGTGTGGCAGTATTATATTCAGCGGCCCAGTGTGTGGCAGTATTATATCCAGTGGTTACAGTGTGCAGCAGTATTCAGGTTATACATCCTCCACACTTCAGTTGTTAGTTTGCTATTGCCTTCATGGCGCTGAGGCCGCTAGGTGTGCACCAAGCATTAGCATACAGCTTGGACCTTTACCGGATGGCAGACCTGGATAAGCGGACCCTCACTAAAAATAGGTGAGAACCCCTGGTCTATATATATTCCCTATCTATCTATGTCAGAGTTTCCCAACCATGGTGCCTATAGCTGTTGCAAAACTACAACTCCCAGCATGTTGGGGCGACACCATTTTCTACCGCAACGGGTGACACAAACCCTAGCAACGCCACTGGCTGTGAGTACACAGCGTGTGAGCTGCGGGGTCGCGATCCACTGCAGGCCGGCGCGATGACGTCACATCATCGCGCCGGCGCCCGGAAATCCCGTCCCCGCGGCCAGCATACTGTAAGTACTAAGAGTATGCTCAGGGCCCAGGGGATTTGGGGGACAGAATATGTGCCACTGTTAAGGGCACTATATCGTACAGGAGGAGGGGGGAGGGGGATTAAAAAACTTAGGGGAATTTTTTATGTGAGGGGCTGCAAGGCAAAGCACTGGGGGCACTATATGTGAAGAGCACATGACAGGGGGGCCCCCTGTGCTGTGCCCCTCACATATAATGCCCCCTGTGCTGTTTCCACACATATAAATGATATGTGTGGGGGGCACAGCACAGGGGGTATTATATGTGAGGGGCACAGCACAGGGGGCATTATATGTATGGGGCACAGCACAGGGGGCATTATGATATAATTCCCCCTGTGCTGTGCCCCACACATATAATGCCCCCTGTTCTGTGCCCACACATATAATGCCCCCATCATGCGCCCCTCATATAAAATGCCCCCATCCTGTGCCCCTCATATATAATGCCCCCATCCTGTGCCCCTCATATATAATGCCCCCATCCTGTGCCCCTCACATATAATGCGCCATCATGCACCCCTCACATATAATGCCCCCTGTGCTGTGCCCCTCACATATAATGCTCCTGTCATGTGCCCCAAACATATAATGCCCCCTGTGCTGTGCCCCTCACATATAATGCCCCCTGAGGGGACAGGGCAGGGGGCGTTATATGTGAAGGGTGCATGACAGGGGCATTATATGTGAAGGGCACAGCATGGGGCATTATATGTGAGGGGCGCATAATGGGGGCATTATGTGTGAGGGGTGCATGATGGGGGCATTATATGTGAGGGGTGCATGATGGGGGCATTATATATGAGGGGCACATGATCGGGGCATTATATGTGAGGGGCAAAGAACGGGGGCATTATATGTGAAGGGCACAGCACAGGGGGCCTTATATGTGTGGGACATATAACAGGAGCATTATTTGTGAGGGGCACAGCACGGGGGGCATTATATGTGAGGGGAACAGCAAAGGGCACATTATATGTGAGGGGCACAGCACGGGGGGCATTATATGTGAGGGGCACATGATGGGGGCATTATATGTGAGCGCATGATGGGGGAATTATATGTGAAGGGCACAGCACAGGGGGCAATATATGTTAGGGGCACAGGGCATTATTATGTGGGGGGGGAACAGGACGGTTCATAATTATTATATGTAGGGGCACAAGATGGGGCATTATTACTATATGTGAAGGCACAGAGTGTTCTGCATTTCAGAAATATATTGTAGATTATGAGGATTTTCTGGGGTGGTACATTTTTTTTTATGGGCAACAATACATTAGGGTATTTTATTCAGAGGGTGCACTGCACAGCAAGTTATATTCAGAGAGTGCAGTGTGTGGTAGTATTATATTCAGAGAGTGCAATGTGTGGTAGTATTATATTCAGAGAGCACAGTGTGTCGTAGTATTATATTCAGAGGTTACAGTGTGTGGTAGTATTATATTCAGAGAGTGCAGTGTGTGGTAGTATTATATTCAGAGGTTACAGTGTGTGGTAGTATTATATTCAGAGGGTGCAGTGTGTGGTAGTATTATATTCAGAGGGTACAGTGTGTGGTAGTATTATATTCAGAGAGTGCAGTGTGTGGTAGTATTATATTCAGAGAGTGCAGTGTGTGGTAGTATTATATTCAGAGAGTGCAGTGTGTGGTAGTATTATATTCAGAGAGTGCAGTGTGTGGTAGTATTATATTCAGAGAGTGCAGTGTGTGATAGTATTAAATTTAGAGGGCACAGTGTGTGGTAGTATTATATTCAGAGGGTGCAGTGTATGATAGTATTATATTCAGAGGGTACGGTGTGTGGCGTTATTATATTCAGAGGGTACAGTGTGTTGTTTGTTCAGGGGATACAGTGTGTCAGAATTATATTCAGAAGGTATGTGCCAGTATTATATTCGAAGAATACAGTGTCTGGCAGGTTTATAATTATTATTTTCATATAGAGGATCAGAATCGTAGTGAGGAGCTATCTGGGCGTCAAGTTCTGCAAAGATTTAGCTGGAACAAGTCCCGGTGGTATGTACATCTGAATTAGATAAGAGAAGACTATAGAGAAGACATCACCTGTAGTCACTGATATCATTCTATATCCTCCTGTGTGTGTCCCATCAGAGCTGGAGTCACTTGTAAGTTCTGCAGTAATGATGGGTAAAACAACAACTCCCAGAGCATCCCCTTACCACTACTTAGGTCATACTGGGAGCTGTAGTTTTAAATGGTAAAAACCTCTTTAGCACTTTCCCATTCTGTGGCAATTGGTATATTTGATTATTATTCTGACATATGAACATGGCCTAAGTCTTAAACAAGGTTAGGACTGTATGATACATTTAATAATATTGTAAGTTCCGTAATCTTATTTTCTGTCCGCCAACACAAAATACTCTAATAGTGCCCCTCCCGAGACTCGACTCTGGATCCGCCCCTGTCACAGGGGTGTACTCAACGATTTCCCCAGGTTTTAGAGAGTGCTTTTCAGGAGGCAGATAGTGTCTTTGCACCGCCCTCCGGTTCACAAAGAGGGTGCCTCCGTGGTGACAGTCCATTATAGTGCCGCAGCCCCTGATGCGGTCAAACTTGATGACTGTAGCTCTCCTGCGCTCAAGGGGAGGCTCGCCTTCCTTAGGTTGCTCGAGCCTGCGAATGTAGTATGACTCTAGCTGTTTGGTATCTTGCTGCTGCCGTTCCCTCTCCTCAAACGATAGCCGCCTCGGCCCGTAGCGCTCTAGCCTCTCCGCCCTCATCTGCTCTAGTATGGCAGCCACTTCGGCATCTCTTTGGGCTTTTTCTGACCGGGCCGGAGGAATGGGAGGCAGGGATTTCCCAGGCAATGGAAGGATATTTTCCCACTTATACTTGATGATGGCTGGCTCATCCCCGAACAACCATCTAGGGAGCGGGGGTGATGGTGGGCGCTCGGCTGACTGGTCTTGGGCGGCCGTGGCCTGTGGAGGTGGTGGGACCTTTGCCTCGGGGCTGGCTTCGGGGCTATTAGAAGAGGGAGTGGAGAAATCAGCTTCCGCTGGGGTACTCAATCCCGACTCCGTCGGGATTTCTGCCCACGGGCCCCAGGTGCGGTGATGGGGCGACAACCTCACAGGCGACGGGTCTCTGGAACTCCCGAGCGGCGTTGCGGCCCACTCGCCGTCATCCTCCGGCAACGGCACTTGGCAGTAGGCCTCGTTGGCCCCGAGGGACAGTCGCTGCAACTTCTCCGCCAGCTCCCGGAACATCTCCGATGCCGCCGTGGCAATCTTCCGACCCTCGGACTCCATCCTGAAACTCTCAGCACACATGTCGCTCTCGGTCTCCGCCATCTTTGCTCTCCTCTGTAGTACTTCCTGCAGACTGAAGAGGCCGCTGTATGCCTCCCCTTTTATGAAGGTCTCCACCAAAATGGCCGCCAGGCGGAAGTGCGTCATCAGCTGCGCCTGGGACCGGAAGTTGCACAGCAGCGTATCCTCTTCATCCAACCCCTTGGCAACAGGGGCTGGACTTCTTCCGTTCCACTTGGCTCTGGACACAACCACACTATTTCCCCGCCCAGGGGCGGGGCGACGACTTCGGCGGGAGTCCTTGGCGCTCTTTTCCAGAAGCTCTTTAACTCTTTCAGTTACTGGGAAGTTTTTGGCGCGAAGCATCATTTCTGTCTTTCCTTTACACATGGCGGTTCTTTGACTTTAGAGAACACTTCTCGTGACTAATAATGCAATAAACTTCACCTTCCCCACCACTTGTATTTGCACCTCGGCAGACAATTTGTTTTCTATGACACAGTCCCGTACACAGTTCAGACTTGGGGGAAGGACTTGATTTAGTGCCTGAATAGTTAAGGCGTACACCTGAATCCTGTTCGTGATGCCAAAAACGTGTGGTAACCACGAGTGAAACCCGCGACCGCCACTACGCTGGGGTTAGCTACTTGGTTCTTGGTGGGGTGGGGGGGTTTATGAACCCAGGGTCAGATGGTATTAACCCTTAATGTCGCGTGACGCCACTGTAGTCTTGGTATCTCCCGGGGTACTACAGGTCCGGGGAACTCCGTCTCCCCACAGGCTAGCAAGGAAAGAATGGACTCCACACTAGGTTGCAGTTTAACGGAGGCTTTACTAACTTGAAGATAGGTGGTACAATCTCCACAGCGCTCAACCAAAGTCTCCCAAAGGTTTAACAGACAGTCTCTAGAGGACCACACAGCTTGCAGTGCCTGGACTTGATATTGCATATATGCTTGGCTCTTACGGCCGGACTAGGAGTTTTAGCTATATTAGGCTTGAGATTAAAGTCACTTACTGAAGTGTCGGTAGATTTGTGGCTTTTCGCCGGAAGATAAAGAATTGTCCTTTAGGAATTCTCTGATCAAAGCTGAAGTAAAGGCTTAATATTAGTTGGGGTTACTTCATGCTTTTCTTATCTCTCTCTCTCATCTTTGCTCTCACTCCTCTGCGGATTCTTCACTCTGAACTCCACTCTGTGCTCTGAACTGAATGAATTGCTTTACTCCTCCTCTATTCCTCTCACAGGAAATGCCACCCATTATAAGGGAATGCTGAACTAAAGCCCATTGGCCAGGCAGCTGTGGATCATAGAGTTGTCTGTATCCCCTTTAGGATTTACAATAAAGTTACATACAAGTAATAACATAATATAACACCTGTGGCAGTGTGGCAAGGAAAGGGTGTATTTCCTTGGCTCGCCCTGCAGAAGCTCTCACCTGCTTCTTAAGTAATGAGGCAGGAGGGAAGGGAGGTGTGTATATGAGATGGAGACTCAGTCTAATGTGGGCTCTTCCTAGGAGACAGCATGTGGGCTGTAGGGAAGAGACAGAGCCTGCTGAGGAGTACACAGCCCGAGCTATGAGGGGCTCAAAGAGAGTGACATTGTGAGTAGAAGGTTGCAGGGGACATATGTTTATATCTTTTCTTTTAGAATTTCCTTTCTGTCTGACCACAGTGCTCTCTGCTGACACCTCTGTCCATGTCAGGAACTGTCTGGAGCAGAAGCATATTCCAATAGCAAACCTATCCTGCTCTGGACAGTTCCTGACATGGACAGATGTGTCAGCAGAGAGCACTGTGGTCAGACAGAAAGGAAATTCTAAAAGAAAAGAGATACCTCTAGAGCATACATCAGTTTATAAGTACTGGAAGGATTAAGATTTTTAAATGGAAGTAATTTACAAATCTGTTAAACTTTCTGGCACCAGTTGATTTAAAAAAAAAAAATCTAGTTTTCCACTGGAGTACCACTTTAACCTCTTAAGGACCCCGCATCATATCGCGGCGGGCCCGGCGTCATAGTGAAGTCGGAACCCGCCTCTAACAGCGCAGTGGCGCGCGCTATTAACCCTTTAGCCACTCAAAGCTGAGCCGCGCAGCTAAAAACGAAAGTAAAAGTGCCCGGCTAGCTCAGGGAGCTGTTCGGGATCATCGCGGTATAATGTCGGCATCCCGAACAGCTGTAGCACAGGAGGAGGTCTTCTTAAGTGTAAAAAAAAAAAAATCATTAACCCTTTCAATTATCCCTTCCCCTAATAAAAGTTTGAATCACCCGGCATTTCCAAGAATAAAAAAAACAGTGTAAATAAAAATAAACATATGTGGTATCATCGCGTGCGGAAATGTCCGAATTATAAAAATATACTGCTTTTTAAACCGCACATTCAATGGCGTATGCGCAAAAAAATTCCAAATTCCAAAATAGCGCATTTTTGATCACTTTTTATACCACAAAAAAGTGAATAAAAAGTGATCAATAAGTCTGATCAGAACAAAAATGATACAGCTAAAAACTTCAGATCACGGCGCAAAAAATGAGCTCTCATAGCGCCCGGAACACAGAAAAATAAAAAAGTTATAGGGGTCAGAAGATGACCATTTTAAACGTATAAATGTTCCTGCATGTAGTCAGGATTTTTTTCTGAAGTGATACAAAATCAAACCTATACAAGTAGGGTATCATTTTAACCGTATGGACCTACAGAATAAAGATAAGGTGTAATTTTTGCCAAAAAATGTACTGCGTAAAAACGGAAGCCCCCAAAACTTACAAAATAGAGTTTTTTTTCATCAATTTTGTCGCACATTGATTTTTTTTCCCGTTTCAACGTAGATGTTTGGGTAAAATGACTAATGTCATTACAAAGAAGAATTAGTGACGCAAAAAATAAGCCATCATATAGAATTTTAGGTAAAAATTTTAGAGTTATGATTTTTTTAAGTTAAGGAGGAAAAATTGAAAATGAAAAAACGGAAAAAGCCCGGGTCCTTAAGGGGTTAATGGAATGAGTAACCTCGTCTTTACAGAGAATTGCAGTGACCATACAGTGTGAGAAGAAATGGTAAAATATTGTCAGAAGGTTCCTCAGTAAGATTGTAAGAAAGCTCGGCTAACATCTTAAAGGTGTACTCCGGCCCTGAGACATCTTATACCCTATCCAAAGGATAGGGGATATGATGTCTCCCCATGGGGGTCCCGCCGCTGGGGACCCCCGCAATCTTGTATTCGCCACCCACCTGTTTGAGCTGCACACAGCGGTGCCAGCTCACAAACAGCCGGGTGGCGACCACGGGCCAGAGTATGAAGACCACCCCCCCCCCCGCCTCCGTGTGATGTCACCCCCCCGCCCCCCGTATGCAAGTCTATGGAATGGGGGGGTAGAGGAGTGTACATCGGTGACAGAGGGGGGGATGGCCAAGGTGGACATGGATGACAGGAGGGACAGAGGGGTGATTAGGGTGGAGGGACAATGGTGACAGATGTAGACTGGGGGGTGGTCAGAGGGGTGGATGGGGGGGGGGGACATGTGTTGCAGAGGAATGGACAGAGGTGGCCAAGGTGGACATGGATGACAGGATGGTGGACACGGGAGATATGGGGGTGAACAGGGATAACGGGGGAGGACAAGGATGACAAGGGGGATAAAAGAGGGGTGACAAAGGGATAGAGGGGTGAATAGGGGGGTAGACATGTGTTACAGGGGGGTGGACAGGGAGGGGTGGACATGGGTGACAGGGATAGACAGGGGGTGGACATGGATGACAGGGGTGAGGGGGGGTGGACGGGGTTAAGAAGGGGTAACAGAGGGTACGAAAGGGTACAGTACCTTTTGCCATTTTTCTTCACTACACTGGCACAGTAATCAGGCGCAGCTTCCACCTTCCTCCCCTCTCCGGCAGGGCAGCGACTCAGGGCTCCGACAGGGCACTCACTCACTGGGACGCTGGGGGGGGGGGAGGGGGACGCTGGGGCACGGGTCATTACACCGGCACGGTAATCCGGCAGAGCACCGCCAGTGCACTCACTCACTGGGCCGCTGGGGGGGAGGGGGATGCTGGGGCACGGGTCACTACACCGGCACGGTATACCGGCAGAGCACCGCCAGTGCACTCACTCACTGGGACGCTGGGGGTGTGAGGGGGGTGGACGCTTGGGCACGGGTCATTACACCGGCACGGTAATCCGGCAGAGCACCGCCAGTGCACTCACTCACTGGGCCGCTGGGGGGGAGGGGGATGCTGGGGCACGGGGCACTACACCGGCACGGTAATCCGGCAGAGCACCGCCAGTGCACTCACTCACTGGGCCGCAGGGTGAGAGGAATGCAGGGGGTTGCGATATGTGTGCACGCACAGCAAAGCGCACACATACTTCCCTTCCCCCCTGCGGTGCCATAAATTTCAGACGCGCAGGCCAGGCTGGTGAATAAAAAAATAAAATATTTGCCGTCAAAATCCCGCGGCACCCCAGTTGGAAATCACTGCTCTAGATAGTCTGTATACGATATCCGAACCAAAGTAGCTTATGTTGTAACAAGTTACTTCCTACTCACATGTATTGTTCTACTATAGTCAATTAACTAATAAGCTTGTAATGCTTTCTTACTAATGATATCTAATTGATATTCATTTATATATATCATTGTGTTTGTGAGGCTTCTTCCACCCTACAAAATTCTCAGTTTTTAAACATCCGTACGAAGTTCCGTCTGAAAATCAGCTGAAAACGTCAGTTACAAAATCCTATACTGTTGTTAGAAAATCCCTTCATAGTCTATGGGATTTTTCTAATAGCCGTTTTAACCCGTTATAGCCCGTTATTAAGAATGGCCGTTATTTTGTGACGGAAGATAGACACGGGAGAAATAGTTCATGAACCTGCATATCTTTATAATACCTGTCAGGGCCGCAGGCTGGGCCGTCCTCCTGCCCTGTACAGTAACACGGGCCGGACTGGCCTATTTGTCAACCAGGAAATATCCCATTTCAGCCGCTTACCCTGTGGGCCAGGCTGGATAAGAGCAAGCACCGCTACGCGCGTAATGACGCTCGGTCACGTCACACTCCCAGAACTCAAGGGCCTACGTTCTGACGCCGGCCCTAGGTATTCTGAGAGTGTGACGTGACCGAGCATCATTACGCGTGTAGCTGTGCTTGCTCTTATCTAGGGGAAGGTGCTGCCCTGAATCCCCGGCAACTAAAAAGGTACCAGCCGCGGTGGGGGTTGTCTAATCAGGGGGTAGTATCTGTCTACTGGGGGGGGGGGGGGTCTAATCTGGGGGTACTATCTGTCTACTGGGGGGGTCTAATCTGGGGGTTCTACCTACCTACTGGGGGGGGGGGTCTAATCTGGGGGTACAAACTGCCCACTGGGGAGTTCATCTGGGGGGACTACCTGCCTACTTGTGGGTTAATCTGGTGGTACTACCTGCCTACTGCGGGAGGGGGGGGGGGGGTTAATCTGGGGGTACTACCTGTCTACTGGGGGGGGGTCTAATCTGAGGGTACTACCTGTCTACTGGGGGAGGGGTCTAATTTGGGGGTACTACCTGTCTACTGGGGGGGTGTAATTTGGGGCTACTACCTGTCTAATGGGGGGGTCTAATTTGGGGGTACTACCTGCCTAATGATACATTTTCATAATTTTTCATAATTAATATTTTTATGACCATATTTCATAATTTTAACCCCTTAAGGACCGAGGTGATTTTGGCCTTAACCTCTTCAGGACATAGGGCGTATGGATACGCCCTGCATCCCGAGTCCTTAAGGACCGAGGGCGTATCCATACGCCCGTGGGAATTCCGGCCCCCACCGCTAGCCGGTTGGGGACCGGAGAAGGATGCCTGCTGAAATCGTTCAGCAGGCATCCCGGCATATCGCCCAGGGGGGTCATTATGCCCCCCTATGTCGGCGATCGCCGCAGATCGCTGGACAATTCATTCCAGCGATCTGCGGCGATTCCGGGTCAATCGGGTCTCCAGTGACCCGATGACCCGGAATTACTGGCTGTTCGGGGCCGTCTCTGACGGCCCCGAACAGCCAGAGCCTGCAGGGGTGAGGTGGCACTGGTGCCACCTCACGATCGCCCTGATTCGTCGGCCGGATTACCGGCCGACCAATCAGGGCGCCTGCTGCGGGTGTCACTCCCGCACCCGCTCCGCCCCTCTTCTGGAGGACGTGAGCGGGTGCGGGACGGGCACCCCGGGTGCTGGGGACCCCGATCCCCTGCGTTAATGTTGGGATCGTGGCCCCAGGAGCAGCGGCGGGACTGACCTGCAGCGTCTGGATCGTTGGAGGTGAGTGACAGCCTCCTGCTGTTGCTTAGCAACAGCTCCCAGCCTGCAAAAAGGGCATGCTGGGAGCTGTAGTTATGCAACAGCAGGAGGCAGACCACCACAACTCCCAGCATTCCCTTATGGGCATGCTGGGACTTATGGTTTTGCAACAGCTGGAGGCACATTCTTTCTATGGAAAAGTGTACCTTCAGCTGTTGTATAACTACAACTCCCAGCTTGCACAAACAGCTAAAGTGCATGCTGGGAGTTGTAGTGGTGCATCTGCTGGTTGCATAACTACAACTCCCAGCATGCCCGTTGGCTGTCGGTGACTGCTGAGAGTTGTAGTTTTGCAACAGCTGAAGGCACACTGGTTGGGAAACTCAGAGTTTTTTTTTACCTAACTCAGTGTTTCACGACCGGTGTGCCTCCAGCTGTTGCAAACTACAACTCTCAGCAGTCACCGTACACCATGCACCGTACATGCTGGGAGTTGTAGTTTTGCAACAGCTGGAGGCACACTGGTTGTGAAACACTGAGTTAGGTCACAAACTCAGTGATACATAACCAGTGTGCCTACAGTTGTTGCAAAACTGCAACTCTCAGCAGTCACCAACAGCCAACGGGCATGCTGGGAGTTGTAGTTATGCAACAGCTGGATGTCTCCCCAATGTGAACGTACAGGGTACACTCACATGGGCGGAGGATTACAGTAAGTATCTGGCTGCAAATTTGAGCTGCCGCAAACTTTCTGCTGCAGCTCAAATTGCCAGCGAGAAACTACTGTGAACCCCCGCCCGTGCGACTGTACCCTAAAAACACTACACTACACTAACACAAAAAATAAAATAAAAAGTAAAAAACACTACATATACACATACCCCTACACATCCCCCCTCCCCTCCCCAATAAAAATGAAAAACGTCTGGTACGCCACTGTTTCCAGAACGGAGCCTCCAGCTGTTGCAAAACAACTCCCAGTATTGTCGGACAGCCGTTGACTGTCCAGGCATGCTGGGAGTTTTGCAACAGCTGGAGGCACCCTGTTTGGGAATCACTGGCGTAGAATACCCCTATGTCCACCCCTATGCAATCCCTAATTTAGGCCTCAAATGCGCATGGCGCTCTCACTTTGGAGGCCTGTCGTATTTCAAGGCAACAGTTTAGGGTCACATATGGGGTATCGCCGTACTCGGGAGAAATTGTGTTACAAATTTTGGGGGGTATTTTCTGCTTTTACCCTTTTTAAAAATGTAACATTTTTGGGAAAACAAGCATTTTAGGTAAAAAAAAAATTTTTTTTTTACATATGCAAAAGTTGTGAAACACCTGTGGGGTATAAAGGTTCACTTAACCCCTTGTTATGTTCCCCGAGGGGTCTAGTTTCCAAAATGGTATGCCATGTGTTTGTTTTTTTTGCTGTCCTGGCACCATAGGGGCTTCCTAAATGCGGCATGCCCACAGAGAAAATATTGCGTTCAAAAAGCCAAATGTGACTCCTTCTCTTCCGAGACCTGTAGTGCGCCAGCAGAGCACTTTTCACCCCCATTTGGGGTGTTTTCTGAATCGGGAGAAATTGGGCTTCAAACTTTTAGGGGTATTTTCTGCTATTACCCTTTTTAAAAATAAAAAATTTTTGGGAAAACAAGCATTTTAGGTAAAATTTTTTTTTTTTTTTTTACATTTGCAAAAGTCGTGAAACACCTGTGGGGTATTAAGGTTCACTTTATCCCATGTTACATTCCCCGAGGGGTCTAGTTTCCAAAATGGTATGCCATGTGTTTTTTTTTTGCTGTTCTGGCACCATAAGGGCTTCCTAAAGGTAACATGCCCCCCAAAAACCATTTCAGAAAAACGTACTCTCCAAAATCCCCTTGTCGCTCCTTCCATTCTGAGCCCTCTACTTCGCCCGCCGAACACTTTACATAGACATATGAGGTATGTGCTTACTCGAGAGAAATTGGGCTACAAATACAAGTAAAAATTTTGTCCTTTTACCCCTTGTAAAAATTCAAAAATTGGGTCTACAAGAACATGTGAGTGTAAAAAATGAAGATTGTGAATTTTCTCCTTCACTTTGCTGCTATTCGTGTGAAACACCTAAAGGGTTAAAACGCTGACTGAATGTCATTTTGAATACTTTGGGGGGTGTAGTTTTTATAATGGGGTCATTTATGGGGTATTTCTAATATGAAGACCCTTCAAATCCACTTCAAACCTGAACTGGTCCCTGAAAAATACTGAGTTTGAAAATTTTGTGAAAAATCGGAAAATTGCTGCTGACCGTTGAAGCCCTCTGGTGTCTTCCAAAAGTAAAAACATGTCAATTTTATGATGCAAACATAAAGTAGACATATTGTATATGTGAACCAAAAAAAATGTATTCGTAATATCCATTTTCCTTACAAGCAGAGAGCTTCAAAGTTAGAAAAATGCAAAATTTTCAAATTTTTCATCAAATTTACGGATTTTTCACCAAGAAAGGATGCAAGTATGGACAAAAATTTACCACTATGTTAAAGTAGAATATGTCACGAAAAAACAATCTCGGTATCAGAATGATAACTAAAAGCATTCCAGAGTTATTAATGTTTAAAGTGACAGTGGTCAGATGTGCAAAAAACGCTCCGGTCCTTAAGGCCAAAATGGGCTCCGTCCTGAAGGGGTTAAGGACCAGAGCATTTTTTGCAGATCTGACCACTGTCACTTTAACCCCTTAAGGACTCAGCATTTTTCCGTTTTTGCATTTTCATTTTTTCCTCATCACCTTCTAAAAATCATAACACTTTCAATTTTGCACCTATTCAATTTTTTGTGCCACCAATTCTACTATGCAGTGACATTAGTTATGTTACCAAAAAATCCACGGCGAAACGGCGAAATCATTGTGCGACAAAATTGAAGAAAAAATTTCCTTTTGTAAATTTTGGGGGCTTCCGTTTCTACGCAGTGCATTTTTGGTAAAAATAACACATCATTTTTATTCTGTAGGTCCATACGGTTAAAATGATACCCTACTTATATAGGTTGGATATTGTATTACTTCGGAAAAAAATCATAACTACATCATGCAGGAAAATTTATATGTTAAAAATTCTCATCTTCTAACCCCTATAACTTTTTTAGTTTTCTGCATACAGGCCGGTATGAGGACTCATTTTTTGCGCCGTGTTCTGAAGTTTTTATCGGTACCATGTTTGTATTCATTTTTTCATGCTATAAGAAGTGACCAAAAATACACTATTTTGGACTTTGGAATATTTTTTGCGTGTAAGCCATTGAACGAGCGATTTAATTAACAATATATTTTTATAGTTCGGACATTTTCGCACGCAGCGATACCACATATGTTTATTTCGTTTTTTTATGGGAAAAGGGGTCAAACTTTTATTAGGGAAGGAGTTAAAGGGGTACTCTGGTGAAAACCTTTTTTCTTTTAAATCAACTGGTGGCAGAAAGTTAAACATATTTGTAAATTACTACTTTTAAATTTTTTTTTATCCTTCCTGTACTTCCTGATGACATCACGAGCACAGTTCTCTCTGCTGACGTTATTATAATAATAATAACACTTTATTTATTGTTGTCCTTAGTGGGATTTGAATCCAAGTCTCCAGCACTGCAAGGCAGCATGGTTGCTAAAACGGACACAGATGTTAGCAGAGAGCACTGTCTTCATGATGTCATCAGTGTTCCAAAAAAAAGGAATTTCCTCTGTAGCATTCAGCAGCTAATAAGTACTGGAAGGATTAAGATTTTTTTAATAGAAGTAATTTACAAATATGTTTAACTTTCTGCCACCAGTTGATTTAAAAGAAAAAAGGTTTTCACCAGAGTACCCCTTTTAAATGACCTTTGTTAACTTCTTTTTTTCACTTTTTTTTACAGTGTTATAGCTCCCATAGGGACCTATAACACTGCACACACTGATCTCCTATGCAGATCCCTGCAAAGCCATAGCTTTGCACGGATCAGTCAGATAGGGGCTCGATTGCTCAAGCCTGTAGCTCAGGCTTGGAGCAATCAATCGACGATCGGACGCCGCGGAGAGAGGTAAGGAGACCTCCGCCTGCGTCCCAGCTGATCGGAACATAGCAATTTTATCGCGATGTCCCGATCAGCCCTAGTGTGCTGCCGGGAAGCGTTTACTTTCATTTTCAGACGCGGCTTCAATTTTGATCGCCGCGTCTGAAGGGTTAACAGCGTGTGGCACAACGATCGATGCTGCGCGCTGTTAGCCCAGGGTCCCGGCTATGATTAGCAGCCGGGACCGACACGGTGTGACCCTGTTTTTCACACCGGGCTACGCCCTGAGTCCTTAAGAGGTTAAGCATTAATTACTCTGGGATGCTTGTACTTATGAATTTGATTCAGAGATTGTTTTTTCGTGACAAATTCAACTTTATCCTAGTTGTAAATTTTTGTCGATTCTTGCATCATTTCTTTGTGAAAAATTCAAAAATTTTATGAAAAATTAGAAAAGTTTGCATTTTTCTAACTTTGAAGCTCTCTGCTTGTAAGGAAAATAGGCATCTCAAATAAATTATATATTGATTCACATATACAATATGTCTACTTTATGTTTGCATCATACGGGAGATATCTTTATATTATTATATTATATACAATATAATATGTTTTCATCATAAATTGTGAATTCGGGTAGAAAAACAGACATGGTGCACATCTACAATCTTGTATAATGATCTGATTGCTTCTCAGCATAATATCAAAAACTAACAGGTTGTTAGTATACATTTTTGATCAAAAAGTACAAGCCCACTCGCCACGTCAAGGCCACCTATTTAGAGTGGGTCCCTAACGTCCCTAGCATAAAATGGCGCAGCACCGAGCGGCAACCACCACCGCCGCGACACCAATGCCCACAGGGGGGAACGACCCACCGGCAGAGCGGCCCCAATGCCACTCAAACCAGTCTATGGGCCGCACCCCCCCGCAGACACGGCACCACGGCAGCGACGGACACCGCACAGCACCACACCAGTGTGAACAAGGTGTAATGGCTCACTTACCATGCTCTCCCAGTCATACTGGGAGGCTGCTAGGAAAGAAATGACCCATGTGTAGCTAACTACTACTTATATAGGGTTGGGCTGAGGGGGTGGGTAAGAGTGCAGACAACATGTTCAAAAAAAAAAAAAAAGAGGGGATAGAAATCACAGTGTGAATTCAGGTAGAAAAACAGACATGGTGCACATCTACAATCTTGTATAATGATCTGATTGCTTCTCAGCATAATATCAAAAACTAACAGGTTGTTAGTATACATTTTTGATCAAAAAGTACAAGCCCACTCGCCACGTCAAGGCCACCTATTTAGAGTGGGTCCCTAACGTCCGTAGCATAAAATGGCGCAGCACCGAGCGGCGACCACCACCGCCGCGACACCAATGCCCACAGGGGGGAACGACCCACCGGCAGAGCGGCCCCAATGCCACTCAAACCAGTCTATGGGCCGCACCCCCCCGCAGACACGGCGCCACGGCAGCGACGGACACCGCACAGCACCACACCAGTGTGAACAAGGTGTAATGGCTCACTTACCATGCTCTCCCAGTCATACTGGGAGGCTGCTAGGAAAGAAATGACCCATGTGTAGCTAACTACTACTTATATAGGGTTGGGCTGAGGGGGTGGGGAAGAGTGCAGACAACATGTTCAAAAAAAAAAAAAAAAAGAGGGGATAGAAATCACAGTGTGAATTCGGGTAGAAAAACAGACATGGTGCACATCTACAATCTTGTATAATGATCTGATTGCTTCTCAGCATAATATCAAAACTAACAGGTTGTTAGTATACATTTTTGATCAAAAAGTACAAGCCCACTCGCCACGTCAAGGCCACCTATTTAGAGTGGGTCCCTAACGTCCCTAGCATAAAATGGCGCAGCACCGAGCGGCGACCACCACCGCCGCGACACCAATGCCCACAGGGGGGAACGACCCACCGGCAGAGCGGCCCCAATGCCACTCAAACCAGTCTATGGGCCGCACCCCCCCGCAGACACGGCGCCACGGCAGCGACGGACACCGCACAGCACCACACCAGTGTGAACAAGGTGTAATGGCTCACTTACCATGCTCTCCCAGTTTTCATCATAAAGTTGACATGTTTTTACTTTGGAAGACATGAGAGGGCTTCAGAGTTCAGCATCAATTTTCCAGTTTTTCACAAAATTTTCAAAATCGGAATTTTTCACAGACCATGTCAGTTTTGAAGTGGATATGAAGGGTCTTCATATTAGAAATACCCCACAAATGACCCCATTATAAAAACTGCACCCCCCAAAGTATTCAAAATGACATTCAGAATGTTTGTTTACCCTTTAGGTGTTTCACAGGAATAGCAGCAAAGTGAAGGAGAAAATTCAAAATCTCAATTTTTTACACTAACCTGTTCTTGTAGACCCAGTGTTTGAATTTTAACAAGGGGTAAAAGGAGAGAAATCCCCCCAAATGTGTAACCCAATTTCTCTCGAGTAAGGAAATACCTCATATGTGTATGTCAAGTGTTCGGAGGGCGCAGTAGAGGGCTCAGAAGGGAAGGAGCGACAATGGGTTTTTGCAGAGTGAGTTTTTCTGAAAGGATTTTTGGGGGGCATGTCACATTTAGGAAGCCCCTATGGTGCCAGAACAGCTGAAAAGCCCCCACATGGAATACTATTTTGGAAACTACACCCCTCAAGGTACATAATAAGGGCAGGGGTTTATGTAACAAGGGCAGGGGTTTACAGCAAGGAAACTTGCTGTAAACACCTGCCCATGTGAATGTACATTCACATGGGGGACGGGCAAAACTACAACTCCCAGCATGCCCTTTGGCTGTCCGATCATGCTGGGGGTTGTAGTTATGCAACAGCTGGAGGCACACTGGTTGCAAAACACAGTTTGTTACTTAACTCAGTGTTTCGCAACCCATGTGTCTCCAGCTGTTGCTAAACTACAACTCCCAGCATGCATGGTCTGTCAGTGCATGCTGGGAGTTATAGTTTTGCAACAGCTGGAGGCAAACAGGTTGGGAAACACTGAGTTAGGAAACAGACAATGCTTCCCAACTAGTGTGCCTCCAGTTGTTGCAAAACTACAACTCCAAGCATGCCAAGACAGTCTAGGCATGCTGAAAGTTGTAGTTCTGTAACATCTGGAAGAGCACAGATTGGAGACCAGTGCACAGTGGTCTCCAAACTGTGGCCCTCTAGATGTTGCAAAACTACAACTCCCAGCATGCCCAGACAGCCAAAGGCTGGGCATGCTGTGAGTTGTAGTTTTAAAACTCCTAGAAGCAACAGTGAAGATCACATTACAGCGATCTTCACTGCTGCATCTGATGCCACAGCTGCCTCCTCCACTTGTGCCTGCCGCCGGTCCCAGGTATGTGCCGTGGGCCACCCCATCACCCCCCCCCCCCCGCTCTGCCCGACTTCTAGGAACGGGCAGACTGAGGGAAATGAACTTTAAACCCCCCCCCAGTCAGCTGAGACACCCCCCCCCCAGTCAGCTGACACACTGTGATTGGTCCACAGGGACCAATCACAGGGATTGCTGACTAGGACCATCCACAGATGGTCCTGGGGGAGGCTTGCAGAAGTTGTCTCCTGCTGGTAACAGCGGGACTTCTGCCAGCTAACCCATGCGATGCCGCGCATCGCCGGGTTAACTGAATGCCTTTTATAAACGGCGGAATGCGCGAAGGACCTGCCCAATCGGACGTTTATATAAGGCATTCTGTGGGAAGGGGTTAGTTGAGTTATTACCGTACGACAAAGTGCTCCACCAATCAGAGGCTGAGCAGTGCTATTGGCTGTCTGGGCATGCTGGGAGTTGTAGTTATGTGAAACCATATTCAACTGCGGCTCTTCATACATTTGGGGCACCTTACTCCGAGATATTTTTGTTTCTCACTGACATATAAAACACTGATTTATAATAAATTCCCTACTTTGTCTATTATAACAATAATTACAACTATTGGAATATTTGTCTAATAAAAATGTTTATTCATCTTTTCCAGTGTTCATACATACAGGTTGGTGGTGAATACCCATAGTATACTGGCGATGATGGTAATGACACCTTTAATCTCGGGGATATTGACAATTAGGATGGCAACGGTGACCCGTCCCAGGAACTGTCTGACCGAGTTAATATAGTCCATCGGTCCGGTGATGCTGGTCACTATCCCCCTTGGCATAACCCACGTCAGAAGCTGGAGTGTGATGGCGATCCAGGTGAGCCTGTCACTGAAGAAGCCGATCCAGCTGATGGCGGTGGGGTTACAGATCACGTAAAGAAGCTCTATAGTGCTGTTGGTGGTAATCCAGGTCACAAACTCATTGACTGGGTTCATCCAGGCAAGCAGGGAGCTGCTGGTGATGGTGGGGATCCAGAAGATCAAGTCAGTGGTGGTGTCTATCCAGGACAGCAGGTCACTGATGATAGTAGCAAACGAGATCAGGTCGTCAACAGCATCTATGAACCGGTCCAGCAGGTTGTTATCGATGGGAATATAGCATAGCAGGCAGATGATCATGTCACCATAAGTGCTGATCCAGCCAAGATAGTTTTTGATGATGGCCGCCCCGCTCTGCAGGTTGTTGGTAATGGAATCCCAGTTGATCGCGTCGTTGCTGGCAGTGGTGTCATTACTCCCCAGGACAGGGGTGATCTTTCTGATCCTGGTCCTGGTCCAGATGGGACACTTCATGTCGCTGCTGGCAGAGGTTTGATTACTCACCAGGACAGGGGTGATCTTTCTGATCCTGGTCCTCGTCCAGATGGGACACTTCATGTCGCTGCTGGTAGTATTCAAGCTGGGCAGATCTCTGATGGTATCGTTCTGCCCTTGCAGGTGGCTGGAGGTGATATTCCGGCTCGGTTGGTTGCTGGTGATTTCAAACCAGAAACTCGGGCCGGTGGTGAAGAGGGAACCCAGGAGGATGGTAACTGTCCAGCACATGCTACAGGCCAAATTGACCTCATCCCTGCTGATGTGGTCCCCTCGAATCATGATAAAATAAAATAAAAAGCGCAAGGAAACAATATAGAAACACTAGTGCTCGCTAGATTGCAGTCCTCAGAGTAAGGCCTCTGGGGCTCTGCACCTCTTTTTCCAGCTATCACCATTTGTGAAGTCACATGTGTGATGTCATACGGAATGTCACTGCTCTGAGGACAGGTGTAAACATGGACATTTACATCCATTTGTTTTATAGGGTGAAATAAGCTTTTTATTATTAAATAAAGGTATAGAAAACTCGGGGTATAGGGTGTTTTTTTTTTGGGGGGGGGGGGCGGTGACTTTATACGGAGGACTGGGTATTTGGGTGGGAACGAACATCACTTTATAACATAGACAAACAAATATAATATAATATACAAATATAAATACAAATATTAATAAAATTCTGACAAAAAGTCCAACGTTATCTACAGATTTGGGTAGTCTGGCAGGAGGATTCCTCATTTTTGAGAATAGGAGGAGGAGGAAAGTGATGGTGGGGGAAGAATACACAGCTCCCGAATTGATCAGAACACTACAGCTCTGCTTCATTGGGAGTAGTCACCAACACCCCAACCACCATGTTTCTTTTTTTCCCCTATATATTGCAACTTATTCCTTCTGCATATATACCTACAAACGCCAAAAGCGTAACCCCGACACCAAATAAAGTACAAATCGATGTATGAAAATGTATATTTTTTTTATTAATAAAAGAACATGATTCTAAAAATGTACATAATAGACTAAATAAAATAAATATATATCAATATATGTTAAAACATTTGGCTGCAAATAATGGCTACAGGTTCGGAATTTATATAATAGTGACCCAATAGAAAAGGAATAACACACCTGTCCAAATAGTAAGCCGCTGGGTCGGAAGTGACGTTGGACACCGCGGCACTCGTGTGATGGAGCACGCAACGCGCATTCACATTATAGAGTGGGTTCGGCAACGAAAACATGGCCACAGTCACTCATACTGCGCATGCGTGCACAAAAAAATTCTAGGGGGAAAGACAGATCGCTGCTAATGGAGGGATATACAAAATAAGTTGAACATCGGACCCAGGGCTAAATAATACAAAGAATGAAAATATATAGTGGGAGAACTGACTGTGAAGGCAATAACATGGCTATAAATAATGCATATACATTTGAGATAATAGCAAGAATGATTATTATAATAATCCAGGGGCATATGAAAGCATAAAAAAATTACAAGGATGTGATAACATGCATAATGGTAAAACAAATACCGTAAATAGCGCATGCAACATATACAAAAATGAGAAAAATATTTTTGTAAAAAAATATATTTGTAGAAGTGTATACCGTATTTTTCGCCCTATAGGACGCATCGGTATATAAGACACACCCAATTTTAAAGGCGCAAAATCTAGAAAAAAAAAATTCTGAACCCAACAGTTATCTTCAACCTGCGGACCTCCAGATGTTGCAAAACAACAACTCCCAGCATGCCCGGACAGCCGTTGGAGGTCCGCAGGTTGAAGACCACTGGATAGGAGGTAATACTCACGTGTCCCTGCTGCTCCGGACCCGTCACCGCTGCCCTGGATGTCGCTCCTTCGCTGTCGCCGCGTCCCCGTGGTATCCCCGACGCTCCGGACGTCTTCTTCCCTGGGATCCACGCTCTCCGTCGCCGTCATCATCACGCGATCGGTGATGTCCTGTATTAGCCGCGGGTCCCGGCCGTTGATGGCCACCGGGACCGCCGCGATAGGTGTGTGTATTCGCCGTGTAAGATGCACCAACTTTCCCCCCCCCCCCCCCCCAGTTTTGGAGAATAAAAAGTGCGTCTTATACGGCGAAAAATACGGTAAATGAATCTTGATTAGTGTGCAGGAATGATGTATACTAAATCCAAATGGATAGGAGCAGTGCCTGAAGAGTGCAGGAATATATAGAGCATGCAATACAATACATACATATACAAAAGATATAAAAAGTGCAGAGATATAGTGCATATAGTACAATGCATATATATATATATATATATATATAGATAGATACATAGATATACACAAAACATGCATAATATAAAAGGATCCTGCATGTCAGAGGCCATATGCCCAGCAGAGGTGAGTGGATTAGGCATGTTAGGGTCTCATCCGACAAGAGGCCACCTCCGTGTGGTGGATGGGGACACGTTTTGATCAAAAAGTGCGCTAAGAGCCTCGATTTTTTTGACAAAGAGAGCTGCTGCTGCAACCTTATTTTTTGTATACTTTATATACGGTACATACTACTGAAATTATATTGTTCAGAAAATGGTGTAAATCTTTTTTATTGAGTAACGAAAACTGAGATTGGAAACCTTTTCAAAAATGTCTTTTATTTCTTTCCTATTAAAAATTATATAAAAAAAAAAAAAACTCTACACAAAAAATGTATATAAACTATATACTCATTATCGACCGCCAGTTTATAGAATCATTGGGGGAGATTTCTCATTAGGGTCTGTTGTAGACACAGATCTGCCCCTTTACACAATTTACAAAAGTTGTGCACGTCGTTTGATAAATTTTGCGCAAATATATAACCCCCTCCCCCCCTGGCTCTACCGTGCACGCCTTCTCTACCTCCACGGCACTGCTCACATAGCTAGAAGTGCTGGAGCAGCAGTGTGCGCCGAACAAAACTCTGCACAATAGTAAAATTATAAATATTTATAAAGTACACAGAGGGTAGATTCTAAAAGAATTTTGCGGCACAAAAAAATCAATTTTGCGCCAAAATTTTGGCGCAAAAAATATTGAACACATTTCAAAGAGCTTTGTGCCGCGGTTTACACCGTTCACGTCAGTTTTGTAAAAGTGGGTGTGTCCACGTATATTTTCTGCTTTACATGATGGGCACTAGGTCTTCTCCAGGAAACTATAGACCGGTAAGTCTAACGTGCATTGTGGGTAAATTGTTTGAAGGATTTATACGGGATTACATACAGCAATACATAGGGGATAATTGTATTATAAGTGATAGCCAGCATGGGTTTACTAAGGATAGAAGTTGTCAAACCAATCTAATTTGCTTTTTTGAAGAGGTGAGTAGAAGCCTTGACAGAGGAATGGCTGTGGATATAGTGTTTCTGGATTTTGCTAAAGCGTTTGATACTGTCCCTCACAGACGTCTGACAGGTAAGTTAAGGTCTTTGGGTTTGGAAATTTTAGTTTGTAACTGGATTGAACACTGGCTCATGGATCGTACCCAGAGAGTGGTGGTCAATGATTCGTACTCTGATTGGACCCCGGTAATTAGTGGTGTACCCCAAGGTTCTGTACTGGGACCGCTGTTGTTTAATTTATTTATCAATGATATAGAGGATGGTATTAACAGCTCTGTTTCTATCTTTGCAGATGACACAAAGCTTTGTAGCACAGTACAGTCTATAGAGGATGTGCATAAGTTACAAGATGACTTGGATAGACTAAGTGTCTGGGCCTCCACTTGGCAAATGAGGTTCAATGTGGATAAATGTAAAGTTATGCATCTGGGTACTAATAACCTGCATGCATCGTATGTCTTAGGGGGGATTAAACTGTCAGAGTCACTGGTAGAGAAGGATCTGGGTGTACTTGTAGATCACAGACTACAGAATAGCATGCAATGTCAGGCTGCTGCTTCCAAAGCCAGCAGGATATTGTCACGTATCAAAAGAGGCATGGACTCAAGGGACAGGGACATAATACTCCCCCTTTATAAAGCATTGGTACGGCCTCACCTGGAATATGCTGTTCAGTTTTGGTCGCCTGTACATAAAAGGGACACTGTGGAGCTGGAAAGGGTGCAGAGACACGCGACTAAACTAATATGGGGCATGGAACATCTTAGCTATGAGAAGCGATTAAAGGAGTTACAATTGTTTAGTCTTGAGAAGAGACGTTTAAGGGGGGATATGATAAACGTATATAAGTATATTAATGGCCCATACAAAAAATATGGAGAAAAACTGTTCCAGGTTAAACCCCCCCCCCCCCCCAAAGGACGAGGGGGCACTCCCTCCGTCTGGAGAAGAAAAGGTTTAGTCTCAAGGGGCGACACGCCTTCTTTACCATAAGAACTGTGAACTTATGGAACAGTCTACCTCAGGAACTGGTCACAGCAGGAAAAATTTACAGCTTTAAAACAGGATTAGATACATTCCTGGAACAAAATAACATTAATGCTTATGAAGAAATATAAAATCCCATCCCTTCCCCAATATCGCGCCACACCCCTACCCTTCAATTCCCTGGTTGAACTTGATGGACATATGTCTTTTTTCGACCGTACTAACTATATAACTATGATATTTTCAAAGGGGTGAGAGTCCAGTTTACATAAAAAATTTCATACCGGAAATCACAGAAATTGTGTTGCAGTTTTACTGTTTTTTGGGTTTTTTTTCTTTGTTTTTGTGGGAAAAGATGTTATTTAAGTAATTATAAAAAAAAAAAAAAAAAAACTATTATTGAAAATGGCATTAAAAAAAATAAAAAATAATATATATATATAATTATTATTTTTCTTTTTTTTTTTTTTTTATTGGTCACTGCACCTGCACTCACATTTAAGCTCAGAAATGTTTTATTTATACAGTTATCACTGGGCACTAGTAACCATGGAATATTTTGTGAGATGTTTCCGCCAGAATTTTCTGTGATGTAAAATTTGGCGCAAAAAAAAAAATCCAATGTGGCTGCGAAAATGAATTTTCACATATTTTCAAAGCAGCACAAGAGATCTTTGAAAATGTGAGGAGAACATGTGTGCGACATGTGTATGGAGCAGAGCTGAATGTGTGATTATGTATAAGCATGACCACGCACACACTCAACTTGGCTACATACACCTGATCACTCACTCAGCTCTGCTGCATTTACAAAATCATACACTCAGCTCTACTACATATACACAATCACACACTCGGCTCTGCTACATAGACACAATCACACATATACATTGGGGGAAATTTATCATTGTTGTAGGTACATGTTTTTTGTAGATTGTTTTGGTTGGTCTAAATTTGGTGCAATTGCAAGGCACATGATAAATTTTGTGCAAAGTTCTAAATCTCCACACAGAGTACACCTGAGCTGCACCTCACAGGAAAAGTGGACATAGGGATTTTGTTCTATTGCTTTGAGGCTTGGATTCCATTGAGGTTTTTTTGTTCACCAGCAAAAACGCCAGAAGAACTGTCACAGCTTTTTCCTGCATTTTTTCAGTTTTTCTTGTGTTCTTTTTCTTGCGTTTTTGCTGGTGTGTGGTAACAATCATTTTTGGATCCTGTGGCAATTTTTTTTACTGCCTTCAGGTACCACTCCATGGGTCAGATGCAGAGCGCCCAGTCCAGAGTGTAAGGAGGTGAGGAGTGATATATAGCGTATACAGGGTGCAGAGCATCACTACTTACCTACGCCAGCTGTATAGCATACTGGGGTACATAGTGTACCCATCAGGGATGTGGAAATCCTATCGCCCGACGCCCGGGACAAGTAGTTTTGGGCGCCGGGCAGGTGAATTGTTCATAGATTTAGCCCTGTATCGGGCGAGCAGGGACAGACAGACTTCCCCCTTATTTTTCTTTAATGTCGGTGTAAGGCGCAGGAGCCGATGGAAGTCTCACACCGGCACTCAGAGTGTATGGAGGGGGCGGTGGCCTCCAGCTGACATAGAGTCCACTTATCTCCCCTCCCGGAGGATGGACGGAGCTCAGAAGACACAGCAGGGTGAGAGAAAGGATGTAGACAGCTCCGTGCACAGCTCTATCCCTCCCCCTCCCCCTGATCTGTCTCCCCAGGACCTAATCCACCACGGGGAGGTTGCTAGTTTGCACAGGGAAAACACAGAGCAGGGGGGAGGGGGAGGACGGAAATCTCACCTCACACCGGCGGTGACTACAGCTCTGATGTCCACTCATGGCCGGATCAGGTGAGGAGGCCGAGAATGCAGGCGGCGGCAGGAAGGGTGGTTGTATATGTATGGTGTGAGTGTATGTGTGATGTGTGTATGTAATGTATGATGGGGGGGCAGCGGCAGGTGTATGTATGATGTGTGCATATGTATGGTGTATATCAGTGTTACCCAACCAGGCTTCCTCCAGCTGTTGCAAAACTACAACTCCCAGCATGCCCTGGGCATGCTGGGAGTTGTAGTTTTGCAACAGCTGGAGGAAGCCTGGTTGGGAAACACTGGTGTATATGTATGGTGTGAGTGTATGTGTGATGTGTGTATGATGTCTGTCTGTGTGTGATGTGTATGTAATGTGTGATGTGTGTATGGTGTATATGTATGGTGTGAGTGTATGTGTGATGTGTGTATGATGTCTGTCTGTGTGTAATGTGTATGTAATGTATAATGTGTGCATGGTGTATATGTATGGTGTGAGTGTATGTGTGATGTGTGTATGATGTCTGTCTGTGATGTGTGTATGATGTCTGTCTGTGTGTGATGTGTATGTAATGTATAATGTGTGTATGATGTCTGTTTGTGATTTGTATGTAATGTGTGATGTGTGTATGATGTCTGTCTGTGTGATGTGTATGTAATGTGTGATGTGTATGTAATGTAATGTATGATATGTGGGGGGGGGGGGCAGCAGCAGCAGGCCTATGTAAGATATGTGCATATGTATGGTGTATATATATGGTGTGAGTGTATATGTGTATGATGTCTATGTGTGATGTGTGTATGATGTCTGTCTGTGTGTGATGTGTATGTAATGTGTGATGTGTGTATGGTGTATATATATGGTGTGAGTGTATGTGTGATGTGTGTATGATGTCTGTCTGTGTGTGATGTGTATGTAATGTATAATGTGTGTATGATGTCTGTTTGTGATGTGTATGATGTCTGTCTGTGTGATGTGTATGTAATGTATAATGTGTGTATGATGTCTATGTGTGATGTGTATATGATGTCTGTCTGTGTGATGTGTATGTAATGTAATGTATGATATGTGGGGGGGCAGCAGCAGCAGGCCTATGTATGATGTGTGCATATGTATGGTGTATATGTATGGTGTGAGTGTATGTGTGTATGTAATGTATGATGTGGGGGGGGGGGCAGTGGCGGGGGTGTGTGTATGGGGATATGGGGGCAGTGGCTGGTGTATGTATGATATGTGTATGCATGAATGTTTTGTATAGGAGCGGACTGTCACGTCGGGCATTAGGGCAGTTGTGCCATATAATTTTATTTATTTTCAGTGGCACCCGCACTATATTGCACCCCCAGAATCCCGCCCCCTTCATACTCACCCGTCAACCAAGAGCCCCACGGATGCACACAAACACGCCCGAACCAAAACTACAACTCCCAGCATGTTACACCATAACCTAAACTGTAGAACTATAAAGTGTAACATGCTGGGAGTTGTAGTTTTGGTTCGGGTCAGCTGCAGAGCCATAGGCTGCATCAGGGCATGCTGGGTGTTGTAGTTACTAACTGCAATTCCCATTATTCCTTGACACAGCCTATGGCTCTGCAGCTGACACAAACCAAAACTACAACTCCCAGCATGTCCTACAATAACCTTAACTGTCCTACTATACAGTGGAACATGCTGCAACACCCACACAACCATAGGCTGTATCAGGGCATGCTGGGAGTTGTAGTTATCTAGTAACTAAATGCAACTTCCAACATTTTCTGACACAAAATGCACCACATAAACTGGAGAAGCAGAACACCCCCCCCCCCAGTAACACATAAGTCCCTATTGAGACTGAAAAATAGTGATTAAAATATTTAAAAAGTGCGTATATATGTGAATAAGCCCCTTTCCTAATAAGTTTCCAATTTTCTTTAAATAAAAATAATGTAGAAAAATAAACATAAGTGATATCGCTGCATGTGGAAATGTCCAGACTATTAAAATATAATGTTAATTAAACCGTATGGTGAACGGTGTAAATGTAAAGAATAGTCCAGAATTGCTCATTTTTGGTCACTTCATGTGAGAAATATTTTATAAGGTGATCAAAAAGTTACATCTAGACTTATCTGGTCTTGTCTCGGGTGTAAGAGGCGCTACAGCTCTCCCGCCACTAATAGTCTGACATACTGCGATCGCCTATTAACCCATTAGATCACCGCTGTCAGCAGTGTCTAAAGGATCTTATATCCATCCCTGGTGGTCTAGTGGGGGGGGATCAGACTATTTTGGTTGAAATTATTTCATCAATCAGGACAAGTGGATTTTCTTGAGGGACAAGTAGATTGTGTTCCGCTTTAGTCCCTTGAACAAGTAGTTTTTTTTTTAATTTCCACACCCCTGACCCATGCAGTGGCGGATCCAGGGGGGGGGGGGGGTACAACGGGGCAATTATCCCCCCCCCCCCCCCCGAGATTGCTGCCCCCTAGAATGGTGGGGTGGTGGGGTGACACCCTGTCCCAGCGCTCATCCCTGTCACAAGCTATATTTGTATACTCAGTCTGCAGTGCAGAGGGAGCGTGCACACAGCGTGTCTGTGGAGTTATCGGCACTTACTCGGCTTCTCTTCCCCCTGATTGGCAGCTTTCTACTGCTCTGCTTGGGTCATGTGACACCAAAACATCACATGACCCCAGCAAGCAGGAAGTGTCTGGAGGATACAGGAGCCCAGCAGTGTTCTAAGGCAGGTAAGATAAACTACCCCCCACCATCCATGCCCACCCTTTTCCAGCATCATCCCTCCCCCCTTCCCAGCACAATCCCTGCTCACCCCCCCCTTTCTCACCAGAGGTGCCCCCAGCTGTTGCAATACTACAACTCCTAGCATGCTGGGAGTTGTAGTTTTGCAACAGCTGGAGGGTTGGAAAACACTGACATAAATAAGTGTTTCCCAACCAAGGTGTCTCCAAAGCAAAGCTACAATGCTGTCCAGGCATGCTGGGAGTTGTAGTTTTGTAACAGCTGGAGTCCCCCTGGTTAGGAAACATTGATCTATGTCCTATATCAGGGGTACTGAACTGGCAGACCACGGTCCAGATCCGGACTGCGTCCCCCAGTCATTCGGACCATCCGCTGGATCTCCCCTTATTCATTTGTAGCTGTGTCTTTAAGACGCCAATACAAATGAATAGCCGCGGCCCGGAGCGAGGGAGCGATGTGTCCCTGCCCTGCGCTTCTCCTATGATGCAGGTAGCACCATTAGCTGCCTGCATCATCTGCTCTGGCCAGGCCTGACTAGAAGAGGCCAGAGCAGCGGAGCAGTGCGGGACCTGGGACGGCGATTCTAAGCTCTCAGGTAAAAATTTGTGTTCCCCCATCTGTGACTCTCCAGTTATTGTAGAACTACAGCTACCATGATGACCTTTTGTCTGTGCATGATGGGAGTTGTAGTTTTACAACAGATGGAGAGTTACAGTGGCAAAGTTCATATGGGGGCACAGTGGCATCATTAATTCTGTGGGTACAGTGGCATCATTAATTCTGTGGGTACAGTGGCATCATTAATTCTGTGGGTACAGTGGCATCATTAATTCTATGGGTACTGTGGCATCATTAATTCTGTGGGTACAGTGGCATCATTAATTCTGTGGGTACAGTGGCATCATTAATTCTGTGGGTACAGTGGCATCATTAATTCTGTGGGTACAGTGGCATGATTAATTATGTGGGTACAGTGGCATGATTAATTCTGTGGGTACAGTGGCATGATTAATTATGTGGGTACAGTGGCATGATTAATTCTGGGGTCACAGTGGCATCATTAATTCTGGGGTCACAGTGGCATCATTCATTTTATAGGCACAGTGGCATCATTCATTATGTGGGAACAGTGGCATCATTAATTCTGGGGTCACAGTGGCATCATTCATTCTGGGGTCACAGTGGCATCATTCATTCTGGGGTCACAGTGGCATCATTGATTCTATAGGCACAGTGGCATCATTAATTCTGTGGGCACAGTGGCATAATTAATTCTGGGGTCACAGTGGCGTAATTCATTCTATAGGCACAGTGGCATCATTCATTCTGTGGGTACAGTGGCATCATTCATTCTGTGGGCACAGTGGCATCATTAATTCTGGGGTCACAGTGGCATCATTAATTCTGTAGGCACAGTGGCCACTGTACCCACAGAATTAATCATGCCACGGTACCCACAGAATTAATCATGCCACTGTGACCACAGAATTAATGATGCTACTGTGACCACAGAATTGATGATGCCACTGTGACCACAGAATTAATCATGCCACTGTACCCACAGATTTAATGATGCCACTGTGACCACAGAATTAATGATGCCACTGTACCCACATAATTAATCATGCCACTGTACCCACAGAATTAATCATGCCACTGTACCCACAGAATTAATGATGCCACTGTGACCACAGAATTAATGATGCCACTGTACCCACAGTGGCATCATTAATTCTGTGGGTACAGAATTAATGATGCCACTGTGACCACAGAATTAATGATGCCACTGTACCCACAGTGGCATCATTAATTCTGTGGGTACAGTGGCATGATTAATTCTGTGGGTACAGTGGCATGATTAATTCTGTGGGTACAGTGGCATGATTAATTCTGTGGGTACAGTGGCATGATTAATTCTGTGGGTACAGTGGCATGATTAATTCTGTGGGTACTGTGGCATCATTAATTCTGTGGGGACTGTGGCATCATTAATTCTGTGGGTACTGTGGCATCATTAATTCTGTGGGTACAGTGGCATCATTAATTCTGGGGTCACAGTGGCATCATTCATTCTATAGGCACAGTGGCATCATTAATTCTGGGGTCACAGTGGCATCATTCATTCTGGGGTCACAGTGGCATCATTCATTCTGGGGTCATAGTGGCATCATTCTTTCTATAGGCACAGTGGCATCATTAATTCTGTGGGCACAGTGGCATCATTAATTCTGGGGTCACAGTGGCATCATTCATTCTATAGGCACAGTGGCATCATTAATTCTGTGGTCACTGGCATCATTAATTCTGGGGTCACAGTGGCGTCATTCATTCTATAGGCACAGTGGCATCATTTCATTGTTTTAATCAGCCTTAGAGCATAGCATCTGCAAGTAATGTTGCAGGGGAATAGTGTGTGGCAGTAATATAACAGGGGCCCAGTGTGTGGCAGAATTATTTTCAGGGGCACAGTGGGTAGCAGTAATATACCAGGGGCACAGTGGGTGGCAGGTTTATATTCAGGGCAAAGTATGTGGTAGTATTATATTCAGGGATACAGTGTGTGGCAGTAGTATATTCAGGGGTACAGTGTGTGCCAGTATTATATTCGGGGGGTACAGTGTGTGGCAGTATTATATTCAGGGGCCCTGTGTGTGGCAGTATTATATTCAGGGGCCCAGTGTGTGGTAGTATTATATTCAGAGAGTGCAGTGTGTAGTAGTAATATTAATTTTAGAGGGCACAGTGTGGTAGTATTATATTCAGGGGCACAGTGTGTGGTAGTATTATATTTAGAGGGTGCAGTGTATGATAGTATTATATTCAGAGGGTACGGTGTGTGGCGGTATTATATTCAGAGGGTACAGTGTGTTGTATATTCAGGGGGTACAGTGTGTCAGAATTATATTCAGAGGGTGTGTGCCAGTATTATATTCGAAGAATACAGTGTCTGTCAGGTTTATAATAATTATTGTTTTCATATAGAGGATCAGAATCATAGTGAGGAGACGTCTGGGCGTCTGCAGAGAGAAGATTTAGCTGGAACAAGTCCCGTGGTAAGTACATCTGAATTAGATAAGGAAAGACTATAGAGAAGACGTCACCTGTAGTCACTCATATCATTCTGTATCCTCCTCACTATGTCCTATCAGAGCTGGAGTCACTGCAGTTATGATGGGTGAAACAACAACTCCCAGCATCCCCTCACAACTGCTTAGGTCATACTGGGAGCTGTAGTTTTAAATGGTAAAAACCTCTTTAGCACTTTCCCATTCTGTGGCAATTGGTATATTTGATTATTATTCTGACATGTGAACATGGCCTAAGAGTCTTAAAGAAGGTTAGGACTGTATGATACATTTAATAATATTGTAAGTTCCGTAAGCAACACCTTGTTTTCTGTCCGCCAACACAAAATACTCTAATAGTGCCCCTCCCAAGACTCGACTCTGGATCCGCCCCTGGACCCATGTATACCATTCAGGAGCCAAGCAAGGAAAGAGTTAACTCACGCTGCTGCTGAGCAGCAGAACTACGGTTCTAGGTCAGGAAACCGGAGAAATGAATGGAAAAAGAGTTCCTCTCAATGACTGCGCTGGTCCAGGATTGAATGAAATTGTTTTATTATATACAGTGCAACGCGTTTCGATCCCGAACAGGGATCTTCATCAGGCATAGTGTACATACTGGAAAATACTTGCTTTTATAAGACAACAATTGAAGAAAAAAAAAAAGGGGGGGGGGGGGGCGATGACAACTTCCGGAGTGCCGTAGAAGCTGTGTGCAAAAAACATACACATTAATAAAACTAAAATAGCATAAAACAATTGAATAAATAAGTAAAATAATTGTAATGAAAGGCCTGATATATTGTCTAAATAAAAACCAATATAATACATTTATTTAATTAACCCCTTAAGGACGCAGGACGTACTCAAACGACACCTTTTCCGAGTCCTGTCATATCCCGGCCCCCCGCCGCTAGCCGGAGGGGTGCCGGAGCCGGATGCCTGCTGAAATCGTTCAGCAGGCATCCCGGCATATCGCCTAGGGGGGTCATGATGACCCCCCATGTCGGCGATCGCAGCGCATCGCTCGCCAATTCAGACGAGCGATGCGCTGCGATTCCGTTCCCCGCCGCTCGCCGGGTGGGGATCGGAGCCGGTTGTCTGCTGATTTCTATCCGGAGGACCTCCTATACCGGCGATCGCTGCAGGACGCCGGTAACTACTAACCGGCGTTCTGCAGCGGTTCCAGGTCATCAGGGGCACGTGTGACCCTGTGACCTGGATATAGATGGTGACTGGTGGTGTAGTATACACCACCAATCACCATCCATGCTGTACTGGGGGCTGGCATTGTGGCCACCCCCCTCAGTACAGCTGTGATTGGGTGGCCAAAGTGGCCATACCAATCACAATGTAATGGGAGGGGATCTGGTGGGCTAGGAGCATGTTGCTCCGTTCTGCCCGCCATTTCAGAGAGATCTGGTGTGCAGGACGGAGCCCCGTGCTGCCCACCATCCCCTCAGTAAAAAAAAAGTGCCCCTTGCCCCCTTTCTGTGGCCCCTTGGCACAGAAATCCCCAGGGATAGCTTTAGATTAGGTAGGGACAGGTTAGGGTTAAAAAAAAAAAAAAAAGTTTTTTTTCTTTTTTTCCAGCGTACCTCAGTGGGTGTCCGTGGGTCCGTAGCACCTTTAGCTGCGTGACCCCGGCCCTGCTGGGTCGCTGCGGTCTGCCGCCAGCGTTTTTTTTTTGGGCGCAGATCTTTTTTTCTTTTTTTTTTTCCTAAGCGTGTGTGCGGACCCTCTTAGTTATAAAAGAGCGGTCTGCCAACGTTTGTTAAAGCCCATCCGCCGCTGATCAGTCCCGTAGTACTGATCAGCGTTTTTTTTTGTGGTGCCGGCGCTTTTTTTCGGGTTTTCTAGCGTGTTTTTGCACCCATAGGCGGTCCGTGCCCCCAGTAGCAGGCGTGTACTGTGTGGCCGGACCTTACCTGTGTGTGCGGCGTGCCTCACCGCTGTCAGTGATTTATCACTGATCAGCGTTTTTTTTGGTGGTAAAGGCACTTTTTTCGGTTACCGCGTTTTTTTTTTGCACCCATAGGTGTTCCGTGCCACCAGTAGCAGGCGTGTACTGTGTGGACGGACCGTACCTGTGTGTGCAGCCTGTCCCACCGCTGTCGGTGATTTATCACTGATCAGCGTTTTTTGGGGGTTCAGGCGGGTGCATTTTTTTCGGGATTAAGCGTTTTTTTTATTTTATTTTTCGTTTTTTTTTGTGTGGGGGTCTGTGTACAAGCCACCAGCCACTGTTCTGGGCTGAGTGGCCGGACCCCCCACTGACTTCTGCGCCCCCTGCCGCCACAAGCGCTAATCAGTGCGCACACCACTGATTAGATAAACGCTTTTTTTTTGGCGCAGGGCTTTTTTTGCGTTAGAAGTCCCCTTTCTAAAAAAAAATAAAAAAATAAAAGTCCCCTTTTTTATATATTTTTTCTTTCTGTTAGGGTGGGTTAGTTTAGTTTAGTTAGGTTAGGCTAGGTAGGGTTAGGGAGGTAATATCGCACCACACCACACGCAGCACATACACCAATAAAGTTTTTCCACACACACACACACACACCCCCCGTATCCACATTAGAGTAGGGAAATGGCCCGCAGAGTGTTCTCGGCGGAGGAGGCATATGACCTAATTGCCTCCGACACCAAGAGCGGCTCAGAGGACGATGAAGACCCCACCTTCCTTATTTCATCGTCCTCCTCATCATCTAGTTCAGATGATGAGCCACCAAGGCGGCGGAGACGCCGCCGTGCGGTGCCGCAAACCTCCTCTGCCCTTGACCCTGTGACCCATGCTAGTACGAGTCCCCCTGGCGCTCATACTAGTGAAGCCCCCCTGCCAAGGTCACTGGTACCTCGTACCGTAGAACTTGACTGGGCTGAGGCAGCGGACCACGAGCCCATGATTCCTGAGTTTGTTGGCGACTCAGGAATCAAAATTAACATTGTCGGGTTCACTGAAAAGGATTTTTCGGTCATTTTTTCAGTGACGACTTTGTTAATTTGATGGTTACACAGACGAATCTGTATGCCCAACAGTTCGTCGCCGCTAACCCGGGCTCATTTTTAGCTAGACCCGGCGGCTGGACTCCAGTCGATGCAGCCGAAATGAGGACCTTTTGGGGCCTCGCGCTGCATATGGGTATAGTTAAAAAAACCCTGTGTCAGGCAATATTGGAGTGGGGACGTCTTTTACCAGACACCCCTCTACTGTATGGCCATGACACGTCCCCGGTTCGAGGCCATTTGGAGATGTTTGCATTATGCTGATAATGCGGCATGTCCCCCCCGAACTGATCCTGCGTATGACCGCCTGTATAAAATCAGGTCATCAATCACTTCGGGGCCAGATTTTGGGAGGCCTATGTCCCGGGGCGGGAGGTCTCTATTGATGAGTCGCTCATCAGCTTCAAGGGGAGACTCAGCTTCCGGCAATACATCCCAACCAAGCAAGCGCGGTATGGCGTGAAGATGTATAAACTTTGCGAGAGTACCTCCGGGTACACTTGCAAGTTTATAGTGTATGAGGGACGAGATTCCCGTTTCGAACCCCCAGAATGTCCCCCCACTCTGGGTGTTAGAGGGAAAATCGTTTGGGGCCTTTTGCACCCATTGCTAGATAAAGGTTACCACCTTTATGTGGATAAATTTTATACTAGTATCCCTCTCTTCACATCCCTCGCCGCCAGATCCACGGTCGCTTGTGGGACAGTCCGGAAGAATCAAAGAGGCCTTCCGCCCCATCCCCTACATGCTCCTATCCCCCGGGGTGAGTCCCGTGCCTTTTCCCATGAGAACCTGTTGTTGGTCCGGTATAAGGACAAGAGGGATGTCCTTATGCTCACCACAATTCATGGGAATGGCAGCACCCCTGTCCCTGTGCGAGGTACCGCGGGACCGGTCCTCAAGCCTGATTGTATTCTGGACTACAATCAGTATATGGGGGGAGTTGATCTTTCTGATCAAGTCCTCAAGCCATATAATGCCATGCGGAAAACACGTGTATGGTATAAAAAGGTTGCGGTCTACATGGTACAGGTTGCCATGTACAACTCTTTTATACTGTACCAGAACGCTGGCAACACAGGGACATACCTGGAGTTCCAAGAGGTAGTTCTAAAGGCCCTCATCTTTGGTGACCGCCAAGGAGTGGGTAAGAGCACCTCTGGAATTTTAGGTCCCCGGATCGTCCCGGGCCAACACTTTCCTGGTGTGATCCCCAACACTAGAAGGTCGGGACGAACCCAGAAGAAATGCAGAGTGTGTTACAGGAAGGGGAGACGGAGGGACACCACCATTCAGTGTGACACTTGCCCAGATAATCCGGGCCTCTGCATAGACTGCTTCAGGGAGTATCACACTTCCATGGAGTACTAAATTTTCCATCCTTTGCCCTAATTTTCATTCCCCAGAATTCGGCTCCAATGTACCAGTCCAGGGTACATTGACTTCCAAATTTTATACCAAAATACCCTATCCCCCCCGCCCAAAAAAAAAAAAAACCTTTTTCCCAATACTCCAATATTTTTTTTTTTTCTTCCCCCTAAAAAATTGGTCATGGGTCACAGAGTCAACAGCATTGGAGGTTTGCAGTTGCCTCAAATGCGCAACGCTCTCTCTCTCCACCTGAGCGGGTTGCGCATTTGAGGTAACAGAATAGGGACGGCCCCACACATCCCCTTCCCAGAATGATGATTCAGAGTATAGGGTTTGGGGCGGGCATCATTTTTACTTTTGGCTGTACTCTGGGTCATCATTCTGGGAAAATAATTGGCATATCAGTACTAAAATTGCAATTTTCTTCCCCCCATAGTACACTTCATCCATTCCTGGAAAATAAATGAAGGGAACACCCGTCTGTTCCAAATCTCCACTTCACCCTATACACCTTCCCTAGGGGGGTGTACTGTTAATAGTATTCTCACATGTGGGTGTTCCTTTCTTGTATTTTCCTCTGAATGTATGTAACTGTTAGGTCCGTAACAAACATCTGCCTCAAATGCGAAGAGTTCTTGCTGAGCTCTGTCGTATTTCCAGGCGACAATTCGGAGTCACATGTTAGTTGTTCCCAGAAAGATGAAGCAGAGTATAGGTTGAAAATTGCAATTTTCAAAAGCTACCCTTCATCCATTCCTGGAAAATAAATTTAGGAAACACCTGTGCATTAAAAATGTCCTCTTTACCCCTATACCCATTCCTCAGGGTGGGTACTTTCTGTAATGGTGTCACATTTGGGTGTTTCATTTTTGTATTTTTCTCGGAATGTATGTAACCGTCAGCTACTGATATGCCATAGGTCACAAATACAAAGTGACCTCTATGACTTCTGAGCCTTGTTGTACGCCCGTCCAGCACGTTACCCCATATGTGGATGTATTTTCATAGTCAGGGGAAAAAGTCCTCCAAAATTTGTAACCCAATTCCTCATATTACCCCATGTGAAAATGTTAAAAATTGGGTAACCCCAGCATTTTATTGTAAAAACATCTTATTTTTCAATTTATGGCCCATTTTTCAAAAAACCTGTGAGGTGTTATTTTCCACTGTACCCCTTGTTACGTTCATTGAGGGGTGTAGTTTCTAAAATTGTGTCACATGTGTTTTTTTTTTTTTCTGTTGGGGGCTTTATAAATGCACTTGACCCCCGACTTCGATTTCAACAAAATTTCCCTCCTTCTATTCTGAGCATTGTAGTGCGTCCACAGAGCAATTTACATCCACATATGGGGTATTTTTTTTCTCAGACAAAGTTGTTCTACAAATTTTGGGGGCCTTTTGCCCTATTACCCAATGTGAAAATGAAATATTTGGGCTAACACTATCAATATAGTGCAAAAAAATAAAATTTTTCACTTTTACGGCCCATTGTTCAAAAAAAACTGTGAGGTGTAAGTACTTACTGTAACACTGTTACGTTCCCCAAGGGGTCTAGTTTCCAAAATGGTATGCCATGTTTTTTTTGTTTTTTTTTGCTGTCCTGGCACCATAGGGGCTTCCTAAATGCGGCATGCCCCCAGAGCAAAATTTTCTTCCTAAAAGCCAATTGTGACTACTTCTCTTCTGAGACCTGTAGAGCACTTTTCACCCCCATATGGGGTGTTTTCTGAATCGGGAGAAATTGGGCTTCAAATTTTGGGGGGTATTTTCTGCTTTAACCCTTTGTAAAAATGTAAAAATTTGGAGAAACCAAGCATTTTAGGTAAAATTATATATTTTTTTAACATATGCAAAAGTCGTGAAACCCCTGTGAGGTATTAAGGTTCACTTTACCCCTTTTTACATTCCCCAAGGGGTCTAGTTTCCAAAATGGTATGCCATGTGTTTTTTTTTGCTGTCCTGGCACCATAGGGGCTTCCTAAATGCGGCATGCCCCCAGAGCAAAATTTGCTTCCAAAAAGCCAAATGTGACTACTCCTCTTCTGAGACCTGTTGTGCACCAGCAGAGCACTTTTCACCCCCATATGGGGTATTTTCTGAATTGGGATAAATTGGGCTTCAAATTTTGGGGGGTATTTTGTGCTTTGACCCTTTGTAAAAATGTTAAATTTTTGGGAAACCAAGCATTTTAGGTAATTTTTTTTTTTTTTTTTTTTTTTACATTTGCAAAAGTCATGAAACACCTGTGGGGTATTAAGGCTCACTTAATTCCTTTTTACATTCCTGAAGGGGTCTAGTTTCCAAAATGGTATGCCATGTGTTTTTTTTTTGCTGTTTTGACACCCTAGGGGCTTCCTAAAGGTGACATGCCCCCCAAAAACCATTTCAGAAAAATGTTCTCTCCAAAATCCCCTTGTCGCTCCTTCCCTTCTGAGCCCTCTACTGCGCCCGCCGAACACTTTACATAGACATATGAGGTATGTGCTTACTCGAGAAAAATTGGGCTACAAATACAAGTAAAAATTTTCTCCTTTTACAACATGCAAAAATTCTAAAATTGGGTCTACAAGAACATGCGAGTGTAAAAAATGAAGATTTTGAATTTTCTCCTTCACTTTGCTGCTATTCCTGTGAAACACCTAAAGGGTTAAAACACTGACTGAATGTAATTTTGAATACTTTGGGGGGTGCAGTTTTTATAATGGGGTCATTTGTGGGGTATTTCTAATATGAAGACCCTTCAAATCCTCTTCAAATCTGAACTGGTCCCTGAAAAATATCGAGTTTGAAAATTTTGTGAAAAATTTGAAAATTGCTGCTGAACTTTGAAGCCCTCTGGTGTCTTCCAAAAGTAAAAATTCATAAATGTTATGATGTCAATATAAAGTAGACATATTGTATATGTGAATCAAAAATTTTTTTATTTTGAATATCCATTTTCCTTACAAGCAGAGAGCTTCAAATTAGAAAAATGCAAAATTTTCAATTTTTTCATCAAATTTGGGGATTTTTCACCAAGAAAGGATGCAAGTTACCATAAAATTTTACCACTAAGTTAAAAAAGAATATGTCACAAAAAAACAATCTCGGAATCAGAATGATAAGTAAAAGCATTCCAGAGTTATTAATGTTTAAAGTGAGAGTGGTCAGAATTGCAAAAAACGGCTGAGTCCTTAAGGTGAAAAAGGGCTCAGTCCTTAAGGGGTTAAATAAAAAAGTGCTGAGTGCTATGATGAAAATCCACCAGTAGATGGCAGTGTGTAACAGCCGAAGTAGAGACATTTACCATGTTTATGTACATTATTAGGCTAGTACAGGGGAGAGCGAGCGGGGATATAACGATCGCTGCTAACGGCTTTAGAACAAGCGCATATCCCGGGATGTACTCAGGAAATAAGGTAAGGAAAATAGGTAAACTGTCAGTTGAAAGAGTTAAATGGCTGCGAGTGGCATTAAATGAAGCATATAAGTATGAATATATCTTGATTAGTTGAAAGTGTATTTATTGTGTTTGTTTCCAAGGAATGAATGGGATAATTTTACAGTATCACTTCTGAGAGTTCATTAAGTCCATCCGGAACTAAAGTACCCATTCGATATATCCAATACATTTCTTTTCTTTTCTACTGTTCAATACGATTTGAGATATGTGTTGGAATTGCCTCTATGGGTGTGATGGTTATAGGATGCTGTACATCAGGATGAGATTGTGCGCAATGCCTGGAGACTCCATGTAATAAAAATGTTTTACGGATATTATAACGATGTTTATTTAATCGATTATGGAGGGGCTGTGTGGTGCGTCCTACATATTGTAGCGAACAGATACATTGTATAACATACATAACATGGTCTGATTGGCATGTTAATCTAGTTTTAATGTTAAATGTATCTCCCGTTTTTTTAGAGGTCAGGAAACCGCATACGGGTCAAAAATGAGCCGACTGGAGTCACCGTTTGACTCCAGTCGGCTCATTAAAGTAAATGGAGTTCAGTGCTGGTCCGGCTGGGATACGGGAGAGCCCGGTTTGCCCCTCCCCCAGCCGTATCTGGCACTCGTAATGTAAAAACAAAGTGTGAATGCAGTCTAAGACAGATCAAATGTTCTCATAGCCGAGGGCTCAATATCTTAAAGGGGTTCTCCGGTGCTTAGACATCTTATTCCCTATCCAAAGGATAGGGGATAAGATGCCTGATCGCGGGAGTCCCGCCGCTGGGGACCCCCGTGATCTTGCACACAGCACCCCGTTTGTAATCAGTCCCCGGAGCGTGTTCTCTCCGGGTCTGATTACCGGCGACCACACGGCCGGCGGCGTGTGACGTCACGCCTCCGCCCCTGTGTGACGTCACGCTCCGCCCCTCAATGCAAGCCTACGGGAGGGGGCGTGACAGCTCCGGGGACTGATTACAAACGGGGTGCCGCGTTCAAGATCCTGGGGTCCCCAGCGGCGGGAGTCCCGCGATCAGGCATCTTATCCCCTATCCTTTGGATAGGGGAAAAGATGTGTAAGCACCGGAGAACCCCTTTAATACTAGTTCTAGGCCCTCGTAGCAGGGGCAGACTATTATAATACAACCTCTTAATCTCTCTCAGATAATCCTACTTCAGGGTTAACACTTTGTAGTCCCTGTGCTGCTTCAGCAATTCTTATTTAGGTGCTTTTCATGTCACGGATGGTACTTGTCTGTCCCCCGGCTCCAGCTGTCTCTTCTGCTGCCCACTCTAAACCAGTGTTTCCCAACCAAGGGTGCCTCAAGCTGTCGCAAAACTGCAACTCCCAGCATGCCCGGACAGCCAACAGCTGTCCGGGCATGCTGGGAGTTGCAGTTTTGCGACAGCTGGATGCGCTCTGGTTGGAAAACACTGGTATAGTATATGGTGCAACATTCCGGGAATCTGATTGGTTGGATCCATTCCAGGAGTCGGATTGGTTGGATAAATACCGGCCATTGAATTGCCAGTATTTTTTATATAAAAATAACCGTCAGGGTCGGCAAAATAAAGGCTGTGCCGGTAAAATACTGGCCTGGTGGCTGATGTCGTTCCATGTGGCTCTATGGTGGCTGATGTCGTTCCATGTGGCTCTATGGTGGCTGATGTCGCTCTATGGTGGCTGATGTCGCTCCATGTGGCTCTATGGTGGCTGATGTCGCTCAATGTGGCTCTATGGTGGCTGATGTCACTCTATGTGGCTCTATGGTGGCTGATGTCGCTCTATGGTGGCTGATGTCGCTCTATGTGGCTCTATGGTGGCTGATGTCGCTCTATGTGGCTCTATGGTGGCTGATGTCGCTCTATGTGGCTCTATGGTGGCTGATGTCGCTCCATGTGGCTCTATGGTGGCTGATGTCGCTCCATGTGGCTCTATGGTGGCTGATGTCGCTCCATGTGGCTCTATGGTGGCTGATGTCGCTCTATGTGGCTCTATGGTGGCTGATGTCGCTCTATGTGGCTCTATGGTGGCTGATGTCGCTCTATGTGGCTCTATGGTGGCTGATGTCGCTCCATGTGGCTCTATGGTGGCTGATGTCGCTCCATGTGGCTCTATGGTGGCTGATGTCACTCTATGTGGCTCTATGGTGGCTGATGTCGCTCTATGGTGGCTGATGTCGCTCTATGTGGCTCTATGATGGCTGATGTCGCTCTATGTGGCTCTATGGTGGCTGATGTCGCTCCATGTGGCTCTATGGTGGCTGATGTCGCTCCATGTGGCTCTATGGTGGCTGATGTCGCTCTATGTGGCTCTATGGTGGCTGATGTCGCTCTATGTGGCTCTATGGTGGCTGATGTCGCTCCATGTGGCTCTATGGTGGCTGATGTCGCTCCATGTGGCTCTATGGTGGCTGATGTCGCTCCATGTGGCTCTATGGTGGCTGATGTCGCTCCATGTGGCTCTATGGTGGCTGATGTCACTCTATGTGGCTCTATGGTGGCTGATGTCGCTCCATGTGGCTCTATGGTGGCTGATGTCGCTCTCACATCTCTCCACCAGTGGTGTGTCCTCACACAAGCCACGAATGCTGATGTCTCAACAAGTCACAGTTCACACCGGCAGTACACATTCATCACTTTCCGCCTATTTTAAAATAAGCATATAGACCGGGGGTCTCAAACTGGTGGCCCTCCAGATGATTTAAAACGTCAACTCCCAGCATGCCTGGACATGCCCAGACAGCCATTTTCTGCAGCTAATGTCTGTCGGGAATGCTGGGAGTTGAAGTTTTGCAACATCTGGAGGGCCACCAGTTTGAGACATCTGATGTAGACCCAACAATGTAATGGTCATAGAATAAGTTCCTCATGCTATTGCCTGTTTACTACCAAATAGCCTCATGGTCAGACTTCCCGGCCACCATGTTTTGTTAAACAGCACGCATACCCCAGCAATAAACCACATATACGTTGTGCACAGTACTTTAAAGGGGTATTCTGGTGGAAAACTTTTTTTTTTTTTAAGTCAACTGGTGCCAGAAAGTTTAAAAGATTTGTAAATTAATTCAATTGAAAAAAAATCTTAATCCTTCCAGTACTTATTAGTGGCTGTATTCTCCAGAGGTTCTTTTCTTTTGGATTTCTTTTCTGTCATGACCACAGTGCCCACTGCTGACACCTCTGTCCATGTCAGGAACTGTCCAGAGCAGGAGAAAATCCCCATAGCAAACATATGCTGCTCTGGACAGTTCATAAAATGGACAGAGGTGTCAGGAGAGAGCACTGTGGTCATGAAAGAAATGAAATCCTAAAAGAAAAGAATTTTCTCTGTAATATATAGCCACTAATAAGTACTGGAAGGATTAAGATTTTTTAATAGAAGTAATTTACAAATCTACTAAAAGTAAAAAAGAAACAACAGTGGCACCGATACCTTAGGCCTCCTAAGACCACGAGATGGAGACGACGTCCCGCTAGTCTGGAAATCCACCCTGGCAACGGAGGTGCTAGGACAATAAAGACCGTAGTCACCAAATAATAGTAAATGAAGAAAAAAGGTGTCCTGCACTCACCGCTTCAGTCCAGGTAATCCTGCTCCCATCTCGGGTCGCGACTCGAACACGGAGGACATGGATAGTGGAGCGCTCAGAGGCGACTGCCGGCGGTTTCACGCATAGGAATGCGCTTCATCCGGCCTCGTTAACGTCATCGCGCTGTGCGAATTATAAAGGTGCAGCTGGTGAGTCACATGATTCCAGGTGAACTCTCACCCCGTGTTGCATTAAGAAATGAACGGAACAGAAACCACATAAGGAAGCAAAAAGCAAGTTAGGTAAGTACATCACTACTAATAGACCTAGAACTGCCCTGAATAAAGGGAAATTTATAAAAAAAGGGGAAAAATCTAGTTTATCATTTAACCCTAACGGCCCCTGCGCGTCAAGGCGCAATATCCATCGCGCCTCAGCACGCAGGAGCAGGCGGCGTCTATCTCCTCCAGAAGGGTGACAAGGGATTGTTTCAAGACCTCCAAATTTTAACGTGGTGCAATTGCCACCATGTATGGATTGCATATGCTGGACAAATGTTGGGGATCCGCCTCCTTTACGAACTGAGTACATATGCTCTCGTACTCGAGCCCGGAGTTGTCTCTCGGTTTTTCCAATATAAAAGAATTGGCAACTACAACATAAAAAATATACAACAAAGGTGCTCCGGCAGGTGATGAGGTGTTTTATTTCAAAAACATAACTCCCGAATTTGATAGAAATCGCATTGATGTTATGAGGGCATTGAGGACAGAAACCGCAATTCTTATTCCCTTTCGGGGCTATACCAGACAACCAAGTCTCCTTGGGATGTGCTTCTCTATTAAACTTCTGACCCTTCAATAAATCAGCGATCGTCTTGTTTTTTCTGAAGGTCACTGTAGGTCTATTCTGGACTGTATTCACAATATCTGGATCTGCCATGAGTAGATGCCAGTTCTTGGTGATGGCAGATTTAATGACATGATTCAAAGGGCTGTTTTTAAAAGCAAACATGAATCTTGAATTCTGTTCAGTAGTAGACTGAAAATCTTTTATCTTATTTTTTGAATCTATAAGTAAGTCCTCTCTGTTTTTAGTTGCAGCTCTCCTGTAAGCTCGTGCCAATACTTCATTAGGATACTGACGCTGTCTAAAGCGTGTAAGTAAGTGTCCTGCTTGTTCCTCATAATCAGACTGCTTGCTATTATTTCTTTTTAGACGTAGAAGCTGGCTGTACGGAATAGAATTTTTAGTTTCAATAGGGTGGGAGCTCTTATAGTGTAAAAGAGCATTTCTTGCCACTTCTTTCCTATAGCCTCGTGCCAGAAGCTGGTTATTCTCCACGTATAGTTTAAGATCCAAAAATTCAAGGCTATCTCCTCCAAAAACACTCGTAAAAGCCATGTTCATGGCATTGACGTTAAGATAGGCTACAAAATCCCCCCCAGTGTGTTTGAGGATTTTGTTACTGTGCCAGTGTAGTGAAGAAAAATGGCAAAAAGGTACTGTACCCTTTCCTACCCTCTGTTACCCCTTCTTAACCCCGTCCACCCCCTGTCTATCCCTGTCACCCATGTCCACCCCTCCCTGTCCACCCCCCTGTAACACATGTCTACCCCCCTATTCACCCCTCTATCCCTTTGTCACCCCTCTTTTATCCCCCTTGTCATCCTTGTCCACCCCCGTTATCCCTGTTCACCCCCATATCTCCCGTGTCCACCATCCTGTCATCCATGTCCACCTTGGCCACCTCTGTCCATTCCTCTGCAACACACGTTTCCCCCCCCATCCACCCCTCTGACCACCCCCCAGTCTACATCTGTCACCATTGTCCCTCCACCCTAATCACCCCTCTGTCCCTCCTGTCATCCATGTCCACCTTGGCCATCCCCCCTCTGTCACCCATGTACACTCCTCTACCCCCCATTCCATAGACTTGCATACGGGGGGGCGGGGGGGGGGGGGGAGAGGTCATGATACTCTGGCCCCTGTTTGTGAGCTGGCACCGCTGTGTGCAGCTCAAACAGGTGGGTGGCGAATACAAGATTGCGGGGGTCCCCAGCGGCGGGACCCCCATGGGGAGACATCATATCCCCTATCCTTTGGATAGGGTATAAGATGTCTCAGGGCCGGAGTACACCTTTAAGATGTTAGCCGAGCTTTCTTACAATCTTACTGAGGAACCTTCTGACAATATTTTACCATTTCTTCTCACACTGTATGGTCACTGCAATTCTCTGTAAAGACGAGGTTACTCATTCCATTAACCCCTTAAGGACCCGGGCTTTTTCGGTTTTTTCATTTTCAATTTTTCCTCCTTAACTTTAAAAAATCATAACTGTAAAATTTTTTCCTAAAATTCTATATGATGGCTTATTTTTTGCGTCACCAATTCTTCTTTGTAATGACATTAGTCATTTTACCCAAACATCTACATTGAAACGGGAAAAAAAATCAATGTGCGACAAAATTGATGAAAAAAAACTCTATTTTGTAAGTTTTGGGGGCTTCCGTTTTTACGTAGTACATTTTTTGGCAAAAATGACACCTTATCTTTATTCTGTAGGTCCATACGGTTAAAATGATACCCTACTTGTATAGGTTTGATTTTGTATCACTTCAGAAAAAAATCCTGACTACATGCAGGAACATTTATACGTTTAAAATGGTCATATTCTGACCCCTATAACTTTTTTATTTTTCTGTGTTCAGGGTGCTATGAGAGCTATTTTTTTGCGCCGTGGTCTGAAGTTTTTAGCTGTATCATTTTTGTTCTGATCAGGCTTATTGATCACTTTTTATTAACTTTTTTGTGGTATAAAAAGTGATCAAAAATGCGCTATTTTGGACTTTGGAATTTTTTTGCGCATACGCCATTGAATGTGCGGTTTAAAAAGCAGTATATTTTTATAATTCGGACATTTCTGCACGCAATGATACCACATATGTTTATTTTTATTTACACTGTGTTTTTTTTATTCTTGGAAATGCCGGGTGATTCAAACTTTTATTAGGGGAAGGGATAATTGAAAGGGTTAATGATTTTTTTTTTTTTTACACTTCTCTTATGCAATATTATAGCTCCTACAGGGCGGGCTATAACATTGCATTAACTGATCTTTACCACTGATTGATGCATCTCCATAGGAATGGATCAATCAGTGTTTTCGGCGATTGGATGCTCAAGTCTGGATCTCAGGCTTGAAGCATTCATTCGGCGATCGGACAGCACAGGAGAAGGTAAGAAGACCTCCTCCTGTGCTACAGCTGTTCGGGATGCCGACATTATACCGCGATGATCCCGAACAGCTCCCTGAGCTAGCCGGGCACTTTTACTTTTGTTTTTAGCTGCGCGGCTCAGCTTTGAGCGCGTGGCTAAAGGGTTAATAGCGCGCGCTACTGCGCTGTTAGAGGCGGGTTCCGACTTCACTATGACGCCGGGCCCGCCGCGATATGATGCGGGGTCCTTAAGAGGTTAAAGTGGTACTCCAGTGGAAAACTAGATTTTTTTTTTAAATCAACTGGTGCCAGAAAGTTTAACAGATTTGTAAATTACTTCCATTTAAAAATCTTAATCCTTCCAGTACTTATAAACTGCTGTATGCTCTAGAGGTATCTCTTTTCTTTTAGAATTTCCTTTCTGTCTGACCACAGTGCTCTCTGCTGACACATCTGTCCATGTCAGGAACTGTCCAGAGCAGGATAGGTTTGCTATTGGAATATGCTTCTGCTCCAGACAGTTCCTGACATGGACAGAGGTGTCAGCAGAGAGCACTGTGGTCAGACAGAAAGGAAATTCTAAAAGAAAAGAACTTCCTCTGTAGTATTTTAGGCCCTGTCAGATTGAGACCTCCAGTGTCCTGGGGGCTCCCCTGCAGGGACTCAACCATTTCTAATCTGTATTTGCACTGTTATAATTTAGCAATCCGTTATTAGGTGTCTGTAGCTTTAAGTATGTTGCCTAGCAACCTCAGGCTTAGTCAGGGTATGTGAGAGTGGAGGACTGAGGGCTAGACTGAACATTTGTGTAAGGTGTGTGACGATCCGTCTTGGGGATTAGCTCTGGGATCGTCCTGGACTACGCCACAGGATGCGTTTCTTCTCAATAAACCAGCAAACAAACGCTTATAATGCAAATCTGGCACCTTGCCAGTTTTATTAGACAGGTTGCAGGGAAAGAAATAAACAAAAAGCAGGAACAATACAAAATCCTAGACCGTCTGGTCACTGACTAAACAGATCAGCTTGTCCTGACTAACAACCGCTGAGCTTCCCTCAGCCGGTTAAACATATGTCCCCTGCAACCTTCTACTCACAATGTCACTCTCTTTGAGCCCCTCATAGCTCGGGCTGTGTACTCCTCAGCAGGCTCTGTCTCTTCCCTACAGCCCACATGCTGTCTCCTAGGAAGAGCCCACATTAGACTGAGTCTCCATCTCATATACACACCTCCCTTCCCTCCTGCCTCATTACTTAAGAAGCAGGTGAGAGCTTCTGCAGGGCGAGCCAAGGAAATACACCCTTTCCTTGCCACACTGCCACAGGTGTTATATTATGTTATTACTTGTATGTAACTTTATTGTAAATCCTAAAGGGGATACAGACAACTCTATGATCCACAGCTGCCTGGCCAATGGGCTTTAGTTCAGCCTTCCCTTATAAAGGGTGGCATTTCCTGTGAGAGGAATAGAGGAGGAGTAAAGCAATTCATTCAGTTCAGAGCACAGAGTGGAGTTCAGAGTGAAGAATCCGCAGAGGAGTGAGAGCAAAGATGAGAGAGAGAGATAAGAAAAGCATGAAGTAACCCCAACTAATATTAAGCCTTTACTTCAGCTTTGATCAGAGAATTCCTAAAGGACAATTCTTTATCTTCCGGTGAAAAGCCACAAATCTACCGACACTTCAGTAAGTGACTTTAATCTCAAGCCTAATATAGCTAAAACTCCTAGTCCGGCCGTAAGAGCCAAGCATATATGCAATATCAAGTCCAGGCACTGCAAGCTGTGTGGTCCTCTAGAGACTGTCTGTTAAACCTTTGGGAGACTTTGGTTGAGCGCTGTGGAGATTGTACCACCTATCTTCAAGTTAGTAAAGCCTCCGTTAAACTGCAACCTAGTGTGGAGTCAATTCTTTCCTTGCTAGCCTGTGGGGAGACGGAGTTCCCCGGACCTGTAGTACCCCGGGAGATACCAAGACTACAGTGGCGTCACGCGACATTAAGGGTTAATACCATCTGACCCTGGGTTCATAAACCCCCCCACCCCACCAAGAACCAAGTAGCTAACCCCAGCGTAGTGGCGGTCGCGGGTTTCACTCGTGGTTACCACACGTTTTTGGCATCACGAACAGGATTCAGGTGTACGCCTTAACTATTCAGGCACTAAATCAAGTCCTTCCCCCAAGTCTGAACTGTGTACGGGACTGTGTCATAGAAAACAAATTGTCTGCCGAGGTGCAAATACAAGTGGTGGGGAAGGTGAAGTTTATTGCATTATTAGTCAGAAGTGTTCTCTAAAGTCAAAGAACCGCCATGTGTAAAGGAAAGACAGAAATGATGCTTCGCGCCAAAAACTTCCCAGTACCTGAAAGAGTTAAAGAGCTTCTGGAAAAGAGCGCCAAGGACTCCCGCCGAAGTCTTCGCCCCGCCCCTGGGCGGGGAAATAGTGTGGTTGTGTCCAGAGCCAAGTGGAACGGAAGAAGTCCAGCCCCTGTTGCCAAGGGGTTGGATGAAGAGGATACGCTGCTGTGCAACTTCCGGTCCCAGGCGCAGCTGATGACGCACTTCCGCCTGGCGGCCATTTTGGTGGAGACCTTCATAAAAGGGGAGGCATACAGCGGCCTCTTCAGTCTGCAGGAAGTACTACAGAGGAGAGCAAAGATGGCGGAGACCAAGAGCGACATGTGTGCTGAGAGTTCCAGGATGGAGTCCGAGGGTCGGAAGATTGCCACGGCGGCATCGGAGATGTTCCGGGAGCTGGCGGAGAAGTTGCAGCGACTGTCCCTCGGGGCCAACGAGGCCTACTGCCAAGTGCCGTTGCCGGAGGATGACGGCGAGTGGGCCGCAACGCCGCTCGGGAGTTCCAGAGACCCGTCGCCTGTGAGGTTGTCGCCCCATCACCGCACCTGGGGCCCGTGGGCAGAAATCCCGACGGAGTCGGGATTGAGTACCCCAGCGGAAGCTGATTTCTCCAATCCCTCTTCTAATAGCCCCGAAGCCAGCCCCGAGGCAAAGGTCCCACCACCTCCACAGGCCACGGCCGCCCAAGACCAGTCAGCCCCTCAGTCGGCCGAGCGCCCACCATCACCCCCGCTCCCTAGATGGTTGTTCGGGGATGAGCCAGCCATCATCAAGTATAAGTGGGAAAATATCCTTCCATTGCCTGGGAAATCCCTGCCTCCCATTCCTCCGGCCCGGTCAGAAAAAGCCCAAAGAGATGCCGAAGTGGCTGCCATACTAGAGCAGATGAGAGCGGAGAGGCTAGAGCGCTACGGGCCGAGGCGGCTATCGTTTGAGGAGAGGGAACGGCAGCAGCAAGATACCAAACAGCTAGAGTCATACTACATTCGCAGGCTCGAGCAACCTAAGGAAGGCGAGCCTCCCCTTGAGCGCAGGAGAGCTACAGTCATCAAGTTTGACCGCATCAGGGGCTGCGGCACTATAATGGACTGTCACCACGGAGGCACCCTCTTTGTGAACCGGAGGGCGGTGCAAAGACACTATCTGCCTCCTGAAAAGCACTCTCTAAAACCTGGGGAAATCGTTGAGTACACCCCTGTGACAGGGGCGGATCCAGAGTCGAGTCTCGGGAGGGGCACTATTAGAGTATTTTGTGTTGGCGGACAGAAAATAAGATTACGGAACTTACAATATTATTAAATGTATCATACAGTCCTAACCTTGTTTAAGACTTAGGCCATGTTCATATGTCAGAATAATAATCAAATATACCAATTGCCACAGAATGGGAAAGTGCTAAAGAGGTTTTTACCATTTAAAACTACAGCTCCCAGTATGACCTAAGTAGTGGTAAGGGGATGCTGGGAGTTGTTGTTTTACCCATCATTACTGCAGAACTTACAAGTGACTCCAGCTCTGATGGGACACACACAGGAGGATACAGAATGATATCAGTGACTACAGGTGACGTCTTCTCTATAGTCTTCTCTTATCTAATTCAGATGTACATACCACCGGGACTTGTTCCAGCTAAATCTTTGCAGAACTTGACGCCCAGATAGCTCCTCACTACGATTCTGATCCTCTATATGAAAATAATAATTCTAAACCTGCCAGACACTGTATTCTTCGAATATAATACTGGCACATACCTTCTGAATATAATTCTGACACACTGTATCCCCTGAACAAACAACACACTGTACCCTCTGAATATAATAACGCCACACACCGTACCCTCTGAATATAATACTATCATACACTGCACCCTCTGAATATAATACTACCACACACTGTGCCCTCTAAATTTAATACTATCACACACTGCACTCTCTGAATATAATACTACCACACACTGCACTCTCTGAATATAATACTACCACACACTGCACTCTCTGAATATAATACTACCACACACTGCACTCTCTGAATATAATACTACCACACACTGCACTCTCTGAATATAATACTACCACACACTGTACCCTCTGAATATAATACTACCACACACTGCACCCTCTGAATATAATACTACCACACACTGTAACCTCTGAATATAATACTACCACACACTGCACTCTCTGAATATAATACTACCACACACTGTAACCTCTGAATATAATACTACGACACACTGTGCTCTCTGAATATAATACTACCACACATTGCACTCTCTGAATATAATACTACCACACACTGCACTCTCTGAATATAACTTGCTGTGCAGTGCACCCTCTGAATAAAATACCCTAATGTATTGTTGCCCATAAAAAAAAATGTACCACCCCAGAAAATCCTCATAATCTACAATATATTTCTGAAATGCAGAACACTCTGTGCCTTCACATATAGTAATAATGCCCCATCTTGTGCCCCTACATATAATAATTATGAACCGTCCTGTTCCCCCCCCACATAATAATGCCCTGTGCCCCTAACATATATTGCCCCCTGTGCTGTGCCCTTCACATATAATTCCCCCATCATGCGCTCACATATAATGCCCCCATCATGTGCCCCTCACATATAATGCCCCCCATGCTGTGCCCCTCACATATAATGTGCCCTTTGCTGTTCCCCTCACATATAATGCCCCCCGTGCTGTGCCCCTCACAAATAATGCTCCTGTTATATGTCCCACACATATAAGGCCCCCTGTGCTGTGCCCTTCACATATAATGCCCCCGTTCTTTGCCCCTCACATATAATGCCCCGATCATGTGCCCCTCATATATAATGCCCCCATCATGCACCCCTCACATATAATGCCCCCATCATGCACCCCTCACACATAATGCCCCCATTATGCGCCCCTCACATATAATGCCCCATGCTGTGCCCTTCACATATAATGCCCCTGTCATGCACCCTTCACATATAATGCCCCCTGCCCTGTCCCCTCAGGGGGCATTATATGTGTGGGGCACAGCACAGGGGGCATTATATGTTTGGGGCACATGACAGGAGCATTATATGTGAGGGGCACAGCACAGGGGGCATTATATGTGAGGGGTGCATGATGGCGCATTATATGTGAGGGGCACAGGATGGGGGCATTATATATGAGGGGCACAGGATGGGGGCATTTTATATGAGGGGTGCATGATGGGGGCATTATATGTGTGGGCACAGAACAGGGGGCATTATATGTGTGGGGCACAGCACAGGGGGAATTATATCATAATGCCCCCTGTGCTGTGCCCCATACATATAATGCCCCCTGTGCTGTGCCCCTCACATATAATACCCCCTGTGCTGTGCCCCCCACACATATCATTTATATGTGTGGGAACAGCACAGGGGGCATTATATGTGAGGGGCACAGCACAGGGGGCCCCCCTGTCATGTGCTCTTCACATATAGTGCCCCCAGTGCTTTGCCTTGCAGCCCCTCACATAAAAAATTCCCCTAAGTTTTTTAATCCCCCTCCCCCCTCCTCCTGTACGATATAGTGCCCTTAACAGTGGCACATATTCTGTCCCCCAAATCCCCTGGGCCCTGAGCATACTCTTAGTACTTACAGTATGCTGGCCACGGGGACGGGATTTCCGGGCGCCGGCGCGATGATGTGACGTCATCGCGCCGGCCTGCAGTGGATCGCGACCCCGCAGCTCACACGCTGTGTACTCACAGCCAGTGGCGTTGCTAGGGTTTGTGTCACCCGTTGCGGTAGAAAATGGTGTCGCCCCAACATGCTGGGAGTTGTAGTTTTGCAACAGCTATAGGCACCATGGTTGGGAAACTCTGACATAGATAGATAGGGAATATATATAGACCAGGGGTTCTCACCTATTTTTAGTGAGGGTCCGCTTATCCAGGTCTGCCATCCGGTAAAGGTCCAAGCTGTATGCTAATGCTTGGTGCACACCTAGCGGCCTCAGCGCCATGAAGGCAATAGCAAACTAACAACTGAAGTGTGGAGGATGTATAACCTGAATACTGCTGCACACTGTAACCACTGGATATAATACTGCCACACACTGGGCCCCTGAATATAATACTGCCACACACTGGGCCCCTGAATATAATACTGCCACACACTGTATACCCTGAATTTAATACTGCCACACACTGTACCCCTGAATATAATACTGCCACACACTGGGCCCCTGAATATAATATTGCCACACACTGTACCCCCTGAATATATTACTGCCACACACTGGGCCCCTGAATATATTACAGCCACACACTGGGCCCCTGAATATAATACTGCCACACACTGTGCCTCTGGTATATTACTGCCACACACTGTACCCCTGAATATAATACTGCCACACACTGTACTCCCTGAATATAATATTGCCACCCACTGTACCCCCTGAATATATTACTGCCACACACTGGGCCCCTGAATATAATACTGCCACACACTGTGACTCTGGTATATTACTGCCACACACTGTACCCCTGAATATAATACTGCCACACACTGGGCCCCTGAATATAATACTGCCACACACTGGGCCCCTGAATATAATACTGCCACACACTGGGCCCCTGAATATAATACTGCCACACACTGTACCCCCGAATACTGGCAAACACTGTACCCCTGAATATACTACTGCCACACACTGTATCCCTGAATATACTACCACATACTTTGCCCTGAATATAAACCTGCCACCCACTGTGCCCCTGGTATATTACTGCTACCCACTGTGCCCCTTAAAATAATACTGCCATTCACTGTGCCCCTGAAAATAATTCTGCCACTCACTGGGCCCCTGTTATATTACTGCCACACACTATTCCCCTTCAACATTACTTGCAGATGCTATGCTCTAAGGCTGACTAAAACAATAAAATGAAGCCACTGTGCCTGTAGAATGAATGATGCCACTGTGACCCCAGAATTAATGATGCCAGTGACCACAGAATTAATGATGCCACTGTACCCACAGAATTAATGATGCCACTGTACCCACAGAATTATGCCACTGTGTCCCACAGAATTAATGATGCCACTGTGTCCCACAGAAATAATGACACAACTGTATCCCCAGAATTAATGATGCCACTGTGCCCCACAGAATTAATGATGCCACTGTGCCTACAGAATTAATGATGCCACTGGGACCACAGAATAAGTGATGCCACTGTGATCACCGAATAAGTGATGCCACTGTACCCACAGAATTAATGATGCCACTGTACCCACAGAATTAATGAAACAACTGTATCCCCAGAATTAATGATGCCACTGTGCCTACAGAATTTATGATGCCACTGTGACCACAGAATTAATTATGCCACAGTACCCAGAGAAATGATGATGCCACTGTGCCTCCAGAAGTAATGATGCCACTGTGCCTACAGAATTAAGGATGCCACTGTGTCCCACAAAATTAAGGATGCCACTGCGACCACAGAATATGATGCCACTGTGCCCACAGAATTTATGATGCCACTGTGCCCACAGAATTTATGATGCCACTATACCCACAGAATTAAGGATGCTACTGTGTCCCACAAAATTAAGGATGCCACTGTGACCACAGAATTTATGATGCCACTGTGCCCACAGAATTTATGATGCAACTGTGCCCACAGAATTAAGGATGCCACTATACCCACAGAATTAGAGATGCCACTGTGTTCCACAAAATTAATGATGCCACTGTGCCCCAGAATTAATGCCACTGTGCCCCCATATGAACTTTGCCACTGTAACTCTCCATCTGTTGTAAAACTACAACTCCCATCATGCACAGACAAAAGGTCATCATGGTAGCTGTAGTTCTACAATAACTGGAGAGTCACAGATGGGGGAACACAAATTTTTACCTGAGAGCTTAGGATTGCCGTCCCAGGTCCCGCACTGCTCCGCTGCTCTGGCCTCTTCTAGTCAGGCCTGGCCAGAGCAGATGATGCAGGCAGCTAATGGTGCTACCTGCATCATAGGAGAAGCGCAGGGCAGGGACACATCGCTCCCTCGCTCCGGGCCGCTGCTATTCATTTGTATTGGCGTCTTAAAGACACAGCTACAAATGAATAAGGGGAGATCCAGCGGATGGTCTGAATGACCGGGGGACGCAGTCCGGATCTGGACCGTGGTCTGCCAGTTGAGTACACCTGATATAGGACATAGATCAATGTTTCCTAACCAGGGGGACTCCAGCTGTTGCAAAACTACAAAACTTAGCATGTTGGGAGTTGTAGTTTTGAACAGCTGGAGGCAACTTGTTAAGGAAACACTGATCTATGTCCTATCTCAGTGTTTCCCAACCAGAGTGCCTCCAGCTGTTACAAAACTACAACTCCCAGCATGCCTGGACAGCATTGTAGCTTTGCTTTGGAGATACCTTGGTTGGGAAACACTTATTTATGTCAGTGTTTCCCAACCCTCCAGCTGTTGCAAAACTACAACTCCCAGCATGCTAGGAGTTGTAGTTTTGCAAAAGCTGGGGGCACCTCTGGTGAGAAAGGGGTGGGGGGGGGGGGGGTGAGCAGGGATTGTGCTGGGAAGGGGGGAGGGATGATGCTGGAAAAGGGTGGGCATGGATGGTGGGGGGTAGTTTACCTTACCTGCCTTAGAACACTGCTGGGCTCCTGCATCATCCAGGCACTTCCTGCTTGCTGGGGTCATGTGATGTTTTGGTGTCACATGACCCAAGCAGAGCAGTAGAAAGCTGCCAATCAGGGGGAAGAGAAGCCGAGTAAGTGCCCGATAACTCCACAGACACGCTGTGTGCACGCTCGCTCTGTGACAGCCAAGGTTTGTGAATGGTGGAGCGGAAGCTTACAGCTTTGGCTCCACCATTCTAGGGGGCAGCAATCTCGGGGGGGGGGGGGGGGGGGGGCAATTGCCCCGTTGCCCCCCTGGATCCACCACTGCCCTGTGAAGAGCCTGAGAGGGGAATGGGCTGCTGCTATTACCAGGCCCAGCCGTCCAACTCAGATCCCCTTTGCCTACTTCCCTTCAGAAGAGTGGGACTCTTACCCCTTTGGACTCTTCACTCCAAATGTCAAGGAGATCGTCGTCCGAGAGGACTACCCTGACACTTCTGCAGCAGTTATCCAGTTTAAAGAGACAACACCCTAAAAGACGGCGCACCCAATTCATCCACAGTGCACCCAGGCCTATCTCATCGGAGGTGTGGCCCCCAACATGGGAACCCACAAAAGTGCCAGGGCCCCCTCCTGCAGTGGCGTAGGTTTGGCCCAAAGAGCCGGCACCAACTGATCATCCTTCTGTGGCACAAGCTGCTGCAGTCCAGGTGGTAGTGAATGTCCAACCTACCATCTCAAATTCTACCCTGTCCCATGTGTCCTGGGATACCCACGTCGACCCCTTGCAAGGGGCCCAGTCCCGAAGAGCTTGCTTCATTAGTCAGCCGATGGCTCCTCCTAGTAGTCGGGATTGGGAAGAAAGAGAACATCCCGTTCCTGCTGCATTAAAAAGAAAGAATAAAGCACCAGAGTGATGCTATCTGAAAATGTTTATTGTTCCTTATGGTCGTAGGACTAACTGTGTTTTGTTCCAGGTTCAGCAACGGTTTAAGTCCAGTGCCTGACACATGGTGTCAAGAAGATTTTACAGTGAAGAAACTGGAATTGTAAGTTTTGTGCCCGGCCTAGCCGAGAGACTCCCGTATTGGAGATTCTAAAAGTTGTGTCCAGTTCACCTAATATTTGTGATTTTGAGCGAAGGACATTATAGACTCCCTTTTGTGAGAACCATTGAACGCTCCATAAAAAACTTCTTCATGATATTTATGGTTGAATTGTGTCAGTTTTCTGTCCTACAATTGCATGGTCTCTGACCCTCAGCAAATTTAGTACAAGCTAGTTGTACACCAAGTGGTATTATCATGTACATATGTCACACGTAAACAGGTAGAAATGTATATATGGTTGTACCCGAGAAGGGTAATATGTATAAATTTACTGTGCTACAAAGTCAAAGCACAAAATCCTGCGTGGTGGTAGTTGTTTTCTATTGGGGTTTATCCAGACACAGTCAGGAGTTACTTACACTGCCCCCATTGCCGACTTCATGTGTCAATAGAGATGGTGTTGCGTAGATCCACAAGTTCTAATTTTGGACAACCCCCAGCAAGATATAGGGATTAGTCTAAAAACATGTACATAAACATATGTAGATAAACTACATACACATAAGTCAGTATACACCTCAAGTATACTTCATTGATCATTCACTACAAGTGTATCTAATGGGTAAACCATTATCAGCTCAAAGCCTCTTAACCCTGTTTGTGCACAGGAACCTACCTGGCCAGTAAGTATCCTGTCCCTAACCTAAGCACAACAGTAAAGAAAAAGGGTTATATAAAAATGTCTAGCTTTGTATTACATGTATACATAAAAATGTCTAGCATAAAATAAAATGTGTTCTGGGGAGAAGTGCTTGATTGCCCAAGGGCCCCAGTAGCCAAGGCATTGAGTAGAGAGCCTCCGGCAGCCCAATCCGCACCTATTAGTATAAGAAATGTATCTAATGTTACATAATATAAGGTGATATAATGTACAGTAAAGTCATATAAGTCTGTATATTCAGCTACAAAATTGTCTAGTTAGACATGCCAATTGTGTATAGTGTATCATATGCATAGTCCACTTGTGGTCGGATTCTTATATGTACCGTAAGTAGGGTACCATTAGCATGGATAATTCGGCCTGGGGTGTGCCTGGCTGGCCGTGAAGGGTATCCTATAGAAAGGGGGCAAAATACATCAGTTAGGTAATGCATGAATTAATGGCTAAGTATAACCTACTTCATATGAACCCGAAATAGACAACATGCTCCAGTTAACAGCCGTTGGTTGGAACGTGTCAATGGAACAGAGCGATAAAAGTGCCCTAACTTACTTAACATCTAAGTGATAACTGACAAAGAGAAGCCCCTACCCAGGAGCTGGCTCAGCTGTTATGGAGCCGAAACCAAAAAGGAATTCTGGATATACCACTTGGCACTACTGGATGCATAGCGCCTACCAGAATGGTACTACCAGGGTGCACATGGATAAAGGTAACCCAAGTGACAGAGATAGGAAATGTTGGAGAATTGCTAGATAGACAGAAGGTACAATGAGTCGGTTAGATTGAGAAGTGGCCAAAACACAGACATCAGTAGGTATTTGGATAGGTAGTGCGTGGAGAGAAAGAAAAAAAATAATAATAATTTGCATGTGTCCCTTGCTACACATATAAGTATTCCTATTGAACCATGCTATACATAAGTGACAACAAAAGAAAGACCCCCATAGACAAAACATAAAAGAATATAACATACTTAACCTGAGGTTTTGTGTACCAGTAAGGCAGTATCCTCATACTTGCAGGTGTAAAGAAGATAATTACTGCTACGCCCGAGGCTTATCGCAAAAGAAAATGTACATGACCAGCAGGTTACAAACTCCAATATGGGCAAATCTACCAACATGTACACGTTTGACAAGAAAAAACATACAACAAAAGGCTCAGAAGCTACATCCACACCAAAGATCTTAACACTAAGACGTGTACAGCTAAGACCACAATCTGAGGCATAGTAACAAACATAAGAGGAAGATAGAGATGACGACAACATGAGGCTCGTGGACTGACAGTGCAATCTGCCTCAGACAGAATCGTATGTAACGCAGAAACGGAAACAACATGAGGCTCGTGGACTGACAATGCAATCTGCCTCAGACAGAATCGTATGTAACGCAGGAACGTTAACAACATGAGGCGCGTTGATTGACAGTGCAATCTGCCTCTAACAGGGGCGTATGTGACGTACAAAAAACAAAAGACAAGAAACAAGAAAGTTTGTAATGTACAAAGGAATGACAACAATATGAAGGCTTGAGGATTGTCGGGCAGCCTAGCTCTCCCGGGAGCATGTGACGTACGAAAGCATGTAAAGTGACAACTTAAAGCTTACCTGGAATGGCGAGGTCAAACTGACTGTAACAAGGTGTATAAAATGACCAATGACCAAAAAGGAAACTATAAAGATGAGGCTTTACAGATTGACGACAGCAATCAGCCTCCGACCACACCGAACGTATAAGGCTAAGAGGTAAAACCAATCTGGTCATACCTGCTTGGGTATCCTTGGAATGTTGCCATCTATAGTGATGCTTACCATACCTGACCTGTCTACAAGAACAATGTGACGCTAATATGCCTGACTTAAGCACATGAAAACGTGAGTGTAATACTTTGACCATAGCCTAATATACTTGACTAGCGCACATAACGTAAGCATAAAGTGACAGAGCTGAAACCAAAGAATGGGACAATAACTTTGGAACATACACTGTAAGGAACTGTATGCATATTACCCTGTAGGGAAATGTAAGTATGTCTCACTGTAGGAATCGTACGTATGTCACACTGTATGGTACTGTATGTATCGTATGCATGTCACACTGCAAGGAACTGTATGCATAGTACCCTGTAGGGAACAGTAAGAATGTCACTCTAGGTAACCGTATGTATTGTATGTGTCACTGTAGGGAACCATATCTATGTCCTACTATAGGGAACCGTTAATGTTGAAGCAAGGTATATCACTTGAAGTAATGCAACGCTGTATAACATAAGCGAAATGCCTCTAACAGGGGCGTATGTGACGAACAAAACAAAAGACGACAAGAGGCTCGTAGATTGACGATACAATCTACCCCAGACAAGAACGTTTGTAATTTACAAAGGAATGACAACAATATGAAGGCTCGAGTATTGTCGGGCAGCCTCTCTCTCACGGGAGCGTGTGATGTACAAAAGGCATGTAAGTGAGGACTTAAAGCTTACCTGGAATGGTGAGATCAAACTGGCCGTAACAAGGTGTGTATAATGACCAGAAAGGAAACTATAAAGATGAAGTTATAGGATTAACAACAGCAATCAGCCTCCAACCACACCGAACATAAATAGCTAAGAGGTAAAACAACCTAGCGTACATGACGTAAGCATACCATGACAGAGCTGAACCAAAAACCGGGACAATATCTATGAAACATACACTGTAAGGAACTGTATGCGTATTACCCTGTAGGGAAATTCATGTATATCACACTGTATGGAACCGTACGTATGTCACACTGTAAGAAACTGTATGCATAGTACCATGTAGGGAACGGTATGTATGTCACCCTGTAGGGAATCGTATGCATAGTACCCTGTAGGGACCAGTATGTATACGATACTGTAGGGAACCGTTAACGTTGAATCATGGTATATCACTACAAGTAACGAAAGCACCGTAAAACATCTCCAGAAACATCAAGGCGCTGTATATGAGCTTATAGTGATGTAGGCCCTGAACAACATTAATGTTCAACATAACAGCTAATTAACCACTAATACACAGTATATGTAAGCCAGAGTAACAAACACAAATTACCAGTAGTAGAAACCCCTGAATATAATACTGCCACACACAGGGCCCCTGAATATAATACTGCCACACACTGTACCCCCGAATATAATACTGGCACACACTGTACCCCTGAATATACTACTGCCACACACTGTATCCCTGAATATACTACTGCCACACACTGTATCCCTGAATATAATACTACCACATACTTTGCCCTGAATATAAACCTGCCACCCACTGTGTCCCTGGTATATTACTGCTACCCACTGTGCCCCTTAAAATACTGCCATTCACTGTGCCCCTGAAAATAATTCTGCCACACACTGGGCCCCTGTTTTATTACTGCCACACACTATTCCCCTGCAACATTACTTGCAGATGCTATGCTCTAACGCTGACTAATTGCACCTCTGTGTCTCTTAAAACAATAAAATGATGCCACTGTGCCTATAGAATGAATGATGCCACTGTGCCTATAGAATGAATGATGCCACTGTGACCCCAGAATGAATGATGCCACTGTGCCCACAGAATGAATGATGCCACTGTGCCTATAGAATGAATGATGCCACTGTGACCCCAGAATTAATGATGCCACTGTGCCCACAGAATTAAACATGCCACTGTACCCACATAATTAATCATGCCACTGTACCCACAGAATTAATCATGCCACTGTGACCACAGAATTAATCATGCCACAGTACCCACAGAATTAATGATGCCACAGTACCCACAGAATTAATGATGCCACAGTACCCACAGAATTAATGATGCCACTGTACCCACAGAATTAATCATGCCACTGTGACCACAGAATTAATGATGCCACTGTGACTACAGAATTGATGATGCCACTGTGACCACAGAATTAATCATGCCACTCTACCCACAGAATTAATCATGCCACTGTGACCACAGAATTAATGATGCCACTGTACCCACAGAATTAATGATGCCATTGTACCCACAGAATTAATGATGCCACTGTGGGTACAGTGGCATCATTAATTCTGTGGTCACAGTGGCATCATTAATTCTGTGGGTACAGTGGCATCATTAATTCTGTGGGTACAGTGGCATGATTAATTCTGTGGTCACAGTGGCATCATTAATTCTGTGGGTACAGTGGCATCATTAATTCTGTGGTCACAGTGGCATGATTAATTCTGTGGGTACAGTGGCATGATTAATTCTGTGGTCTCAGAGGCATCATCAATTCTGTGGTCACAGTGGCATCATTAATTCTGTGGTCACAGTGGCGTCAATCATTCTATAGGCACAGTGACATCATTCATTCTATAGGCACAGTGGCATCATTAATCCTGTGGGGCACAGTGGCATTATTAATTCTGTGGGGCACAGTGGCATCATTAATTCTGTGGGGCACAGTGGCATCATTAATTCTGTGGGGCACAGTGGCATCATTAATTCTGTGGGGCACAGTGGCATCATTACTTTTGGAGGCACAGTGGCATCATTAATTCTGTAGGCACAGTGGCATCATTCATTCTGTGGGTACAGTGGCATCATTAATTCTGTGGGTACAGTGGCATCATTAATTCTGTGGTCACAGAATTAATGATGCCACTGTACCCACAGAATTAGTGATGCCACTGTGCCTACAGAATTAATGATGCCACTGTGCCTCCAGAAGTAATGATGCCACTGTGCCCACAGAATTAATGATGCCACTGTGCCCCACAGAATTAATGATGCCACTGTGCCCCACAGAATTAATGATGCCACTGTGCCCCACAGAATTAATGATGCCACTGTGACCACAGAATTAAGGATTCCACTGTGCCCACAGAATTAATGATGCCTCTGTGACCACAGAATTAATGATGCCACTGTGACCACCGAATAAGTGATGCCACTGTACCCATATAATTAATGATGCCACTGTACCCACAGAATTAATTATGCCACTGTACCCACAGAATTAATGATGCCACTGTGTCCCACAGAATTAATGATGCCACTGTGCCCCCATATGAACTTTGCCACTGTAACTCTCCATCTGTTGTAAAACTACAACTCCCATCATGCACAGACAAAAGGTCATCATGGTAGCTGTAGTTCTACAATAACTGGAGAGTCACAGATGGGGGAACACAAATTTTTACCTGAGAGCTTAGAATCGCCGTCCCAGGTCCCGCACTGCTCCGCTGCTCTGGCCTCTTCTAGTCAGGCCTGGCCAGAGCAGATGATGCAGGCAGCTAATGGTGCTACCTGCATCATAGGAGAAGCGCAGGGCAGGGACACATCGCTCCCTCGCTCCGGGCCGCGGCTATTCATTTGTATTGGCGTCTTAAAGACACAGCTACAAATGAATAAGGGGAGATCCAGCGGATGGTCCGAATGACTGGGGGACGCAGTCCGGATCTGGACCGTGGTCTGCCAGTTCAGTACCCCTGATATAGGACATAGATCAATGTTTCCTAACCAGGGGGACTCCAGCTGTTACAAAACTACAACTCCCAGCATGCCTGGACAGCATTGTAGCTTTGCTTTGGAGACACCTTGGTTGGGAAACACTTATTTATGTCAGTGTTTCCCAACCCTCCAGCTGTTGCAAAACTACAACTCCCAGCATGCTAGGAGTTGTAGTTTTGCAAAAGCTGGGGGCACCCCTGGTGAGAAAGGGGTGGGGGGGGGTGAGCAGGGATTGTGCTGGGAAGGGGGGAGGGATGATGCTGGAAAAGGGTGGGCATGGATGGTGGGGGGTAGTTTATCTTACCTGCCTTAGAACACTGCTGGGCTCCTGTATCCTCCAGACACTTCCTGCTTGCTGGGGTCATGTGATGTTTTGGTGTCACATGACCCAAGCAGAGCAGTAGAAAGCTGCCAATCAGGAGGAAGAGAAGCCGAGTAAGTGCCCGATAACTCCACAGACACGCTGTGTGCACGCTCCCTCTGCACTGCAGACTGAGTATACAAATATAGCTTGTGACAGGGATGAGCGCTGGGACAGGGTGTCACCCCACCACCCCACCATTCTAGGGGGCAGCAATCTCGGGGGGGGGGGGGGGGGGGGGGGATAATTGCCCTGTTGTACCCCCCCCCCCCCCCTGGATCCGCCACTGCATGGGTCAGGGGTGTGGAAATTAAAAAAAAACTACTTGTTCAAGGGACTAAAGCGGAACACAATCTACTTGTCCCTCAGGAAAATCCACTTGTCCTGATTGATGAAATAATTTCAACCAAAATAGTCTGATCCCCCCCACTAGACCACCAGGGATGGATATAAGATCCTTTAGACACTGCTGACAGCGGTGATCTAATGGGTTAATAGGTGATCGCAGTATGTCAGACTATTAGTGGCGGGAGAGCTGTAGCGCCTCTTACACCCGAGACAAGACCAGATAAGTCTAGATGTAACTTTTTGATCACCTTATAAAAAATTTCTCACATGAAGTGACCAAAAATGAGCAATTCTGGACTATTCTTTACATTTACACCGTTCACCATACGGTTTAATTAACATTATATTTTAATAGTCTGGACATTTCCACATGCAGCGATATCACTTTTGTTTATTTTTCTACATTATTTTTATTTAAAGAAAATTGGAAACTTATTAGGAAAGGGGCTTATTCACATATATACGCACTTTTTAAAATATTTTAATCACTATTTTTCAGTCTCAATAGGGACTTATGTGTTACTGGGGGGGGGGGGGGTGTTCTGCTTCTCCAGTTTATGTGGTGCATTTTGTGTCAGAAAATGCTGGAAGTTGCATTTAATTACTAGATAACTACAACTCCCAGCATGCCCTGATACAGCCTATGGTTGTGTGGGTGTTGCAGCATGTTCCACTGTATAGTAGGACAGTTAAGGTTATTGTAGGACATGCTGGGAGTTGTAGTTTTGGTTTGTGTCAGCTGCAGAGCCATAGGCTGTGTCAAGGAATAATGGGAATTGCAGTTAGTAACTACAACACCCAGCATGCCCTGATGCAGCCTATGGCTCTGCAGCTGACCCGAACCAAAACTACAACTCCCAGCATGTTACACTTTATAGTTCTACAGTTTAGGTTATGGTGTAACATGCTGGGAGTTGTAGTTTTGGTTCGGGCGTGTTTGTGTGCATCCGTGGGGCTCTTGGTTGACGGGTGAGTATGAAGGGGGCGGGATTCTGGGGGTGCAATATAGTGCGGGTGCCACTGAAAATAAATAAAATTAGATGGCACAACTGCCCTAATGCCCGACGTGACAGTCCGCTCCTATACAAAACATTCATGCATACACATATCATACATACACCAGCCACTGCCCCCATATCCCCATACACAACCCCCGCCACTGCCCCCCCCCCCACATCATACATTACATACACACATACACTCACACCATACATATACACCATACATATGCACACATCATACATAGGCCTGCTGCTGCTGCCCCCCCACATATCATACATTACATTACATACACATCACAAACAGACATCATACACACATTATACATTACATACACATCACACACAGACAGACATCATACACACATCACACATACATCACAGACAGACATCATACACACATCACACATACACTCACACCATACATATACACCAGTGTTTCCCAACCAGGGTTCCTCCAGCTGTTGCAAAACTACAACTCCCAGCATGCCCAGGGCATGCTGGGAGTTGTAGTTTTGCAACAGCTGGAGGAACCCTGGTTGGGTAACACTGATATACACCATACATATGCACACATCATACATACACCTGCCGCTGCCCCCCCATCATACATTACATACACACATCACACATACACTCACACCATACATATACAACCACCCTTCCTGCCGCCGCCTGCATTCTCGGCCTCCTCACCTGATCCGGCCATGAGTGGACATCAGAGCTGTAGTCACCGCCGGTGTGAGGTGAGATTTCCGTCCTCCCCCTCCCCCCTGCTCTGTGTTTTCCCTGTGCAAACTAGCAACCTCCCCGTGGTGGATTAGGTCCTGGGGAGACAGATCAGGGGGAGGGATAGAGCTGTGCACGGAGCTGTCTACATCCTTTCTCTCACCCTGCTGTGTCTTCTGAGCTCCGTCCATCCTCCGGGAGGGGAGATAAGTGGACTCTATGTCAGCTGGAGGCCACCGCCCCCTCCATACACTCTGAGTGTCGGTGTGAGACTTCCATCGGCTCCTGCGCCTTACACCGACATTAAAGAAAAATAAGGGGGAAGTCTGTCTGTCCCTGCTCGCCCGATACAGGGCTAAATCTATGAACAATTCACCTGCCCGGCGCCCAAAACTACTTGTCCCGGGCGTCGGGCGATAGGATTTCCACATCCCTGATGGGTACACTATGTACCCCAGTATGCTATACAGCTGGCGTAGGTAAGTAGTGATGCTCTGCACCCTGTATACGCTATATATCACTCCTCACCTCCTTACACTCTGGACTGGGCCCTCTGCATCTGACCCATGGAGTGGTACCTGAAGGCAGTAAAAAAAATTGCCACAGGATCCAAAAATGATTGTTACCACACACCAGCAAAAACGCAAGAAAAAGAACACAAGAAAAACTAAAAAAATGCAGGAAAAAGCTGTGACCGTTCTTCTGGCGTTTTTGCTGGTGAACAAAAAACCTCAATGGAATCCAAGCCTCAAAGCAATAGAACAAAATCCCTATGTCCACTTTTCCTGTGAGGTGCAGCTCAGGTGTACTCTGTGTGGAGATTTAGAACTTTGCACAAAATTTATCATGTGCCTTGCAATTGCACCAAATTTAGACCAACCAAAACAATCTACAAAAAACATGTACCTACAACAATGATAAATTTCCCCCAATGTATATGTGTGTGATTGTGTCTATGTAGCAGAGCCGAGTGTGTGATTGTGTATATGTAGTAGAGCTGAGTGTGTGATTTTGTAAATGCAGCAGAGCTGAGTGAGTGATCAGGTGTATGTAGCCAAGTTGAGTGTGTGCGTGGTCATGCTTATACATAATCACACATTCAGCTCTGCTCCATACACATGTCGCACACATGTTCTCCTCACATTTTCAAAGATCTCTTGTGCTGCTTTGAAAATATGTGAAAATTCATTTTTGCACCCCCAATTTTTTTTTTGCAGCCACATTGGATTTTTTTTTTGCGCCAAATTTTACATCACAGAAAATTCTGGCGGAAACATCTCACAAAATATTCCATGGTTACTAGTGCCCAATGATAACTGTATAAATAAAACATTTCTGAGCTTAAATGTGAGTGCAGGTGCAGTGACCAATAAAAAAAAAAAATAATAATAATAATTATATATATATATTTATTTATTTTTTTTAATGCCATTTTCAATAATAGTTTTTTTTTTTTTTTTTTTATAATTACTTAAATAACATCTTTTCCCACAAAAACAAAGAAAAAAACCCCCCAAAAACAGTAAAACTGCAACACAATTTCTGTGATTTCCGGTATGAAATTTTTTATGTAAACTGGACTCTCACCCCTTTGAAAATATCATAGTTACATAGTTAGTACGGTCGAAAAAAGACATATGTCCATCAAGTTCAACCAGGGAATTGAAGGGTAGGGGTGTGGCGCGATATTGGGGAAGGGATGGGATTTTATATTTCTTCATAAGCATTAATGTTATTTTGTTCCAGGAATGTATCTAATCCTGTTTTAAAGCTGTTAATTTTTCCTGCTGTGACCAGTTCCTGAGGTAGACTGTTCCATAAGTTCACAGTTCTTATGGTAAAGAAGGCGTGTCGCCCCTTGAGACTAAACCTTTTCTTCTCCAGACGGAGGGAGTGCCCCCTCGTCCTTTGGGGGGGGGGGGGGGGGGGTTTAACCTGGAACAGTTTTTCTCCATATTTTTTGTATGGGCCATTAATATACTTATATACGTTTATCATATCCCCCCTTAAACGTCTCTTCTCAAGACTAAACAATTGTAACTCCTTTAATCGCTCCTCATAGCTAAGATGTTCCATGCCCCATATTAGTTTAGTCGCGCGTCTCTGCACCCTTTCCAGCTCCACAGTGTCCCTTTTATGTACAGGTGACCAAAACTGAACAGCATATTCCAGGTGAGGCCGTACCAATGCTTTATAAAGGGGGAGTATTATGTCCCTGTCCCTTGAGTCCATGCCTCTTTTGATACATGACAATATCCTGCTGGCTTTGGAAGCAGCAGCCTGACATTGCATGCTATTCTGTAGTCTGTGATCTACAAGTACACCCAGATCCTTCTCTACCAGTGACTCTGACAGTTTAATCCCCCCTAAGACATACGACGCATGCAGGTTATTAGTACCCAGATGCATAACTTTACATTTATCCACATTGAACCTCATTTGCCAAGTGGAGGCCCAGACACTTAGTCTATCCAAGTCATCTTGTAACTTATGCACATCCTCTATAGACTGTACTGTGCTACAAAGCTTTGTGTCATCTGCAAAGATAGAAACAGAGCTGTTAATACCATCCTCTATATCATTGATAAATAAATTAAACAACAGCGGTCCCAGTACAGAACCTTGGGGTACACCACTAATTACCGGGGACCAATCAGAGTACGAATCATTGACCACCACTCTCTGGGTACGATCCATGAGCCAGTGTTCAATCCAGTTACAAACTAAAATTTCCAAACCCAAAGACCTTAACTTACCTGTCAGACGTCTGTGAGGGACAGTATCAAACGCTTTAGCAAAATCCAGAAACACTATATCCACAGCCATTCCTCTGTCAAGGCTTCTACTCACCTCTTCATAAAAGCAAATTAGATTGGTTTGACAACTTCTATCCTTAGGAAACCCATGCTGGCTATCACTTATAATACAATTATCCCCTATGTATTCCTGTATGTAATCCCGTATAAATCCTTCAAACAATTTACCCACAATGCACGTTAGACTTACCGGTCTATAGTTTCCTGGAGAAGACAGAAAATATACGTGGACACGCCCACTTTTACAAAACTGACGTGAACGGTGTAAACCGCGGCACAAAGCTCTTTGAAATGTGTTCAATATTTTTTGCGCCAAAATTTTGGCGCAAAATTGATTTTTTTGTGCCGCAAAATTCTTTGAGAATCTACCCTCTGTGTACTTTATAAATATTTATAATTCTACTATTGTGCAGAGTTTTGTTCGGCGCACACTGCTGCTCCAGCACTTCTAGCTATGTGAGCAGTGCCGTGGAGGTAGAGAAGGCGTGCACGGTAGAGCCAGGGGGGGAGGGGATTATATATTTGCGCAAAATTTATCAAACGACGTGCACAACTTTTGTAAATTGTGTAAAGGGGCAGATCTGTGTCTACAACAGACCCTAATGAGAAATCTCCCCCAATGATTCTATAAACTGGCGGTCGATAATGAGTATATAGTTTATATACATTTTTTGTGTAGAGGTTTTTTTTTTTAATATATAATTTTTTATAGGAAAGAAATAAAAGACATTTTTGAAAAGGTTTCCAATCTCAGTTTTCGTTACTCAATAAAAAAGATTTACACCATTTTCTGAACAATATAATTTCAGTAGTATGTACCGTATATAAAGTATACAAAAAATAAGGTTGCAGCAGCAGCTCTCTTTGTCAAAAAAATCGAGGCTCTTAGCGCACTTTTTGATCAAAACGTGTCCCCATCCACCACACGGAGGTGGCCTCTTGTCGGATGAGACCCTAACATGCCTAATCCACTCACCTCTGCTGGGCATATGGCCTCTGACATGCAGGATCCTTTTATATTATGCATGTTTTGTGTATATCTATGTATCTATCTATAATACGGTATACACTTCTACAAATATATTTTTTTACAAAAATATTTTTCTCATTTTTGTTTATGTTGCATGCGCCATTTACTGTATTTGTTTTACCATTATGCATGTTATCACATCCTTGTCATTTTTTTATGCTTTCATATGCCCCTGGATTATTATAATAATCATTATTGCTATGATCTCAAATGTATATGCATTATTTATAGCCATGTTATTGCCTTCACAGTCAGTTCTCCCACTATATATTTTCATTCTTTGTATTATTTAGCCCTGGGTCCGATGTTCAACTTATTTTGTATATCCCTCCATTAGCAGCGATCTGTCTTTCCCCCTAGAATTTTTTTGTGCACGCATGCGCAGTATGAGTGACTGTGGCCATGTTTTCGTTGCCGAACCCACTCTATAATGTGAATGCGCGTTGCGTGCTCCATCACACGAGTGCCGCGGTGTCCAACGTCACTTCTGACCCAGCGGCTTACTATTTGGACAGGTGTGTTATTCCTTTTCTATTGGGTCACTATTATATAAATTCCGAACCTGTAGCCATTATTTGCAGCCAAATGTTTTAACATATATTGATATATATTTATTTTATTTAGTCTATTATGTACATTTTTAGAATCATGTTCTTTTATTAATAAAAAAAATATACATTTTCATACATCGATTTGTACTTTATTTGGTGTCGGGGTTACGCTTTTGGCGTTTGTAGGTATATATGCAGAAGGAATAAGTTGCAATATATAGGGGAAAAAAAGAAACATGGTGGTTGGGGTGCTGGTGACTACTCCCAATGAAGCAGAGCTGTAGTGTTCTGATCAATTCGGGAGCTGTGTATTCTTCCCCCACCATCACTTTCCTCCTCCTCCTATTCTCAAAAATGAGGAATCCTCCTGCCAGACTACCCAAATCTGTAGATAACGTTGGACTTTTTGTCAGAATTTTATTAATATTTGTATTTATATTTGTATATTATATTATATTTGTTTGTCTATGTTATAAAGTGATGTTCGTGCCCACCCAAATACCCAGTCCTCCATATAAAGTCACCGCCCCCCCCCCAAAAAAAAACACCCTATACCCCGAGTTTTCTATACCTTTATTTAATAATAAAAAGCTTATTTCACCCTATAAAACAAATGGATGTAAATGTCCATGTTTACACCTGTCCTCAGAGCAGTGACATTCCGTATGACATCACACATGTGACTTCACAAATGGTGATAGCTGGAAAAAGAGGTGCAGAGCCCCAGAGGCCTTACTCTGAGGACTGCAATCTAGCGAGCACTAGTGTTTCTATATTGTTTCCTTGCGCTTTTTATTTTATTTTATCATGATTCGAGGGGACCACATCAGCAGGGATGAGGTCAATTTGGCCTGTAGCATGTGCTGGACAGTTACCATCCTCCTGGGTTCCCTCTTCACCACCGGCCCGAGTTTCTGGTTTGAAATCACCAGCAACCAACCGAGCCGGAATATCACCTCCAGCCACCTGCAAGGGCAGAACGATACCATCAGAGATCTGCCCAGCTTGAATACTACCAGCAGCGACATGAAGTGTCCCATCTGGACGAGGACCAGGATCAGAAAGATCACCCCTGTCCTGGTGAGTAATCAAACCTCTGCCAGCAGCGACATGAAGTGTCCCATCTGGACCAGGACCAGGATCAGAAAGATCACCCCTGTCCTGGGGAGTAATGACACCACTGCCAGCAACGACGCGATCAACTGGGATTCCATTACCAACAACCTGCAGAGCGGGGCGGCCATCATCAAAAACTATCTTGGCTGGATCAGCACTTATGGTGACATGATCATCTGCCTGCTATGCTATATTCCCATCGATAACAACCTGCTGGACCGGTTCATAGATGCTGTTGACGACCTGATCTCGTTTGCTACTATCATCAGTGACCTGCTGTCCTGGATAGACACCACCACTGACTTGATCTTCTGGATCCCCACCATCACCAGCAGCTCCCTGCTTGCCTGGATGAACCCAGTCAATGAGTTTGTGACCTGGATTACCACCAACAGCACTATAGAGCTTCTTTACGTGATCTGTAACCCCACCGCCATCAGCTGGATCGGCTTCTTCAGTGACAGGCTCACCTGGATCGCCATCACACTCCAGCTTCTGACGTGGGTTATGCCAAGGGGGATAGTGACCAGCATCACCGGACCGATGGACTATATTAACTCGGTCAGACAGTTCCTGGGACGGGTCACCGTTGCCATCCTAATTGTCAATATCCCCGAGATTAAAGGTGTCATTACCATCATCGCCAGTATACTATGGGTATTCACCACCAACCTGTATGTATGAACACTGGAAAAGATGAATAAACATTTTTATTAGACAAATATTCCAATAGTTGTAATTATTGTTATAATAGACAAAGTAGGGAATTTATTATAAATCAGTGTTTTATATGTCAGTGAGAAACAAAAATATCTCGGAGTAAGGTGCCCCAAATGTATGAAGAGCCGCAGTTGAATATGGTTTCACATAACTGCAACTCCCAGCATGCCCAGACAGCCAATAGCACTGCTCAGCCTCTGATTGGTGGAGCACTTTGTCGTACGGTAATAACTCAACTAACCCCTTCCCACAGAATGCCTTATATAAACGGCCGATTGGGCAGGTCCTTCGCGCATTCCGCCGTTTATAAAAGGCATTCAGTTAACCCGGCGATGCGCGGCATCGCATGGGTTAGCTGGCAGAAGTCCCGCTGTTACCAGCAGGAGACAACTTCTGCAAGCCTCCCCCAGGACCATCTGTGGATGGTCCTAGTCAGCAATCCCTGTGATTGGTCCCTGTGGACCAATCACAGTGTGTCAGCTGACTGGGGGGGGGGGTGTCTCAGCTGACTGGGGGGGGGGGTTTAAAGTTCATTTCCCTCAGTCTGCCCGTTCCTAGAAGTCGGGCAGAGCGGGGGATGATGAGTGCTGTGGGGGGGGTGATGGGGTGGCCCACGGCACATACCTGGGGCCGGCGGCAGGCACAAGTGGAGGAGGCAGCTGTGGCATCAGATGCAGCAGTGAAGATCGCTGTAATGTGATCTTCACTGTTGCTTCTAGGAGTTTTAAAACTACAACTCACAGCATGCCCAGCCTTTGGCTGTCTGGGCATGCTGGGAGTTGTAGTTTTGCAACATCTGGAGGGCCACAGTTTGGAGACCACTGTGCACTGGTCTCCAATCTGTGCTCTTCCAGATGTTACAGAACTACAACTTTCAGCATGCCTAGACTGTCTGGGCATGCTTGGAGTTGTAGTTTTGCAACAACTGGAGGCACACTAGTTGGGAAGCATTGTCTGTTTCCTAACTCAGTGTTTCCCAACCTGTTTGCCTCCAGCTGTTGCAAAACTATAACTCCCAGCATGCACTGACAGACCATGCATGCTGGGAGTTGTAGTTTAGCAACAGCTGGAGGCTCATGGGTTGCGAAACACTGAGTTAAGTAACAAACTCTGTGTTTTGCAACCAGTGTGCCTCCAGCTGTTGCATAACTACAACCCCCAGCATGATCGGACAGCCAAAGGGCATGCTGGGAGTTGTAGTTTTGCCCGCCCCCCATGTGAATGTACATTCACATGGGCAGGGGTTTACAGCAAGTTTCCTTGCTGTAAACCCCTGCCCTTGTTACATAAACCCCTGCCCTTATTATGTACCTTGAGGGGTGTAGTTTCCAAAATAGTATGCCATGTGGGGGCTTTTCAGCTGTTCTGGCACCATAGGGGCTTCCTAAATGTGACATGCCCCCCAAAAATCATTTCAGAAAAACTCACTCTCCAAAAACCCATTGTCGCTCCTTCCCTTCTGAGCCCTCTACTGCGCCCTCCGAACACTTGACATACACATATGTGGTATTTCCTTACTCGAGAGAAATTGGGTTACACATTTGGGGGGATTTATCTCCTTTTACCCCTTGTTAAAATTCAAACACTGGGTCTACAAGAACAGGTTAGTGTAAAAAATTGAGATTTTGAATTTTCTCCTTCACTTTGCTGCTATTCCTGTGAAACACCTAAAGGGTAAACAAACATTATGAATGTCATTTTGAATACTTTGAGGGGTGCAGTTTTTATAATGGGGTCATTTGTGGGGTATTTCTAATATGAAGACCCTTTATATCCACTTCAAAACTGACATGGTCTGTGAAAAATTCCGATTTTGAAAATTTTGTGAAAAACTGGAAAATTGATGCTGAACTCTGAAGCCCTCTCATGTCTTCCAAAAGTAAAAACATGTCAACTTTATGATGAAAACATAATATATTGTATATAATATAATAATATAAAGATATCTCCCGCATGATGCAAACATAAAGTAGACATATTGTATATGTGAATCAATATATAATTTATTTGAGATGCCTATTTTCCTTACAAGCAGAGAGCTTCAAAGTTAGAAAAATGCAAACTTTTCAAATTTTTCATAAAATTTTGGAATTTTTCACAAAGAAATGATGCAAGAATCGACAAAAATTTACCACTAGGATAAAGTTGATTTTGTCACGAAAAAACAATCTCTGAATCAAATTCATAAGTACAAGCATCCCAGAGTTATTAATGCTTAACCTCTTAAGGACTCAGGGCGTAGCCCGGTGTGAAAAACGGGGTCACACCGTGTCGGTCCCGGCTGCTAATAATAGCCGGGACCCTGGGCTAACAGCGCGCAGCATCGATCGTTGTGCCACGCGCTGTTAACCCTTCAGACGTGGCGATCAAAATTGAAGCCGCGTCTGAAAATGAAAGTAAACGCTTCCCGGCAGCACACTCGGGCTGATTGGGACATCGCGATAAAATTGCGATGTTCCGATCAGCTGGGACGCAGGCGGAGGTCTCCTTACCTCTCTCCGCGGCGTCCGATCGTCGATTGATTGCTCCAAGCCTGAGCTACAGGCTTGAGCAATCGAGCCCCTATCTGACTGATCCGTGCAAAGCTATGGCTTTGCAGGGATCTGCATAGGAGATCAGTGTGTGCAGTGTTATAGGTCCCTATGGGAGCTATAACACTGTAAAAAAAAAGTGAAAAAAAGAAGTTAACAAAGGTCATTTAAAAGGGGTACTCCGGAGAAAACCTTTTTTCTTTTAAATCAACTGGTGGCAGAAAGTTAAACAGATTTGTAAATTACTTCTATTAAAAAAATCTTAATCCTTCCAGTACTTATTAGCTGCTGAATGCTACAGAGGAAATTCCTTTTTTTTGGAACACTGATGACATCATGAACACAGTGCTCTCTGCTGACATCTGTGTCCGTTTTAGCAACCATGCATAGCAGATGTATGCTAAGGGCAGCATGGTGGCTCAGTGGTTAGCACTGCTGCCTTGCAGTGCTGGAGACTTGGATTCAAATCCCACTAAGGACAACAATAAATAAAGTGTTATTATTATTATAATAACATCAGCAGAGAGAACTGTGCTCGTGATGTCATCAGGAAGTACAGGAAGGATTAAAATTTTTTTAAAAGAAGTAATTTACAAATATGTTTAACTTTCTGCCACCAGTTGATTTAAAAGAAAAAAGGTTTTCACCAGAGTACCCCTTTAACTCCTTCCCTAATAAAAGTTTGACCCCTTTTCCCATAAAAAAAAAAAAACTAAACTAAACATATGTGGTATCGCTGCGTGCGAAAATGTCCGAACTATAAAAATATATTGTTAATTAAATCGCTCGGTCAATGGCTTACACGCAAAAAATATTCCAAAGTCCAAAATAGTGTATTTTTGGTCACTTCTTATATCATGAAAAAATGAATAAAAAGCGATCAAAAAGTCCGATCAATTCAAACATGGTACCGATAAAAACTTCAGAACACCTGTTGGATCTGCACCTACTTTTCGCCAAGCTGCCCGGGACTTGTGTACTTGAGACTTAGTCTCTGTTGCCTTTTACCTACACTCTGATTCTCTACGTTAATTTTCTTTTCTTTCCCCCACCTTTTTCCCTCTAAGTTTCCCTGTTCTCCTCTTTAGACTGCTCCTGCTTCTCTCTTTTCCTCATCCTGCTTTTCGTCTCTTCCCTTGTCCTTACCTTTCTAGCTCCTCTCTGGGCTGACCTGGTGCCTTTACTTGGGTCACCTATTTAGCTGGCTAGACGCAATGTGGACTGTTGCGCCTCACCTGTCCCGGTTGGGGCACAGGAAGTACGATGGTTCAGATGATATCCTGGACCGCCTTTCCTGAGTATTGTGTTGTTTTGATTTGTTCTATTTGGTTTGTTCTTGTTTTTTCTTTTGTTTCAGGAGGTTTACCAGCTACACCTTTCCTTTGTGATGGAGGCAGTGTAACAGGATCGGTCGTCGCCTATTGTAAAGTATATGTGGGTGATGGTTTGCCTTCTCCTTTGATATTTTGCTTTTTTAATTTTACCCAATATGTGTAGGATAATATCACATAACGTTAGGGGCTTTAACTCCCCTAACAAACGGAAAATGGCTTTCCATACATATGTCCGCCTCAAACCTGACATAGTCTGTATACAAGAATCGCATTTTACTGTGACTTGTTACCCTAGTTTTCTTCATAAATCTTTTGTGAGAATGTACAGGGCATCCTTTACCACTAAGTGTAGAGGAGTTGCTATTTTCTTGCACAACTCCCTTCCACTTGAGGTGACGGAGGCGAAATGTGATCCTGAAGGTCGTTATCTAATTATTTTAGGTACTCTGTATGGGAAATCTATCTGTCTTGTGAATACTTACGCCCCCACCGACAACCCTATTTTATTCTTTAGAGATATGTGTTCCATTCTTGACTCCCTGACTTATGAGACATTGTTGTGGGCTGGTGATTTTAATTTTGTTTATAATGGCAAGTTGGACCGTTCTAATACGGTTCAGTTTCGTAGGTCGGGGACTCAACAACGCCTATTATCCAGTCTGTTTGCTATGCACTCTCTTGTGGACACATGGAGGGAACATAACGGTGCCAGTAGAGGTTATACCTATTATTCCACGGTCCAACGCCACTACACGAGGATAGACTGGATCTTGGTCAACGCTGCGACGGTGTCTCAGCTGGTCTATGCTCGTCATGTACCCGTGTCATGGTCGGACCATGATCTGGTGTTGTCAGCCTTTAATTTTATGTCCACTCTCATATTGCCATTTGACTATGCCTAGAATTAAAACCCAATTGGAGAGTGATATTACTTCCTACTTCTCTTTAAATAGCTCCCCACAATCGTCTCCGCATTGGACATGGTTGGCCCATAAGGCTTACATCCGCGGACGCCTGATCTCTACGGCCTCGGGTATTAAGCGTGATAGGTCTAGAGTCCAGGCGGCCTTGGAGGCCAGATTGTCTAGATTGGTTTTTGCCCATCAGCAGGATCCTACCCCCTATCTTTATAAGTCTATTGCGGATACTAGGTTGCAGTTGGATGCCCTGCTTTCTACTAAGGTTGAGAAAGCTTTGAGGTGGACGGGTGCAACCTATTATAGGTTGGCTAATAAACCTGACAGGTTGCTCGCGGCTATGCTTAAGAAAACTTCCTCATTTAACCGGGTACATAGTGTTCAGTTGAGACCGGGCCTCCGCACATCCCACCCTGATCGTATTTATGAGGCTTTTTCTTCCTTCTATTCTCACCTCTACTCGGCTCCTCCTTCTCCCCCTAATTATTCTGCTTCTTTCAATGCCTTTTTCTCTCAATTGTCTCACCCATCTTTATCTGCTTTGGACCGGGAGGCCTTGAATGGACCCATCACGGTGGAGGAGGTAGAATGGGCCAATGACCGTCTTAAATTGGGCAAGTCTCCCGGCCCGGACGGATTTTCTGCCTCCTACTTTAAAACCTTTTCCTCTTTGCTAATACCTCATCTTGTTTCCTTTTTCAACTCCCTTTTTTCTGGCGCCAAACCTCCCTCTGAATTTCTTGATGCTTTGATCACTGTCTTGCCTAAACCCTCTAAGGATCACACTCTACCCTCTAACTATCGTCCTATCTCTCTTCTTAATGTCGATTCTAAACTACTTACCTCTATTCTGGCTTCTAGACTTAATTCCTATTTGCCCTCTCTTATCCACCAAGATCAGGTGGGATTTATCCCAGGCCGACAAGCCCCAGATAATATTAGGAAGATCTTAAACCTTATCAACTATTCAGATGTAACTAAAACTCCCATGGTCGCCCTAGCGCTAGATATAGAAAAGGCCTTTGATACGGTCTTGTGGCCCTACCTGTTTCAGGTACTGTCGAAATTTGGCATTTCAGGTCCCTTTGTTAGCATGTTGCGTGGCATTTACTCGGCCCCAACGGCCTACTTGAAGCTGCCCTCCACTTCACCCTCATCTATATCTATAGGGAGGGGAACACGCCAGGGATGCCCCCTCTCACCGGCGCTTTTTGCGCTCGTGATGGAGCCCTTGGCGGTTGCTATTAGAGACAATGTTGACATTAAGGGCCTTGTGGTGGGTTCGCTGGAATATAAAACTAGTCTATTTGCAGATGACCTTTTCCTGACGTTAACGAATCCTTTAGTTACTTTACCTAATTTACTCACTCTCTTGGACAGGTTTGCTGGGCTGTCGGGGTTGAAGGTGAATGTGGCCAAATCCGAGGTTATGTATTGCAATGTCCCACCTTTGACACGTCAATTGATTTCATTAAATTTTGGGTTTCATGATTCCTCCCAAGGCCTGTCCTATCTAGGTGTTACTCTTACTTCATCCCTTAAAACTTTATATGCGGCAAACTATCCTCCACTATTTCGCTCTATTAGAGCGGATCTCACTAAGTGGACGGTACCCCATATCTCGTGGATAGGTCGCATAAATGTATGCAAAATGGTTATTCTTCCACGAATCCTGTATTTGTTCCGTTCCCTTCCCATCCCGGTAGTGAAAAAAGACATATGCTCTCTTCAACACACCATTTCCCATTACATCTGGAACAGGAGACGACCCCGCATTAATAAGACTGTTATGCATTATCATAAAAGGGTGGGTGGCCTATCGGTCCCCAACTTGCTGAAATATTACTATGCTGCTCGCCTGGCCCAATTAGCCCTCACACACGCCACGCAAAATGCCCCTAGATGGGTGGGGTTGGAGGCATCCCTTATCTCTCCCTACTCTTTTTCCGCCTTGATGTGGTCCTCTTGTCCTGTCTCAGCTCTTCTCTCCTCTTTGGCGCAAATCACTCTGTTTTCCTTGTCTCTTTGGCGTCTGGTTCGCTTCAAATTCCGTCTGCAGTCTCCTATACCTCCCCTCCTCCCCTTTCTTTCTAATCCCTCTTTTCAACCTGGCATTTCCACCGCTTTATATTCTTGGTGGCGCTCTGCTAAACTAACTAAATTATCTGACCTGCTGGTGGGTAAACAATTGATCACCATAACACAACTCTGCTCTATACATACACTCCCGCCTGGGGAATATTTCCGGGCCCTTCAAATCCTATCATATTACTCCTCGTTGGGACCTAAAGGCTTTCAGGTACATACTACATTCTATGAAGCAGCCTTGCTTTATGGTCCTACGTTGCCAGGCATGCTTTCTCGCATTTATGCTCATCTAAATGCTCCCCCTACTGATACTAAACTGCGCTTCATGGTAGCCTGGGAACGTGACCTCCGTGTGACCCTATCTTTGCCCCAATGGCATGCTTGTTGCACGGCTATTAGTAAGGGTAGTTGGCAGGTCTCCTTGATGGAGACATCTATTAAAATCCTACATAGAGTCTATATGGTCCCTTCTAGATTGCACACACTATACCCATCGGTGTCTCCTCTTTGCTTCAGGGGATGTCAGACTACTGGTTCTATGCATCATATTTGGTGGAGCTGCCCTACGGTAGCGCAATTGTGGAGAAGGGTTCATGCTGTCCTGGTAGATTTATTTGGTGACCGCATGCCCAGTTCCCCATCTTTTTGTCTTTTAAGCAACAGACCCAGTAGGATGCCATTCCGCACCTTTCGAATGGCTCAATTCATTCTTATGGCTACCAGGATTCATATAGCGGCCCAATGGAAATCCCCGTTATTGTCATTTCAGAAGGTTATCGATAGAGTTAACTTTATTATGCTTTGTGAAAAATTGTCTGCCATTCGTGAGAACAGGGTGGAATATTTTGATAAATTATGGGAAGAATGGCAGACCTCCTCTTATTGCCCACCTATGCAGAATTGCCTTTCTCTATATTGAACTGGGGGGCGGGGAATTTTCCTAGGTATTATATGTGCTTGAGGCGACTGTTTGGGACGACCGATCCTGCCATTACCCTGTATTTGTACTGTTTTCCATGCAAATGTTCTTTGTTTATGTGGGAACCAACGAGATGATGTAACCTCGATGTTCTCTGTTTTATCTGTTATTATGTGATTTTATGCCTGTAAAGGCATTTTACTATTTATCTTTTGCCTTTTGTACTGCTATCATTATTCTTTTCAATAAAAGATTCTTGGTTTGACTGTTAAAAACTTCAGAACACGGCGCAAAAAATGAGTCCTCATACCGGCCTGTATGCAGAAAACTAAAAAAGTTATAGGGGTTAGAAGATGAGAATTTTTAACATATAAATTTTCCTGCATGATGTAGTTATGATTTTTTTCCGAAGTAATACAATATCCAATCTATATAAGTAGGGTATCATTTTAACCGTATGGACCTACAGAATAAAAATGATGTGTTATTTTTACCAAAAAATGCACTGCGTAGAAACGGAAGCCCCCAAAATTTACAAAAGGAAATTTTTTCTTCAATTTTGTCGCACAATGATTTCGCCGTTTCGCCGTGGATTTTTTGGTAACATAACTAATGTCACTGCATAGTAGAATTGGTTGCGCAAAAAATAAGCCATCATATGGATTCTTAGGTGCAAAATTGAAAGCGTTATGATTTTTAGAAGGTGATGAGGAAAAGATGAAAATACAAAAACGGAAAAATGCTGAGTCCTTAAGGGGTTAAAGTGACAGTGGTCAGATCTGCAAAAAATGCTCTGGTCCTTAAGGCCAAAATCACCTCGGTGCTTAAGGGGTTAAAATTATGAAATATGGTCATAAAAATATTAATTATGAAAAATTATGAAAATGTATCATTGGGCAGGTAGTACCCCCAAATTAGACCCCCCCATTAGACAGGTAGTACCCCCAGATTAACCCCCCCCCCCCTCCCGCAGTAGGCAGTGATTCCCAACTGGGGTGCCGCGGGATTTTGACGGCAAATATTTTATTCTTTTATTCACCGGCCTGGCCTGCGCGTCTGAAATTTATGGCGCCGCGGGGGGAAGGGAAGTATGTGTGCGCTTTGCTGTGCGTGCACACATCGCAACCCCCTGCATTCCTCTCACCCTGCGGCTCAGTGAGTGAGTGCACTGGCGGTGCTCTGCCGGATTACCGTGCCGGTGTAGTGACCCGTGCCCCAGCATCCCCCTCCCCCCCCAGCGGCCCAGTGAGTGAGTTCACTGGCGGTGCTCTGCCGGATTACCGTGCCGGTGTAATGACCCGTGCCCCAGCGTCCCCCTCCCCCCCCAGCGTCCCAGTGAGTGAGTGCCCTGTCGAAGCCCTGAGTCGCTGCCCTGCCGGAGAGGGGAGGAAGGTGGAAGCTGCGCCTGATTACTGTGCCAGTGTAGTGAAGAAATATGGCAAAAAGGTACTGTACCCTTTCGTACCCTCTGTTACCCCTTCTTAACCCCGTCCACCCCCCCCCTCACCCCTGTCATCCATGTCCACCCCCTGTCTATCCCTGTCACCCATGTCCACCCCTCCCTGTCCACCCCCCTGTAACACATGTCTACCCCCCTATTCACCCCTCTATCCCTTTGTCACCCCTCTTTTATCCCCCTTGTCATCCTTGTCCACCCCCGTTATCCCTGTTCACCCCCATATCTCCCGTGTCCACATCCTGTCATCCATGTCCACCTTGGCCACCTCTGTCCATTCCTCTGCAACACATGTTTCCCCCCCCATCCACCCCTCTGACTACCCCCCCAGTCTACATCTGTCACCATTGTCCCTCCACCCTAATCACCCCTCTGTCCCTCCTGTCATCCATGTCCACCTTGGCCATCCCCCCTCTGTCACCCATGTACACTCCGCTACCCCCCATTCCATAGACTTGCATACGGGGGGCGGGGGGGGTAACATCACACGGAGGCGGGGGGGGGTGGTCATGATACTCTGGCCCCGTGGTCGCCACCCGGCTGTTTGTGAGCTGGCACCGCTGTGTGCAGCTCAAACAGGTGGGTGGCGAATACAAGATTGCGGGGGTCCCCAGCGGCGGGACCCCCATGGGGAGACATCATATCCCCTATCCTTTGGATAGGGTATAAGATGTCTCAGGGCCGGAGTACCCCTTTAAGATGTTAGCCGAGCTTTCTTACAATCTTACTGAGGAACCTTCTGACAATATTTTACCATTTCTTCTCACACTGTATGGTCACTGCAATTCTCTGTAAAGACGAGGTTACTCATTCCATTAACCCCTTAAGGACCCGGGCTTTTTCCGTTTTTTCATTTTCAATTTTTCCTCCTTAACTTTAAAAAATCATAACTCTTTAAACTTTTCACCTAAAATTCTATATGATGGCTTATTTTTTGCGTCACCAATTCTTCTTTGTAATGACATTAGTCATTTTACCCAAACATCTACGGTGAAACGGGAAAAAAAATCAATGTGCGATAAAATTGATGAAAAAACTCTATTTTGTAAGTTTTGGGGGCTTCCGTTTTTACGCAGTACATTTTTTGGCAAACATTACACCTTATCTTTATTCTGTAGGTCCATACGGTTAAAATGATACCCTACTTGTATAGGTTTGATTTTGTATCACTTCAGAAAAAAATCATGAATACATGCAGGAACATTTATACGTTTAAAATGGTCATCTTCTGACCCCTATAACTTTTTTATTTTTCTGTGTTCCGGGCGCTATGAGAGCTAATTTTTTGCGCCATGATCTGAAGTTTTTAGCTGTATCATTTTTGTTCTGATCAGACTTATTGATCACTTGATCACTTTGGAATTTTTTTGCGCATACGCCATTGAACGTGTGGTTTAAAAAGCAGTATATTTTTATAATTCGGACATTTCTGCACGCGATGATACCACATATGTTTATTTTTATTTACACTGTGTTTTTTTTATTCTTGGAAATGCCGGGTGATTCAAACTTTTATTAGGGGAAGGGATAATTGAAAGGGTTAATGATTTTTTTTTTTTTTAACACTTCTCTTATGCTCCAAAGGATAGGGGATAAGATGCCTGATCGCGGGACTCCCGCCGCTGGGGACCCCAGGATCTTGAATGCGGCACCCCGTTTGTAATCAGTCCCCGGAGCTGTCACGCCCCCTCCCGTAGGCTTGCATTGAGGGGCGGAGCGTGACGTCACACAGGGGCGGAGGCGTGACGTCACACGCCGCCGGCCGTGTGGTCGCCGGTAATCAGACCCGGAAAGAACACGCTCCGGGGACTGATTACAAACGGGGTGCTGTGTGCAAGATCACGGGGGTCCCCAGCGGCGGGACTCCCGCGATCAGGCATCTTATCCCCTATCCTTTGGATAGGGGATAAGATGTCTAAGCACCGGAGAACCCCTTTAAGATACTGAGCCCTCGGCTATGAGAACATTTGATCTGTCTTAGACTGCATTCACACTTTGTTTTTCCATTACGAGTGCCAGATACGGCTGGGGGAGGGGCAAACCGGGCTCTCCCGTATCCCAGCCGGACCAGCACTGAACTCCATTTACTTTAATGAGCCGACCGGAGTCAAACGCTGACTCCGGTCGGCTCATTTTTGACCCGTATGCGGTTTCCTGACCTCTAAAAAAACGGGAGATACATTTAACATTAAAACTAGATTAACATGCCAATCAGACCATGTTATGTATGTTATACAATGTATCTGTTCGCTACAATATGTAGGACGCACCACACAGCCCCTCCATAATCGATTAAATAAACATCGTTATAATATCCGTAATACATTTTTATTACATGGAGTCTCCAGGCATTGCGCACAATCTCATCCTGATGTACAGCATCCTATAACCATCACACCCATAGAGGCAATTCCAACACATATCTCAAATCGTTTTGAACAGTAGAAAAGAAAAGAAATGTATTGGATATATCGAATGGGTACTTTAGTTCCGGATGGACTTAATGAACTCTCAGAAGTGATACTGTAAAATTATCCCATTCATTTCTTGGAAACAAACACAATAAATACACTTTCAACTAATCCAGATATATTCATACTTATATGCTTCATTTAATGCCACTCGCAGCCATTTAACTCTTTCAACTGACAGTTTACCTATTTTCCTTACCTTATTTCCTGAGTACATCCCGGGATATGCGCTTGTTCTAAAGCCGTTAGCAGCGATCGTTATATCCCCGCTCGCTCTCCCCTGTACTAGCCTAATAATGTACATAAATATGGTAAATGTCTCTACTTCGGCTGTTACACACTGCCATCTACTGGTGGATTTTCATCATAGCACTCAGCACTTTTTTATTTAACCCCTTAAGGACTGTGCCCTTTTTCACCTTAAGAACTCAGCCGTTTTTTGCAATTCTGACCACTCTCACTTTAAACATTAATAACTCTGGAATGCTTTTACTTATCATTCTGATTCCGAGATAGTTTTTTTGTGACATATTCTACTTTAACTTAGTGGTAACATTTTATGGTAACTTGCATCCTTTCTTGGTGAAAAATCCCCAAATTTGATGAAAAAATTGAAAATTTTGCATTTTTCTAATTTGAAGCTCTCTGCTTGTAAGGAAAATGGATATTCAAAATAAAAAAATTTTTGATTCACATATACAATATGTCTACTTTATATTGACATCATAAAATTTATGAATTTTTACTTTTGGAAGACACCAGAGGGCTTCAAAGTTCTGCAGCAATTTTCAAATTTTTCACAAAATTTTCAAACTCGATATTTTTCAGGGACCAGTTCAGATTTGAAGAGGATTTGAAGGGTCTTCATATTAGAAATACCCCACAAATGACCCCATTATAAAAACTGCACCCCCCAAAGTATTCAAAATTACATTCAGTCAGTGTTTTAACCCTTTAGGTGTTTCACAGGAATAGCAGCAAAGTGAAGGAGAAAATTCAAAATCTTCATTTTTTACACTCGCATGTTCTTGTAGACCCAATTTTAGAATTTTTGCATGTTGTAAAAGGAGAAAATTTTTACTTGTATTTGTAGCCCAATTTTTCTCGAGTAAGCACATACCTCATATGTCTATGTAAAGTGTTCGGCGGGCGCAGTAGAGGGCTCAGAAGGGAAGGAGCGACAAGGGGATTTTGGAGAGAACATTTTTCTGAAATGGTTTTTGGGGGGCATGTCACCTTTAGGAAGCCCCTAGGGTGTCAAAACAGCAAAAAAAAAAAAACACATGGCATACCATTTTGGAAACTAGACCCCTTGGGGAATGTAACAAGGGGTAAAGTGAACCTTAATACCCCACAGGGGTTTCACGACTTTTGCATATGTAAAAAAAACAAAAACAATTTTACCTAAAATGTTTGGTTTCCCCAAATTTTTACATTTTTACAAAGGGTTAAAGCAGAAAATATCCCCCAAAATTTGAAGCCCAATTTCTCCCGATTCAGAAAACACCCCATATGGGGGTGAAAAGTGCTCTGCTGGCGCACTACAGGTCTCAGAAGAGGAGTAGTCACATTTGGCTTTTTGGAAGCAAATTTTGCTCTGGCGGCATGCCGCATTTAGGAAGCCCCTATGGTGCCAGGACAGCAAAAAAAAAAAACACATGGCATACCATTTTGGAAACTAGACCCCTTGGGGAATGTAACAAGGGGTAAAGTGAACCTTAATACCCCACAGGGGTTTCACGACTTTTGCATATGTAAAAAAAAAAATAATAATTTTTACCTAAAATGCTTGGTTTCCCCAAATGTTTTCATTTTTACAAAGGGTTAAAGCAGAAAATACCCCCCAAAATTTGAAGCCCAATTTCTCCTGATTCAGAAAACACCCCATATGGGGGTGAAAAGTGCTCTGCTGGCACACTACAGGTCTCAGAAGAGGAGTAGTCACATTTGGCTTTTTGGAAGCAAATTTTGCTCTGGGGGCATGCCGCATTTAGGAAGCCCCTATGGTGCCAGGACAGCAAAAAAAAACACACATGGCATACCATTTTGGAAACTAGACCCCTTGGGGAATGTAACAAGGGGTAAAGTGAACCTTAATACCCCACAGGGGTTTTACGACTTTTGCATATGTTAAAAAAATATATAATTTTACCTAAAATGCTTGGTTTCCCCAAATTTTTACATTTTTACAAAGGGTTAAAGCAGAAAATACCCCCCAAAATTTGAAGCCCAATTTCTCCCGATTCAGAAAACACCCCATATGGGGGTGAAAAAAGCTCTACTGGCACACTACAGGTCTCAGAAGAGAAGTAGTCACAATTGGCTTTTTGGAAGAAAATTTTGCTCTGGGGGCATGCCGCATTGAGAAGCCCCTATGGTGCCAGAACAGCAAAAAAAAAACAAAAAACATGGCATACCATTTTGGAAACTAGACCCCTTGGGGAACGTAACAGTGTTACAGTGAGTACTTACACCTCACAGTTTTTTTTGAACAATGGGCCGTAAAAGTGAAAAATTTTATTTTTTTGCACTATATTGATAGTGTTAGCCCAAATATGTCATTTTCACATTGGGTAATAGGGCAAAAGGCCCCCAAAATTTGTAGAACAACTTTGTCTGAGAAAAAAAAATACCCCATATGTGGATGTAAATTGCTCTGTGGACGCACTACAATGCTCAGAATAGAAGGAGGGAAATTTTGTTGAAATCGAAGTCGGGGGTCAAGTGCATTTATAAAGCCCCCAACAGAAAAAAAAAAAAAAACACATGTGACACAATTTTAGAAACTACACCCCTCAATGAACGTAACAAGGGGTACAGTGGAAAATAACACCTCACAGGTTTTTTGAAAAATGGGCCATAAATTGAAAAATAAGATGTTTTTACACTAAAATGCTGGGGTTACCCAATTTTTAACATTTTCACATGGGGTAATATGAGGAATTGGGTTACAAATTTTGGAGGGCTTTTTCCCCTGACTATGAAAATACATCCACATATGGGGTAACGTGCTGGACGGGCGCACAACAAGGCTCAGAAGTCATAGAGGTCACTTTGTATTTGTGACCTATGGCATATCAGTAGCTGACGGTTACATACATTCCGAGGAAAATACAAAAATGAAACACCCAAATGTGACACCATTACAGAAAGTACCCACCCTGAGGAATGGGTATAGGGGTAAAGAGGACATTTTTAATGCACAGGTGTTTCCTAAATTTATTTTCCAGGAATGGATGAAGGGTAGCTTTTGAAAATTGCAATTTTCAACCTATACTCTGCTTCATCTTTCTGGGAACAACTAACATGTGACTCCGAATTGTCGCCTGGAAATACGACAGAGCTCAGCAAGAACTCTTCGCATTTGAGGCAGATGTTTGTTACGGACCTAACAGTTACATACATTCAGAGGAAAATACAAGAAAGGAACACCCACATGTGAGAATACTATTAACAGTACACCCCCCTAGGGAAGGTGTATAGGGTGAAGTGGAGATTTGGAACAGACGGGTGTTCCCTTAATTTATTTTCCAGGAATGGATGAAGTGTACTATGGGGGGAAGAAAATTGCAATTTTAGTACTGATATGCCAATTATTTTCCCAGAATGATGACCCAGAGTACAGCCAAAAGTAAAAATGATGCCCGCCCCAAACCCTATACTCTGAATCATCATTCTGGGAAGGGGATGTGTGGGGCCGTCCCTATTCTGTTACCTCAAATGCGCAACCCGCTCAGGTGGAGAGAGAGAGCGTTGCGCATTTGAGGCAACTGCAAACCTCCAATGCTGTTGACTCTGTGACCCATGACCCATTTTTTAGGGGGAAGAAAAAAAAAAATATTGGAGTATTGGGAAAAAGGTTTTTTTTTTTTTTGGGCGGGGGGGATAGGGTATTTTGGTACAAAATTTGGAAGTCAATGTACCCTGGACTGGTACATTGGAGCCGAATTCTGGGGAATGAAAATTAGGGCAAAGGATGGAAAATTTAGTACTCCATGGAAGTGTGATACTCCCTGAAGCAGTCTATGCAGAGGCCCGGATTATCTGGGCAAGTGTCACACTGAATGGTGGTGTCCCTCCGTCTCCCCTTCCTGTAACACACTCTGCATTTCTTCTGGGTTCGTCCCGACCTTCTAGTGTTGGGGATCACACCAGGAAAGTGTTGGCCTGGGACGATCCGGGGACCTAAAGTTCCAGAGGTGCTCTGACCCACTCCTTGGCGGTCACCAAAGATGAGGGCCTTTAGAACTACCTCTTGGAACTCCAGGTATGTCCCTGTGTTGCCAGCGTTCTGGTACAGTATAAAAGAGTTGTACATGGCAACCTGTACCATGTAGACCGCAACCTTTTTTATACCATACACGTGTTTACCGCATGGCATTATATGGCTTGAGGACTTGATCAGAAAGATCAACTCCCCCCATATACTGATATAGTAGTCCAGAATACAATCAGGCTTGAGGACCGGTCCCGCGGTACCTCGCACAGGGACAGGGGTGCTGCCATTCCCATGAATTGTGGTGAGCATAAGGTTGTCCTTATACCGGACCAACAACAGGTTCTCATGGGAAAAGGCACGGGACTCACCCCGGGGGATAGGAGCATGTAGGGGATGGGGCGGAAGGCCTCTTTGATTCTTACGGACTGTCCCACAAGCGACCGTGGATCTGGCGGCGAGGGATGTGAAGAGAGGGATACTAGTATAAAAGTTATCCACATAAAGGTGGTAACCTTTATCTAGCAATGGGTGCAAAAGGCCCCAAACGATTTTCCCGCTAACACCCAGAGTGGGGGGACATTCTGGGGGTTCAAAACGGGAATCTCGTCCCTCATACACTATAAACTTGCAAGTGTACCCGGAGGTACTCTCGCAAAGTTTATACATCTTCACGCCATACCGCGCTTGCTTGGTTGGGATGTATTGCCGGAAGCTGAGTCTCCCCTTGAAGCTGATGAGCGACTCATCAATAGAAACCTCCCGCCCCGGGACATAGGCCTCCCAAAATCTGGCCCCGAAGTGATTGATGACCGGCCTGATTTTATACAGGCGGTCATACGCAGGATCAGTTCGGGGGGGACATGCCGCATTATCAGCATAATGCAAACATCTCCGAATGGCCTCGAACCGGGGACGTGTCATGGCCATACTGTAGAGGGGTGTCTGGTAAAAGACGTCCCCACTCCAATATTGCCTGACACAGGGTTTTTTAACTATATCCATGTGCAGCGCGAGGCCCCAAAAGGTCCTCATTTCGGCTGCTGACTGGAGTCCAGCCGCCGGGTCTAGCTAAAAATGAGCCCGGGTTAGCGGCGACGAACTGTTGGGCATACAGATTCGTCTGTGTAACCATCAAATTAACAAAGTCGTCACTGAAAAAATGACCGAAAAAGTCCTTTTCAGTGAACCCGACAATGTTAATTTTGATTCCTGAGTCGCCAACAAACTCAGGAATCACGGGCTCGTGGTCCGCTGCCTCAGCCCAGTCAAGTTCTCCGGTACGAGGTACCAGTGACCTTGGCAGGGGGGCTTCACTAGTATGAGCGCCAGGGGGACTCATACTAGCATGGGGCACAGGGTCAAGGGCAGAGGAGGTTTGCGGCACCGCACGGCGGCGTCTCCGCCGCCTTGGCTCATCATCTGAACTAGATGATGAGGAGGACGATGAAATAAGGAAGGTGGGGTCTTCATCGTCCTCTGAGCCGCTCTCGGTGTCGGAGGCAATTAGGTCATATGCCTCCTCTGCCGAGAACACTCTGCGGGCCATTTCCCTACTCTAATGTGGATACGGGGGGTGTGTGTGTGTGTGTGTGTGTGTGTGTGTGTGGGGAAAAACTTTATTGGTGTATGTGCTGCGTGTGGTGTGGTGCGATATTACCTCCCTAACCCTCCCTAGCCTAACCTAACTAAACTAACCGCCCTAACAGAAAGAAAAAAAATATAAAAAAGGGGACTTTTATTTTTTTATTTTTTTTTAGAAAGGGGACTTCTAACGCAAAAAAAGACCTGCGCCCAAAAAAAGCGTTTATCTAATCAATGGTGTGCGCACTGATTAGCGCTTGTGGCGGCAGGGGGCGCAGAAGTCAGTGGGGGGTCCGGCCACTCAGCCCAGAACAGTGGCTGGTGGCTTGTACACAGACCCCCACACAAAAAAAACGAAAAATAAAATAAAAAAAACGCTTAATCCCGAAAAAATGCACCCGCCTGAACCCCAAAAAAACGCTGATCAGTGATAAATCACCGACAGCGGTGGGACAGGCTGCACACACAGGTACGGTCCGGTACACGCCTGCTACTGGTGGCACGGAACACCTATGGGTGCAAAAAAAGAAAGCGGTAACCGAAAAAAGTGCCTTTACCACCAAAAAAAACGCTGATCAGTGATAAATCACTGACAGCGGTGAGGCACGCCGCACACACAGGTAAGGTCCGGCCACACAGTACACGCCTGCTACTGGGGGCACGGACCGCCTATGGGTGCAAAAACACGCTAGAAAACCCGAAAAAAAACGGCGGCACCACAAAAAAAACGCTGATCAGTACTACGGGACTGATCAGTGGCGGGTGGGCTTTAACAAACGGTGGCGGACCGCTCTTTTATAACTAAGAGGGTCCGCACACACGCTTAGGAAAAAATAAAAAGAAAAAAAGATCTGCGCCCAAAAAAAACGCTGGCGGCAGACCGCAGCGACCCAGCAGGGCCGGGGTCACGCAGCTAAAGGTGCTATGAACCCACGGACACCCACTGAGGTACGCTGGAAAAAATAAAAAAGACTTTTTTTTTTAACCCTAACCTGTCCCTACCTAATCTAAAGCTATCCCTGGGGATTTCTGTGCCAAGGGGCCACAGAAAGGGGGCAAGGGGCACTTTTTTTTTACTGAGGGGATGGTGGGCAGCACGGGGCTCCGTCCTGCACACCAGATCTCTCTGAAATGGCGGGCAGAACGGAGCAACATGCTCCTAGCCCACCAGATCCCCTCCCATTACATTGTGATTGGTATGGCCACTTTGGCCACCCAATCACAGCTGTACTGAGGGGGGTGGCCACAATGCCAGCCCCCAGTACAGCATGGATGGTGATTGGTGGTGTATACTACACCACCAGTCACCATCTATATCCAGGTCACAGGGTCACACGTGACCCTGATGACCTGGAACCGCTGCAGAACGCCGGTTAGTAGTTACCGGCGTCCTGCAGCGATCGCCGGTATAGGAGGTCCTCCGGACCTCCTCCGGCACACTGCCGGGATGTCTGCTGATAGAAATCAGCAGACATCCGGCTCCGATCCCCACCCGGCGAGCGGCGGGGAACGGAATCGCAGCGCATCGCTCGTCTGAATTGGCGAGCGATGCGCTGCGATCGCCGACATGGGGGGTCATCATGACCCCCCTAGGCGATATCCCGGGATGCCTGCTGAACGATTTCAGCAGGCATCCGGCTCCGGCGCCCCTCCGGCTAGCGGCGGGGGGCCGGGATATGACAGGACGTACTCAAACGTCCTGAGTCCTTAAGGACTCGGAAAAGGGGTTGTTTGAGTACGTCCTGCGTCCCTAAGGGGTTAATTAAATAAATGTATTATATTGGTTTTTATTTAGACAATATATCAGGCCTTTCATTACAATTATTTTACTTATTTATTCAATTGTTTTATGCTATTTTAGTTTTATTAATGTGTATGTTTTTTGCACACAGCTTCTACGGCACTCCGGAAGTTGTCATCGCCCCCCCCCCCCCCCTTTTTTTTTTTTCTTCAATTGTTGTCTTATAAAAGCAAGTATTTTCCAGTATGTACACTATGCCTGATGAAGATCCCTGTTCGGGATCGAAACGCGTTGCACTGTATATAATAAAACAATTTCATTCAATCCTGGACCAGCGCCGTCATTGAGAGGAACTCTTTTTCCATTCATTTCTCCGGTTTCCTGACCTAGAAACGTAGTTCTGCTGCTCAGCAGCAGCGTGAGTTAACTCTTTCCTTGCTTGGCTCCTGAATGGTATACATGGGTCCAGGGGCGGATCCAGAGTCGAGTCTCGGGAGGGGCACTATTAGAGTATTTTGTGTTGGCGGACAGAAAACAAGGTGTTGCTTACGGAACTTACAATATTATTAAATGTATCATACAGTCCTAACCTTCTTTAAGACTCTTAGGCCATGTTCACATGTCAGAATAATAATCAAATATACCAATTGCCACAGAATGGGAAAGTGCTAAAGAGGTTTTTACCATTTAAAACTACAGCTCCCAGTATGACCTAAGCAGTTGTGAGGGGATGCTGGGAGTTGTTGTTTCACCCATCATAACTGCAGTGACTCCAGCTCTGATAGGACATAGTGAGGAGGATACAGAATGATATGAGTGACTACAGGTGACGTCTTCTCTATAGTCTTTCCTTATCTAATTCAGATGTACTTACCACGGGACTTGTTCCAGCTAAATCTTCTCTCTGCAGACGCCCAGACGTCTCCTCACTATGATTCTGATCCTCTATATGAAAACAATAATTATTATAAACCTGCCAGACACTGTATTCTTCGAATATAATACTGGCACACACCCTCTGAATATAATTCTGACACACTGTACCCCCTGAATATACAACACACTGTACCCTCTGAATATAATACCGCCACACACCGTACCCTCTGAATATAATACTATCATACACTGCACCCTCTAAATATAATACTACCACACACTGTGCCCCTGAATATAATACTACCACACTGTGCCCTCTAAAATTAATACTACTACTACACACTGCACTCTCTGAATATAATACTACCACACACTGGGCCCCTGAATATAATACTGCCACACACAGGGCCCCTGAATATAATACTGCCACACACTGTACCCCCCGAATATAATACTGGCACACACTGTACCCCTGAATATACTACTGCCACACACTGTATCCCTGAATATAATACTACCACATACTTTGCCCTGAATATAAACCTGCCACCCACTGTGCCCCTGGTATATTACTGCTACCCACTGTGCCCCTGAAAATAATTCTGCCACACACTGGGCCCCTGTTATATTACTGCCACACACTATTCCCCTGCAACATTACTTGCAGATGCTATGCTCTAAGGCTGACTAAAACAATGAAATGATGCCACTGTGCCTATAGAATGAATGACGCCACTGTGACCCCAGAATGAATGATGCCAGTGACCACAGAATTAATGATGCCACTGTGCCTATAGAATGAATGACGCCACTGTGACCCCAGAATTAATGATGCCACTGTACCCACAGAATTAATCATGCCACTGTGACCACAGAATTAATGATGCTACTGTGACCACAGAATTGATGATGCCACTGTGACCACAGAATTAATCATGCCACTGTACCCACAGATTTAATGATGCCACTGTGACCACAGAATTAATGATGCCACTGTGACCACAGAATTAATGATGCCACTGTGACCACAGAATTAATCATGCCACTGTACCCACAGAATTAGTCATGCCACTGTACCCACAGAATTAATGATGCCACTGTGGGTACAGTGGCATCATTAATTCTGTGGTCACAGTGGCATCATTAATTCTGTGGGTACAGTGGCATGATTAATTCTGTGGTCACAGTGGCATCATTAATTCTGTGGTCACAGTGGCATCATTAAATCTGTGGGTACAGTGGCATGATTAATTCTGTGGTCACAGTGGCATCATCAATTCTGTGGTAACAGTGGCATCATTAATTCTGTGGTCACAGTGGCATGATTAATTCTGTGGGTACAGTGGCATGATTAATTCTGTGGGTACAGTGGCCACTGTGCCTACAGAATTAATGATGCCACTGTGACCCCAGAATTAATGATGCCACTGTGCCCACAGAATGAATGATGCCACTGTGCCTATAGAATGAATGACGCCACTGTGACCCCAGAATTAATTATGCCACTGTGCCCACAGAATTAATGATGCCACTGTGCCTATAGAATCAATGATGCCACTGTGACCCCAGAATGAATGATGCCACTGTGACCCCAGAATGAATGATGCCACTGTGACCCCAGAATTAATGATGCCACTGTGCCCACAGAATGAATGATGCCACTGTGCCTATAAAATGAATGATGCCACTGTGACCCCAGAATTAATGATGCCACTGTGACCCCAGAATTAATCATGCCACTGTACCCACATAATTAATCATGCCACTGTACCCACAGAATTAATCATGCCACTGTACCCACAGAATTAATGATGCCACTGTACCCACAGAATTAATGATGCCACAGTACCCACAGAATTAATGATGCCACAGTACCCACAGAATTAATGATGCCACAGTACCCACAGAATTAATGATGCCACTGTACCCACAGAATTAATGATGCCACTGTACCCACAGAATTAATGATGCCACTGTACCCACAGAATTAATGATGCCACTGTACCCACAGAATTAATGATGCCACAGTACCCACAGAATTAATGATGCCACAGTACCCATAGAATTCATGATGCCACTGTACCCACAGAATTAATGATGCCACTGTGATCACAGAATTGATGATGCCACTGTGACCACAGAATTAATGATGCCACTGTGCCCCACAGAATTAATGATGCCACTGTACCCACAGAATTAATCATGCCACTGTGACCACAGAATTAATCATGCCACTGCACCCACATAATTAATCATGCCACTGTGACCACAGAATTAATGATGCCACTGTACCCACAGAATTAATCATGCCACTGTGACCACAGAATTAATGATGCCACTGTACCCACAGAATTAATAATGCCACTGTACCCACAGAATTAATCATGCCACAGTACCCACAGAATTAATCATGCCACTGTGGGTACAGTGGCATCATTAATTCTGTGGTCACAGTGGCATCATTAATTCTGTAGGTACAGTGGCATGATTAATTCTGTGGGTACAGTGGTATGATTAATTATGTGGGTACAGTGGCATCATTAATTCTGTGGTCACAGTGGCATCATTAATTCTGTGGGTACAGTGGCATCATTAATTCTGTGGGTACAGTGGCATCATTAATTCTGTGGTCACAGTGGCATGATTAATTCTGTGGTCACAGTGGCATCATTAATTCTGTGGGTACAGTGGCATGATTAATTCTGTGGGTACAGTGGCATGATTAATTCTGTGGGTACTGTGGCATCATTAATTCTATGGGGCACAGTGGCATCATTAATTCTGTGGGGCACAGTGGCATCATTAATTCTGTGGGGCACAGTGGCATCATTAATTCTGTGGGGCACAGTGGCATCATTAATTCTGTGGGGCACAGTGGCATCATTACTTTTGGAGGCACAGTGGCATCATTAATTCTGTAGGCACAGTGGCATCATTAATTCTGTGGGTACAGTGGCATCATTAATTCTGTGGGTACAGTGGCATCATTAATTCTGTGGTCACAGAATTAATGATGCCACTGTACCCACAGAATTAATGATGCCACTGTACCCACAGAATTAATGATGCCACTGTACCCACAGAATTAATGATGCCACTGTACCCACAGAATTAATGATGCCACAGTACCCACAGAATTAATGATGCCACTGTACCCACAGAATTAATGATGCCACTGTACCCACAGAATTAATGATGCCACTGTGACCACAGAATGAATGATGCCACTGTACCCACAGAATTAATGATGCCACTGTACCCACAGAATTAATGATGCCACAGTACCCACAGAATTAATCATACCACTGTACCCACAGAATTAATCATGCCACTGTGCCCCCATATGAACTTTGCCACTGTAACTCTCCATCTGTTGTAAAACTACAACTCCCATCATGCACAGACAAAAGGTCATCATGGTAGCTGTAGTTCTACAATAACTGGAGAGTCACAGATGGGGGAACACAAATTTTTACCTGAGAGCTTAGAATCGCCGTCCCAGGTCCCGCACTGCTCCGCTGCTCTGGCCTCTTCTAGTCAGGCCTGGCCAGAGCAGATGATGCAGGCAGCTAATGGTGCTACCTGCATCATAGGAGAAGCGCAGGGCAGGGACACATCGCTCCCTCGCTCCGGGCCGCGGCTATTCATTTGTATTGGCGTCTTAAAGACACAGCTACAAATGAATAAGGGGAGATCCAGCGGATGGTCCGAATGACTGGGGGACGCAGTCCGGATCTGGACCGTGGTCTGCCAGTTCAGTACCCCTGATATAGGACATAGATCAATGTTTCCCAACCAGAGTGCCTCCAGCTGTTACAAAACTACAACTCCCAGCATGCCTGGACAGCATTGTAGCTTTGCTTTGGAGACACCTTGGTTGGGAAACACTTATTTATGTCAGTGTTTCCCAACCCTCCAGCTGTTGCAAAACTACAACTCCCAGCATGCTAGGAGTTGTAGTATTGCAACAGCTGGGGGCACCCCTGGTGAGAAAGGGGGGGGGGGTGAGCAGGGATTGTGCTGGGAAGGGATGATGCTGGAAAAGGGTGGGCATGGATGGTGGGGGGTAGTTTATCTTACCTGCCTTAGAACACTGCTGGGCTCCTGTATCCTCCAGACACTTCCTGCTTGCTGGGGTCATGTGATGTTTTGGTGTCACATGACCCAAGCAGAGCAGTAGAAAGCTGCCAATCAGGAGGAAGAGAAGCCGAGTAAGTGCCGATAACTCCACAGACACGCTGTGTGCACGCTCCCTCTGCACTGCAGACTGAGTATACAAATATAGCTTGTGACAGGGATGAGCGCTGGGACAGGGTGTCACCCCACCACCCCACCATTCTAGGGGGCAGCAATCTCGGGGGGGGGGGGGGGGGGGGGGGGGATAATTGCCCCGTTGTACCCCCCCCCCCCCCTGGATCCGCCACTGCATGGGTCAGGGGTGTGGAAATTAAAAAAAAACTACTTGTTCAAGGGACTAAAGCGGAACACAATCTACTTGTCCCTCAAGAAAATCCACTTGTCCTGGTTGATGAAATAATTTCAACCAAAATAGTCTGATCCCCCCCACTAGACCACCAGGGATGGATATAAGATCCTTTAGACACTGCTGACAGCGGTGATCTAATGGGTTAATAGGCGATCGCAGTATGTCAGACTATTAGTGGCGGGAGAGCTGTAGCGCCTCTTACACCCGAGACAAGACCAGATAAGTCTAGATGTAACTTTTTGATCACCTTATAAAATATTTCTCACATGAAGTGACCAAAAATGAGCAATTCTGGACTATTCTTTACATTTACACCGTTCACCATACGGTTTAATTAACATTATATTTTAATAGTCTGGACATTTCCACATGCAGCGATATCACTTATGTTTATTTTTCTACATTATTTTTATTTAAAGAAAATTGGAAACTTATTAGGAAAGGGGCTTATTCACATATATACGCACTTTTAAAATATTTTAATCACTATTTTTCAGTCTCAATAGGGACTTATGTGTTACTGGGGGGGGGGGTGTTCTGCTTCTCCAGTTTATGTGGTGCATTTTGTGTCAGAAAATGCTGGAAGTTGCATTTAGTTACTAGATAACTACAACTCCCAGCATGCCCTGATACAGCCTATGGTTGTGTGGGTGTTGCAGCATGTTCCACTGTATAGTAGGACAGTTAAGGTTATTGTAGGACATGCTGGGAGTTGTAGTTTTGGTTTGTGTCAGCTGCAGAGCCATAGGTTGTGTCAAGGAATAATGGGAATTGCAGTTAGTAACTACAACACCCAGCATGCCCTGATGCAGCCTATGGCTCTGCAGCTGACCCGAACCAAAACTACAACTCCCAGCATGTTACACTTTATAGTTCTACAGTTTAGGTTATGGTGTAACATGCTGGGAGTTGTAGTTTTGGTTCGGGCGTGTTTGTTGTGTGCATCCGTGGGGCTCTTGGTTGACGGGTGAGTATGAAGGGGGCGGGATTCTGGGGGTGCAATATAGTGCGGGTGCCACTGAAAATAAATAAAATTATATGGCACAACTGCCCTAATGCCCGACGTGACAGTCCGCTCCTATACAAAACATTCATGCATACACATATCATACATACACCAGCCACTGCCCCCATATCCCCATACACACACCCCCGCCACTGCCCCCCCCCCCCACATCATACATTACATACACACATACACTCACACCATATATATACACCATACATATGCACACATCATACATAGGCCTGCTGCTGCTGCCCCCCCACATATCATACATTACATTACATACACATCACACAGACAGACATCATACACACATTACATACACATCACAAACAGACATCATACACACATTATACATTACATACACATCACACACAGACAGACATCATACACACATCACACATACATCACAGACAGACATCATACACACATCACACATTACATACACATCACACACAGACAGACATCATACACACATCACACATACACTCACACCATACATATACACCATACACACATTATACATTACATACACATCACACACAGACAGACATCATACACACATCACACATACACTCACACCATACATATACACCATACACACATCACACATTACATACACATCACACATAGACAGACATCATACACACATCACACATAGACATCATACACATATACACTCACACCATACATATACACCATACATATGCACACATCATACATAGGCCTGCTGCTGCTGCCCCCCCCCACATATCATACATTACATTACATACACACATCACACATTACATACACATCACAAACAGACATCATACACACATTATACATTACATACACATCACACACAGACAGACATCATACACACATCACACATACATCACAGACAGACATCATACACACATCACACATACACTCACATCATACATATACCCCATACACACATTATACATTACATACACATTACACACAGACAGACATCATACACACATCACACATACACTCACACCATACATATACACCATACACACATTATACATTACATACACATCACACAGACAGACATCATACACACATCACACATACATCACAGACAGACATCATACACACATCACACATACACTCACACCATACATATACACCATACACACATTATACATTACATACACATTACACACAGACAGACATCATACACACATCACACATACACTCACACCATACACACATTATACATTACATACACACATCACACATACACTCACACCATACATATACAACCACCCTTCCTGCCGCCGCCTGCATTCTCGGCCTCCTCACCTGATCCGGCCATGAGTGGACATCAGAGCTGTAGTCACCGCCGGTGTGAGGTGAGATTTCCGTCCTCCCCCTCCCCCCTGCTCTGTGTTTTCCCTGTGCAAGCTAGCAACCTCCCCGTGGTGGATTAGGTCCTGGGGAGACAGATCAGGGGGAGGGGGAGGGATAGAGCTGTGCACGGAGCTGTCTACATCCTTTCTCTCACCCTGCTGTGTCTTCTGAGCTCCGTCCATCCTCCGGGAGGGGAGATAAGTGGACTCTATGTCAGCTGGAGGCCACCGCCCCCTCCATACACTCTGAGTGCCGGTGTGAGACTTCCATCGGCTCCTGCGCCTTACACCGACATTAAAGAAAAATAAGGGGGAAGTCTGTCTGTCCCTGCTCGCCCGATACAGGGCTAAATCTATGAACAATTCACCTGCCCGGCGCCCAAAACTACTTGTCCCGGGCGTCGGGCGATAGGATTTCCACATCCCTGATGGGTACACTATGTACCCCAGTATGCTATACAGCTGGCGTAGGTAAGTAGTGATGCTCTGCACCCTGTATACGCTATATATCACTCCTCACCTCCTTACACTCTGGACTGGGCCCTCTGCATCTGACCCATGGAGTGGTACCTGAAGGCAGTAAAAAAAATTGCCACATGATCCAAAAATGATTGTTACCACACACCAGCAAAAACGCAAGAAAAAGAACACAAGAAAAACTGAAAAAATGCAGGAAAAAGCTGTGACCGTTCTTCTGGCGTTTTTGCTGGTGAACAAAAAACCTCAATGGAATCCAAGCCTCAAAGCAATAGAACAAAATCCCTATGTCCACTTTTCCTGTGAGGTGCAGCTCAGGTGTACTCTGTGTGGAGATTTAGAACTTTGCACAAAATTTATCATGTGCCTTGCAATTGCACCAAATTTAGACCAACCAAAACAATCTACAAAAAACATGTACCTACAACAATGATAAATTTCCCCCAATGTATATGTGTGATTGTGTCTATGTAGCAGAGCCGAGTGTGTAATTGTGTATATGTAGTAGAGCTGAGTGTGTGATTTTGTAAATGCAGCAGAGCTGAGTGAGTGATCAGGTGTATGTAGCCAAGTTGAGTGTGTGCGTGGTCATGCTTATACATAATCACACATTCAGTTCTGCTCCATACACATGTCGCACACATGTTCTCCTCACATTTTCAAAGATCTCTTGTGCTGCTTTGAAAATATGTGAAAATTCATTTTCGCACCCCCAATTTTTTTTTTGCAGCCACATTGGATTTTTTTTTTGCGCCAAATTTTACATCACAGAAAATTCTGGCGGAAACATCTCACAAAATATTCCATGGTTACTAGTGCCCAGTGATAACTGTATAAATAAAACATTTCTGAGCTTAAATGTGAGTGCAGGTGCAGTGACCAATAAAAAAAAAAAAAATAATAATAATTATATATATATATTTATTTATTTTTTTTAATGCCATTTTCAATAATAGTTTTTTTTTTTTATAATTACTTAAATAACATCTTTTCCCACAAAAACAAAGAAAAAAAAACCCCAAAAACAGTAAAACTGCAACACAATTTCTGTGATTTCCGGTATGAAATTTTTTATGTAAACTGGACTCTCACCCCTTTGAAAATATCATAGTTACATAGTTAGTACGGTCGAAAAAAGACATATGTCCATCAAGTTCAACCAGGGAATTGAAGGGTAGGGGTGTGGCGCGATATTGGGGAAGGGATGGGATTTTATATTTCTTCATAAGCATTAATGTTATTTTGTTCCAGGAATGTATCTAATCCTGTTTTAAAGCTGTTAATTTTTCCTGCTGTGACCAGTTCCTGAGGTAGACTGTTCCATAAGTTCACAGTTCTTATGGTAAAGAAGGCGTGTCGCCCCTTGAGACTAAACCTTTTCTTCTCCAGACGGAGGGAGTGCCCCCTAGTCCTTTGGGGGGGGGGGGGGTTTAACCTGGAACAGTTTTTCTCCATATTTTTTGTATGGGCCATTAATATACTTATATACGTTTATCATATCCCCCCTTAAACGTCTCTTCTCAAGACTAAACAATTGTAACTCCTTTAATCGCTCCTCATAGCTAAGATGTTCCATGCCCCATATTAGTTTAGTCGCGCGTCTCTGCACCCTTTCCAGCTCCACAGTGTCCCTTTTATGGACAGGTGACCAAAACTGAACAGCATATTCCAGGTGAGGCCGTACCAATGCTTTATAAAGGGGGAGTATTATGTCCCTGTCCCTTGAGTCCATGCCTCTTTTGATACATGACAATATCCTGCTGGCTTTGGAAGCAGCAGCCTGACATTGCATGCTATTCTGTAGTCTGTGATCTACAAGTACACCCAGATCCTTCTCTACCAGTGACTCTGACAGTTTAATCCCCCCTAAGACATACGACGCATGCAGGTTATTAGTACCCAGATGCATAACTTTACATTTATCCACATTGAACCTCATTTGCCAAGTGGAGGCCCAGACACTTAGTCTATCCAAGTCATCTTGTAACTTATGCACATCCTCTATAGACTGTACCGTGCTACAAAGCTTGGTGTCATCTGCAAAGATAGAAAAAGAGCTGTTAATACCATCCTCTATATCATTGATAAATAAATTAAACAACAGCGGTCCCAGTACAGAACCTTGGGGTACACCACTAATTACCGGGGACCAATCAGAGTACGAATCATTGACCACCACTCTCTGGGTACGATCCATGAGCCAGTGTTCAATCCAGTTACAAACTAAAATTTCCAAACCCAAAGACCTTAACTTACCTGTCAGACGTCTGTGAGGGACAGTATCAAACGCTTTAGCAAAATCCAGAAACACTATATCCACAGCCATTCCTCTGTCAAGGCTTCTACTCACCTCTTCATAAAAGCAAATTAGATTGGTTTGACAACTTCTATCCTTAGGAAACCCATGCTGGCTATCACTTATAATACAATTATCCCCTATGTATTCCTGTATGTAATCCCGTATAAATCCTTCAAACAATTTACCCACAATGCACGTTAGACTTACCGGTCTATAGTTTCCTGGAGAAGACCTAGTGCCCATCATGTAAAGCAGAAAATATACGTGGACACGCCCACTTTTACAAAACTGACGTGAACGGTGTAAACCGCGGCACAAAGCTCTTTGAAATGTGTTCAATATTTTTTGCGCCAAAATTTTGGCGCAAAATTGATTTTTTTGTGCCGCTAAATTCTTTGAGAATCTACCCTCTGTGTACTTTATAAATATTTATAATTTTACTATTGTGCAGAGTTTTGTTCGGCGCACACTGCTGCTCCAGCACTTCTAGCTATGTGAGCAGTGCCGTGGAGGTAGAGAAGGCGTGCACGGTAGAGCCAGGGGGGGAGGGGGTTATATATTTGCGCAAAATTTATCAAACGACGTGCACAACTTTTGTAAATTGTGTAAAGGGGCAGATCTGTGTCTACAACAGACCCTAATGAGAAATCTCCCCCAATGATTCTATAAACTGGCGGTCGATAATGAGTATATAGTTTATATACATTTTTTGTGTAGAGGTTTTTTTTTTTTAATATAATTTTTAATAGGAAAGAAATAAAAGACATTTTTGAAAAGGTTTCCAATCTCAGTTTTCGTTACTCAATAAAAAAGATTTACACCATTTTCTGAACAATATAATTTCAGTAGTATGTACCGTATATAAAGTATACAAAAAATAAGGTTGCAGCAGCAGCAGCTCTCTTTGTCAAAAAAATCGAGGCTCTTAGCGCACTTTTTGATCAAAACGTGTCCCCATCCACCACACGGAGGTGGCCTCTTGTCGGATGAGACCCTAACATGCCTAATCCACTCACCTCTGCTGGGCATATGGCCTCTGACATGCAGGATCCTTTTATATTATGCATGTTTTGTGTATATCTATGTATCTATCTATATATATATATATATATATATATATGCATTGTACTATATGCACTATATCTCTGCACTTTTTATATCTTTTGTATATGTATGTATTGTATTGCATGCTCTATATATTCCTGCACTCTTCAGGCACTGCTCCTATCCATTTGGATTTAGTATACATCATTCCTGCACACTAATCAAGATTCATTTACCGTTTTTTTCGCCGTATAAGACGCACTTTTTATTCTCCAAAACTGGGGGGGGGGGGAAGTTGGTGCGTCTTACACGGCGAATACACACACCTATCGCGGCGGTACCGGTGGCCATCAACGGCCGGGACCCGCGGCTAATACAGGACATCACCGATCGCGTGATGATGACGGCGACGGAGAGCGTGGATCCCAGGGAAGAAGACGTCCGGAGCGTCGAGGATACCACGGGGATGCGGCGACAGCGAAGGAGCGACATCCAGGGCAGCGGTGACGGGTCCGGAGCGGCAGGGACACGTGAGTATTACCTCCTATCCAGTGGTCTTCAACCTGCGGACCTCCAGTTGTTGCAAAACTACAACTCCCAGCATGCCCGGACAGCCAACGGCTGTCCGGGCATGCTGGGAGTTGTTGTTTTGCAACATCTTGGAGGTCCGCAGGTTGAAGATAACTGTTGGGTTCAGAATTTTTTTTTCTAGATTTTGCGCCTTTAAAATTGGGTGTGTCTTATATACCGATGCATCCTATAGGGCGAAAAATACGGTATACACTTCTACAAATATATTTTTTTACAAAAATATTTTTCTCATTTTTGTTTATGTTGCATGCGCTATTTACTGTATTTGTTTTACCATTATGCATGTTATCACATCCTTGTCATTTTTTTATGCTTTCATATGCCCCTGGATTATTATAATAATCATTATTGCTATTATCTCAAATGTATATGCATTATTTATAGCCATGTTATTGCCTTCACAGTCAGTTCTCCCACTATATATTTTCATTCTTTGTATTATTTAGCCCTGGGTCCGATGTTCAACTTATTTTGTATATCCCTCCATTAGCAGCGATCTGTCTTTCCCCCTAGAATTTTTTTGTGCACGCATGCGCAGTATGAGTGACTGTGGCCATGTTTTCGTTGCCGAACCCACTCTATAATGTGAATGCGCGTTGCGTGCTCCATCACACGAGTGCCGCGGTGTCCAACGTCACTTCCGACCCAGCGGCTTACTATTTGGACAGGTGTGTTATTCCTTTTCTATTGGGTCACTATTATATAAATTCCGAACCTGTAGCCATTATTTGCAGCCAAATGTTTTAACATATATTGATATATATTTATTTTATTTAGTCTATTATGTACATTTTTAGAATCATGTTCTTTTATTAATAAAAAAAATATACATTTTCATACATCGATTTGTACTTTATTTGGTGTCGGGGTTACGCTTTTGGCGTTTGTAGGTATATATGCAGAAGGAATAAGTTGCAATATATAGGGGAAAAAAAGAAACATGGTGGTTGGGGTGCTGGTGACTACTCCCAATGAAGCAGAGCTGTAGTGTTCTGATCAATTCGGGAGCTGTGTATTCTTCCCCCACCATCACTTTCCTCCTCCTCCTATTCTCAAAAATGAGGAATCCTCCTGCCAGACTACCCAAATCTGTAGATAACGTTGGACTTTTTGTCAGAATTTTATTAATATTTGTATATTATATTATATTTGTTTGTCTATGTTATAAAGTGATGTTCGTTCCCACCCAAATACCCAGTCCTCCGTATAAAGTCACCGCCCCCCCCCCCCCCAAAAAAAACACCCTATACCCCGAGTTTTCTATACCTTTATTTAATAATAAAAAGCTTATTTCACCCTATAAAACAAATGGATGTAAATGTCCATGTTTACACCTGTCCTCAGAGCAGTGACATTCCGTATGACATCACACATGTGACTTCACAAATGGTGATAGCTGGAAAAAGAGGTGCAGAGCCCCAGAGGCCTTACTCTGAGGACTGCAATCTAGCGAGCACTAGTGTTTCTATATTGTTTCCTTGCGCTTTTTATTTTATTTTATCATGATTCGAGGGGACCACATCAGCAGGGATGAGGTCAATTTGGCCTGTAGCATGTGCTGGACAGTTACCATCCTCCTGGGTTCCCTCTTCACCACCGGCCCGAGTTTCTGGTTTGAAATCACCAGCAACCAACCGAGCCGGAATATCACCTCCAGCCACCTGCAAGGGCAGAACGATACCATCAGAGATCTGCCCAGCTTGAATACTACCAGCAGCGACATGAAGTGTCCCATCTGGACGAGGACCAGGATCAGAAAGATCACCCCTGTCCTGGTGAGTAATCAAACCTCTGCCAGCAGCGACATGAAGTGTCCCATCTGGACCAGGACCAGGATCAGAAAGATCACCCCTGTCCTGGGGAGTAATGACACCACTGCCAGCAACGACGCGATCAACTGGGATTCCATTACCAACAACCTGCAGAGCGGGGCGGCCATCATCAAAAACTATCTTGGCTGGATCAGCACTTATGGTGACATGATCATCTGCCTGCTATGCTATATTCCCATCGATAACAACCTGCTGGACCGGTTCATAGATGCTGTTGACGACCTGATCTCGTTTGCTACTATCATCAGTGACCTGCTGTCCTGGATAGACACCACCACTGACTTGATCTTCTGGATCCCCACCATCACCAGCAGCTCCCTGCTTGCCTGGATGAACCCAGTCAATGAGTTTGTGACCTGGATTACCACCAACAGCACTATAGAGCTTCTTTACGTGATCTGTAACCCCACCGCCATCAGCTGGATCGGCTTCTTCAGTGACAGGCTCACCTGGATCGCCATCACACTCCAGCTTCTGACGTGGGTTATGCCAAGGGGGATAGTGACCAGCATCACCGGACCGATGGACTATATTAACTCGGTCAGACAGTTCCTGGGACGGGTCACCGTTGCCATCCTAATTGTCAATATCCCCGAGATTAAAGGTGTCATTACCATCATCGCCAGTATACTATGGGTATTCACCACCAACCTGTATGTATGAACACTGGAAAAGATGAATAAACATTTTTATTAGACAAATATTCCAATAGTTGTAATTATTGTCATAATAGACAAAGTAGGGAATTTATTATAAATCAGTGTTTTATATGTCAGTGAGAAACAAAAATATCTCGGAGTAAGGTGCCCCAAATGTATGAAGAGCCGCAGTTGAATATGGTTTCACATAACTACAACTCCCAGCATGCCCAGACAGCCAATAGCACTGCTCAGCCTCTGATTGGTGGAGCACTTTGTCGTACGGTAATAACTCAACTAACCCCTTCCCACAGAATGCCTTATATAAACGGCCGATTGGGCAGGTCCTTCGCGCATTCTGCCGTTTATAAAAGGCATTCAGTTAACCCGGCGATGCGCGGCATCGCATGGGTTAGCTGGCAGAAGTCCCGCTGTTACCAGCAGGAGACAACTTCTGCAAGCCTCCCCCAGGACCATCTGTGGATGGTCCTAGTCAGCAATCCCTGTGATTGGTCCCTGTGGACCAATCACAGTGTGTCAGCTGACTGGGGGGGGGTGTCTCAGCTGACGGGGGGGGGGGGGGGGGGGTTAAAGTTCATTTCCCTCATTCTGCCCGTTCCTAGAAGTCGGGCAGAGCGGGGGATGATGAGTGCTGTGGGGGGGGGGGGGGGGTGATGGGGTGGCCCACGGCACATACCTGGGGCCGGCGGCAGGCACAAGTGGAGGAGGCAGCTGTGGCATCAGATGCAGCAGTGAAGATCGCTGTAATGTGATCTTCACTGTTGCTTCTAGGAGTTTTAAAACTACAACTCACAGCATGCCCAGCCTTTGGCTGTCTGGGCATGCTTGGAGTTGTAGTTTTGCAACATCTGGAGGGCCACAGTTTGGAGACCACTGTGCACTGGTCTCCAATCTGTGCTCTTCCAGATGTTACAGAACTACAACTTTCAGCATGCCTAGACTGTCTGGGCATGCTTGGAGTTGTAGTTTTGCAACAACTGGAGGCACACTAGTTGGGAAGCATTGTCTGTTTCCTAACTCAGTGTTTCCCAACCTGTTTGCCTCCAGCTGTTTCAAAACTATAACTCCCAGCATGCACTGACAGACCATGCATGCTGGGAGTTGTAGTTTAGCAACAGCTGGAGGCACATGGGTTGCGAATTTTCTCCTTCACTTTGCTGCTATTCCTGTGAAACACCTAAAGGGTAAACAAACATTCTGAATGTCATTTTGAATACTTAGAGGGGTGCAGTTTTTATAATGGGGTCATTTGTGGGGTATTTCTAATATGAAGACCCTTCATATCCACTTCAAAACTGACATGGTCTGTGAAAAATTCCGATTTTGAAAATTTTGTGAAAAACTGGAAAATTGATGCTGAACTCTGAAGCCCTCTCATGTCTTCCAAAAGTAAAAACATGTCAACTTTATGATGAAAACATATTATATTGTATATAATATAATAATATAAAGATATCTCCCGTATGATGCAAACATAAATTAGACATATTGTATATGTGAATCAATATATAATTTATTTGAGATGCCTATTTTCCTTACAAGCAGAGAGCTTCAAAGTTAGAAAAATGCAAACTTTTCAAATTTTTCATAAAATTTTGGAATTTTTCACAAAGAAATGATGCAAGAATCGACAAAAATTTACAACTAGGATAAAGTTGAATTTGTCACGAAAAAACAATCTCTGAATCAAATTCATAAGTACAAGCATCCCAGAGTTATTAATGCTTAACCTCTTAAGGACTCAGGGCGTAGCCCGGTGTGAAAAACGGGGTCACACCGTGTCGGTCCCGGCTGCTAATCATAGCCGGGACCCTGGGCTAACAGCGCGCAGCATCGATCGTTGTGCCACACGCTGTTAACCCTTCAGACGCGGCGATCAAAATTGAAGCTGCGTCTGAAAATGAAAGTAAACGCTTCCCGGCAGCACACTCTGGCTGATCGGGACATCGCGATAAAATTGCTATGTTCCGATCAGCTGGGACGCAGGCGGAGGTCTCCTTACCTCTCTCCGCGGCGTCCGATCGTCGATTGACTGCTCCAAGCCTGAGCTACAGGCTTGAGCAATCGAGCCCCTATCTGACTGATCCGTGCAAAGCTAGGGCTTTGCAGGGATCTGCATAGGAGATCAGTGTGTGCAGTGTTATAGGTCCCTATGGGAGCTATAACACTGTAAAAAAAAAAAGTGAAAAAAAGAAGTTAACAAAGGTCATTTAAAAGGGGTACTCCGGTGAAAACCTTTTTTCTTTTAAATCAACTGGTGGCAGAAAGTTAAACAGATTTGTAAATTACTTCTATTAAAAAAATCTTAATCCTTCCAGTACTTATTAGCTGCTGAATGCTACAGAGGAAATTCCTTTTTTTTGGAACACTGATGACATCATGAACACAGTGCTCTCTGCTGACATCTGTGTCCGTTTTAGCAACCATGCATAGCAGATGTATGCTAAGGGCAGCATGGTGGCTCAGTGGTTAGCACTGCTGCCTTGCAGTGCTGGAGACTTGGATTCAAATCCCACTAAGGACAACAATAAATAAAGTGTTATTATTATTATAATTAAATAGAAAAAAAAAGGGTCAGCTTCTCCCTGCTTTGGATGTGAGGAGTCCCGGTAGCAGCACTTTAGCACTGAGCCTGACAGCCAGACTTGATGGACATACAGCACTTTTCTCAGGTCGTAGTATTGCACTTTACATTGGTCAGATTTATTATATGCACTGAGATTTAGTTTTTTGCACCTTACATCGGTCAGATTTATATGCACTGAGACTCACATATATTTTTCATTACACTGACATTGGTTAGGCTGCTAGGCGTTTTATATATTATATTTACATTTGCCAGGTGCTACTTATTGGTACAATCTTTAGAATTTGCTGCATAGATTGGTTTGTGTTTCATTGGTCCGGGACTGGTTTACATCTTAGGGTTATGTGTACCCACTGCAGGGTGGGCGTAGTAGGATTATATTCCTCCGCTTTTGGATCATGTGTTTTTAATTGTTTTTAATTGTATGTACTCATCTGTCTGTTTTGTGATAAATAAAGATTTATATATATTTTTTGGAACATATTGAATATTTGTGGTGTGCAATTTATATATGGCTGCTAGCTTTCTCTCTTCTTCTGGGATTATTATTATAATAACGTCAGCAGAGAGAACTGTGCTCGTGATGTCATCAGGAAGTACAGGAAGGATTAAAACATTTTTAAAAGAAGTAATTTACAAATATGTTTAACTTTCTGCCACCAGTTGATTTAAAAGAAAAAAGGTTTTCACCAGAGAACCCCTTTAACTCCTTCCCTAATAAAAGTTTGACCCCTTTTCCCATAAAAAAAAAAAACGAAATAAACATATGTGGTATCGCTGCGTGCGAAAATGTCCGAACTATAAAAATATATTGTTAATTAAATCGCTCGGTCAATGGCTTACACGCAAAAAATATTCCAAAGTCCAAAATAGTGTATTTTTGGTCACTTCTTATATCATGAAAAAAATGAATAAAAAGCGATCAAAAAGTCCGATCAATACAAACATGGTACCGATAAAAACTTCAGAACACGGCGCAAAAAATGAGTCCTCATACTGGCCTGTATGCAGAAAACTAAAAAAGTTATAGGGGTTAGAAGATGAGAATTTTTAACATATAAATTTTCCTGCATGATGTAGTTATGATTTTTTTCCGAAGTAATACAATATCCAACCTATATAAGTAGGGTATCATTTTAACCGTATGGACCTACAGAATAAAAATGATGTGTTATTTTTACCAAAAAATGCACTGCGTAGAAACGGAAGCCCCCAAAATTTACAAAAGGAAATTTTTTCTTCAATTTTGTCGCACAATGATTTCGCCGTTTCGCCGTGGATTTTTTGGTAACATAACTAATGTCACTGCATAGTAGAATTGGTTGCGCAAAAAATAAGCCATCATATGGATTCTTAGGTGCAAAATTGAAAGCGTTATGATTTTTAGAAGGTGATGAGGAAAAAATGAAAATGCAAAACGGAAAAATGCTGAGTCCTTAAGGGGTTAAAGTGACAGTGGTCAGATCTGCAAAAAATGCTCTGGTCCTTAAGGCCAAAATCACCTTGGTCCTTAAGGGGTTAAAATTATGAAATATGGTCATAAAAATATTAATTAAGAAAAATTATGAAAATGTATCATTAGGCAGGTAGTACCCCCAAATTAGACCCCCCCCATTAGACAGGTAGTACCCCCAAATTACACCCCCCCCAGTAGACAGGTAGTACCCCCAAATTACACCCCCCCCCCCAGTAGACAGGTAGTACCCCCAAATTAGACCCCTCCCCCAATAGACAGGTAGTACCCTCAGATTAGACCCCCCCGCAGTAGACTGGTAGTACCCCCAGATTAACCCCCGCAGTAGGCAGGTAGTACCACCAGATTAACCCACAAGTAGGCAGGTAGTCTCCCCAGATGAACTCCCCAGTGGGCAGTTAGTACCCCCAGATTAGAACCCCCCCCCCCCCAGTAGGTAGGTAGAACCCCCAGATTAGACCCCCCCAGTAGACAGATAGTACCCCCAGATTAGACCCCCCCCCCCCCCAGTAGACAGATACTACCCCCTGATTAGACAACCCCCACCGCGGCTGGTACCTTTTTAGTTGCCGGGGATTCAGGGCAGCACCTTCCCCTAGATAAGAGCAGGCACAGCTACACGCGTAATGATGCTCGGTCACGTCACACTCTCAGAATACCTGGGGCCGGCGTCAGAACGTAGGCCCTTGAGTTCTGGGAGCGTGACGTGACCGAGCGTCATTACGCGCGTAGCGGTGCTTGCTCTTATCCAGCCTGGCCCACAGGGTAAGCGGCTGAAATGGGATATTTCCTGGTTGACAAATAGGCCAGTCCGGCCCGTGTTACTGTACAGGGCAGGAGGACGGCCCAGCCTGCGGCCCTGACAGGTATTATAAAGATATGCAGGTTCATGAACTATTTCTCCCGTTACTATCTTCCGTCACAAAATAACGGCCGTTATTAATAACGGGCTATAACGGGTTAAAACGGCTATTAGAAAAACCCCATAGACTATGAAGGGATTTTCTAACGACAGTATAGGATTTTGTAACTGACGTTTTCAGCTGATTTTCAGACGGAACTTCGTACGGATGTTTAAAAACTGAGAATTTTGTAGGGTGGAAGAAGCCTCACAAACACAATGATATATATAAATGAATATCAATTAGATATCATTAGTAAGAAAGCATTACAAGCTTATTAGTTAATTGACTATAGTAGAACAATACATGTGAGTAGGAAGTAACTTGTTACAACATAAGCTACTTTGGTTCGGATATCGTATACAGACTATCTAGAGCAGTGATTTCCAACTGGGGTGCCGCGGGATTTTGACGGCAAATATTTTATTTTTTTATTCACCAGCCTGGCCTGCGCGTCTGAAATTTATGGCGCCGCAGGGGGGAAGGGAAGTATGTGTGCGCTTTGCTGTGCGTGCACACATATCGCAACCCCCTGCATTCCTCTCACCCTGCGGCTCAGTGAGTGAGTGCACTGGCGGTGCTCTGCCGGATTACCGTGCCGGTGTAGTGCCCCGTGCCCCAGCATCCCCCTCCCCCCCCAGCGGCCCAGTGAGTGAGTGCACTGGCGGTGCTCTGCCGGATTACCGTGCCGGTGTAATGACCCGTGCCCCAGCGTCCCCCTCCCCCCCCCCCCCCCCCAGCGTCCCAGTGAGTGAGTGCCCTGTCGGAGCCCTGAGTCGCTGCCCTGCCGGACAGGGGAGGAAGGTGGAAGCTGCGCCTGATTACTGTGCCAGTGTAGTGAAGAAAAATGGCAAAAAGGTACTGTACCCTTTCCTACCCTCTGTTACCCCTTCTTAACCCCGTCCACCCCCCCTCACCCCTGTCATCCATGTCCACCCCCTGTCTATCCCTGTCACCCATGTCCCCCCCTCCCTGTCCACCCCCCTGTAACACATGTCTACCCCCCCTATTCACCCCTCTATCCCTTTGTCACCCCTCTTTTATCCCCCTTGTCATCCTTGTCCACCCCCGTTATGCCTGTTCACCCCCATATCTCCCGTGTCCACCATCCTGTCATCCATGTCCACCTTGGCCACCTCTGTCCATTCCTCTGCAACACATGTTCCCCCCCCCATCCACCCCTCTGACCACCCCCCAGTCTACATCTGTCACCATTGTCCCTCCACCCTAATCACCCCTCTGTCCCTCCTGTCATCCATGTCCACCTTGGCCATCCCCCCTCTGTCACCCATGTACACTCCTCTACCCCCCATTCCATAGACTTGCATACGGGGGGCAGGGGGGTGACATCACACGGAGGCGGGGGGGGGGTTGGGGGTTGGCGGGGAGGTCATGATACTCTGGCCCCGTGGTCGCCACCCGGCTGTTTGTGAGCTGGCACCGCTGTGTGCAGCTCAAACAGGTGGGTGGCGAATACAAGATTGCGGGGGTCCCCATGAATACATGCAGGAACATTTATACGTTTAAAATGGTCATCTTCTGACCCCTATAACTTTTTTATTTTTCTGTGTTCCGGGCGCTATGAGAGCTCATTTTTTGCGCCATGATCTGAAGTTTTTAGCTGTATCATTTTTGTTCTGATCAGACTTATTGATCACTTTTTATTCACTTTTTTGTGGTATAAAAAGTGATCAAAAATACGCTATTTTGGACTTTGGAATTTTTTTGCGCATACGCCATTGAACGTGCGTTTTAAAAAGCAGTATATTTTTATAATTCGGACATTTCTGCACGCGATGATACCACATATGTTTATTTTTATTTACACTGTGTTTTTTTTATTCTTGGAAATGCCGGGCGATTCAAACTTTTATTAGGGGAAGGGATAATTGAAAGGGTTAATGATTTTTTTTTTTTTAACACTTTTCTTATGCAATATTATAGCTCCTACAGGGCGGGCTATAACATTGCATTAACTGATCTTTACCACTGATTGATCCATCTCCATAGGAATGGATCAATCAGTGTTTTTGGCGATTGGATGCTCAAGCCTGGATCTCAGGCTTGAAGCATTCATTCGGCGATCGGACAGCGCAGGAGAAGGTAAGAAGACCTCCTCCTGTGCTACAGCTGTTCGGGATGCCGACATTATACGCGATGATCCCGAACAGCTCCCTGAGCTAGCCGGGCACTTTTACTTTCGTTTTTAGCTGCGCGGCTCAGCTTTGAGCGCGCGGCTAAAGGGTTAATAGCGCGCGGCACTGCGATCAGTACTGCGCGCGCTGTTAGATGCGGGTCCCCGCATCACTATGATGCCGGGCCCGCCGCAATATGATGCGGGGTCCTTAAGAGGTTAAAGTGGTACTCCAGTGGAAAACTAGATTTATTTTTTAAATCAACTGGTACCAGAAAGTTTAACAGATTTGTAAATTACTTCCATTTAAAAATCTTAATCCTTCCAGTACTTATAAGCTGCTGTATGCTCTAGAGGTATCTCTTTTCTTTTAGAATTTCCTTTCTGTCTGACCACATTGCTCTCTGCTGACATCTCTGTCCATGTCAGGAACTGTCCAGAGCAGGATAGGTTTGCTATTGGAATATGCTTCTGCTCCAGACAGTTCCTGACATGGGCAGAGGTGTCAGCAGAGAGCACTGTGGTCAGACAGAAAGGAAATTCAAAAAGAAAAGAACTTCCTCTGTAGTATACAGCAGCTGAGAAGTACTGGAAGGATTAGGATTTTTTTATAGAACTAATTTCCAGTGGAATACGCCTTTAGGGGTGTGAAGTTCTTTATGGGAGAAGCACAGTTACTTATGAGTGTCCATGGGAGGTTATGCCTTATGTTTATGTCTACCATGCTACTGTGGTGTCCCAGTAAAGGTACATTGTGTCAAGGTATTTTAGGACCTGTCAGATTGAGACCTCCAGTGTCCTGGGGGCTCCCCTGCAGGGACTCAACCATTTCTAATCTGTATTTTCACTGTTATAATTTAGCAATCCGTTAATAGGTGTCTGTAGCTTTAAGTATGTTGCCTAGCAACCTCAGGCTTAGTTAGGGTATGTGAGAGTGGAGGACTGAGGGCTAGACTGAACTTTTGTGTAAGGTGTTATATTATGTTATCACTTGTATGTAACTTTATTGTAAATCCTAAAGGGGATACAGACAACTCTATGATCCACAGCTGCCTGGCCAATGGGCTTTAGTTCAGCCTTCCCTTATAAAGGGTGGCATTTCCTGTGAGAGGAATAGAGGAGGAGTAAAGCAATTCATTCAGTTCAGAGTACAGAGTGAAGAATCCGCAGAGGAGTGAGAGCAAAGATGAGAGAGAGAGAGATAAGAAAAGCATGAAGAAACCCCAACTAATATCAAGCCTTTACTTCAGCCTTGATCAGAGAATTCCTAAAGGACAATTCATTATCTTTCGGCGAAAAGCCACAAATCTACGGACACTTCAGTAAGTGACTTTGATCTCAAACCTAATATAGCGCAGACCTAAAACTCCTAGTCCGGCCGTAAGAGCCAAGCATATATGCAATATCAAGTCCAGGCACTGCAAGCTGTGTGGTCCTCTAGAGACTGTCTGTTAAACCTTTGGGAGACTTTGGTTGAGCGCTGTGGAGATTGTACCACCTATCTTCAAGTTAGTAAAGCCTCCGTTAAACTGCAACCTAGTGTGGAGTCAATTCTTTCCTTGCTAGCCTGTGGGGAGACGGAGTTCCCTGGACCTGTAGTACCCCGGGAGATACCAAGACTACAGTGGCTTCACGCGACATTAAGGGTTAATACCATCCGACCCTGGGTTCATAACCCCCCCAAGAACCAAGTAGCTAACCCCAGCATAGTGGCGGTCACGGGTTTCACTCATGGTTATCACACTACCAACCAAAAGAGTACAGTTTGTGTTGGTGGAAAATGCACTGAGCAATGGGGCAGTCAACGTGGTGGAACCTGGAGGCCTGTTTGTCTGTCAGTGTTAAGGTTTCTGCCAGTGGGCACGTCAGAGAGAGCACTGGTAACCAGATAGGACAGGGTGAGGGACAATCAAGGGCCAGCTATCACCAACAGACCACTGCAGACAGTGAACATTAGAGAGGAAGAAATGTGAGGAGGGGGGTCAGCAAAATGTGCAAGAACCCCTTGAATTGACAGGTGCCCTCCATACAAAAAGCTTATTTGTTGCAATGCCAAGAAATCTTACATTTGTGTTAACCATTCGGGTCTTTGCAGGAAAGATTGCAGACTGTTTTATACAAAACATTTAAAGGGGTACTTTTTTTTTTATCAACTGGTGCCAAAAAGTTAAACAGATTTGTAAATTACTTCTATTAAAAAATCTTAATCCTTCCAGTACTTATTAGTGGCTATATATTACAGAGAAAATTCTTTTCTTTTAGGATTTCAATTCTTTCATGACCACAGTGCTCTCTGCTGACACCTCTGTCCATTTTAGGAACTGTCCAGAGCAGCATATGTTTGCTATGGGGATTTTCTCCTGCTCTGGACAGTTCCTGACATGGACAGAGGTGTCAGCAGTGGGCACTGTGGTCATGACAGAAAAGAAATCCAAAAAGAAAAGAACCTCTGGAGAATACAGCCACTAATAAGTACTGGAAGGATTAAGATTTTTTTTCAATAGAATTAATTTACAAATCTTTTAAACTTTCTGGCACCAGTTGACTTAAAAAGAAAAAAGTCCACCAGAATACCCCTTTAACCCCTTAAGGACCCAGCCATTTTACACCTTTGGACCCGGCCATTTTTTGCACATCTGACCACTGTCACTTTAAACATTAATAACTCTGGAATGCTTTTAGTTATCATTCTGATTCCGAGATTGTTTTTTCGTGACATATTCTACTTTAACTTAGTGGTAAACATTTTTGGTAACTTGCATCCTTTCTTGGTGAAAAATCCCAAAATTTGATGAAAAATGTGAAAATTTTGCATTTTTCTAACTTTGAAGCTCTCTGCTTGTAAGGAAAATGGATATTCCAAATATTATTTTATTTTATTCACATATACAATATGTCTACTTTATGTTTGCATAATAAAATTGACGAGTTTTTACTTTTGGAAGACATCAGAGGGCTTCAAAGTTCAGCAGCAATTTTCCAATTTTTCACAAAATTTCCAAAATCACAATTTTTCAGGGACCAGTTCAGGTTTGAAATGGATTTGAAGGGTCTTCATCTTAGAAATACCCCACAAATGACCCCATTATAAAAACTGCACCCCCCAAAGTATTCAAAATGACATTCAGTCAGTGTTTTAACCCTTTAGGTGTTTCACAGGAATAGCAGCAAAGTGAAGGAGAAAATTCAAAATCTTCATTTTTTACACTCGCATGTTCTTGTAGACCCAATTTTAGAATTTTTGCATGTTGTAAAAGGAGAACATTTTTACTTGTATTTGTAGCCCAATTTTTCTCGAGTAAGCACATACCTCATATGTCTATGTAAAGTGTTCGGCGGGCGCAGTAGAGGGCTCAGAAGGGAAGGAGCGACAAGGGGATTTTGGAGAGAACATTTTTCTGAAATGGTTTTTTGGGGGCATGTCACCTTTAGGAAGCCCCTAGGGTGTCAAAACAGCAAAAAAAAAAAAAAAAAAAACACTTGGCATACCATTTTGGAAACTAGACCCCTTGAGGAATGTAACAAGGAATTAAGTGAGCCTTGATACCCCACAGGTGTTTCATGACTTTTGCAAATGTAAAAAAAATAAATAAATAATTACCTAAAATGCTTGGTTTCCCAAAAATTTTACATTTTTACAAAGGGTCAAAGCACAAAATACCCCCCAAAATTTGAAGCCCAATTTATCCCAATTCAGAAAACACCCCATATGGGGGTGAAAAGTGCTCTGCTGGCGCACTACAGGTCTCAGAAGGGAAGTAGTCACATTTGGCTTTTTGGAAGCAAATTTTGCTCTGGAGGCATGCTGCATTTGGAAGCCCCTATGGTGCCAGGACAGCAAAAAAAAACCCACATGGCATACCATTTTGGAAACTAGACCCCTTGGGGAATGTAACAAGGGGTAAAGTGAACCTTAATACCCCACAAGGGTTTCACGACTTTTGCATATGTAAAAAAAAAAATAATAATTTTTACCTAAAATGCTTGGTTTCCCCAAAATTTCACATTTTTACAAAGGGTTAAAGGCGAAAATACCCCCCAAAATTTGAAGCCCAATTTCTCCCGATTCAGAAAACACCCCATATGGGGGTGAAAAGTGCTCTGCTGGCGCACTACAGGTCCCAGAAGAGGAGTAGTCACATTTGGCTTTTTGGAAGCAAATTTTGCTCTGGGGGCATGCCGCATTTAGGAAGCCCCTATGGTGCCCGGACAGCAAAAAAAAAAAACACATGGCATACCATTTTGGAAACTAGACCCCTTGGGGAATGTAACAAGGGGTAAAGTGAACCTTAATACCCCACAGGGTTTTCACGACTTTTGCATATGTAAATTTTTTTTTTGGGCGGGGGGGGATAGGGTATTTTGGTATAAAATTTGGAAGTCAATGTACCCTGGACTGGTACATTGGAGCCGAATTCTGGGGATTGAAAATTAGGGCAAAGGATGGAAAATTTTGTACTCCATGGAAGTGTGATACTCCCTGAAGCAGTCTATGCAGAGGCCCGGATTATCTGGGCAAGTGTCACACTGAATGGTGGTGTCCCTCCGTCTCCCCTTCCTGTAACACACTCTGCATTTCTTCTGGGTTCGTCCCGACCTTCTAGTGTTGGGGATCACACCAGGAAAGTGTTGGCCCGGGACGATCCGGGGACCTAAAGTTCCAGAGGTGCTCTGACCCGCTCCTTGGCGGTCACCAAAGATGAGGGCCTTTAGAACTACCTCTTGGAACTCCAGGTATGTCCCTGTGTTGCCAGCGTTCTGGTACAGTATAAAAGAGTTGTACATGGCAACCTGTACCATGTAGACCGCAACCTTTTTATACCATACACGTGTTTTCCGCATGGCATTATATGGCTTGAGGACTTGATCAGAAAGATCAACTCCCCCCATATACTGATTGTAGTCCAGAATACAATCAGGCTTGAGGACCGGTCCCGCGGTACCTCGCACAGGGACAGGGGTGCTGCCATTCCCATGAATTGTGGTGAGCATAAGGACATCCCTCTTGTCCTTATACCGGACCAACAACAGGTTCTCATGGGAAAAGGCACGGGACTCACCCCGGGGGATAGGAGCATGTAGGGGATGGGGCGGAAGGCCTCTTTGATTCTTCCGGACTGTCCCACAAGCGACCGTGGATCTGGCGGCGAGGGATGTGAAGAGAGGGATACTAGTATAAAAGTTATCCCCATAAAGGTGGTAACCTTTATCTAGCAATGGGTGCAAAAGGCCCCAAACGATTTTCCCGCTAACACCCAGAGTGGAGGGACATTCTGGGGGTTCAAAACGGGAATCTCGTCCCTCATACACTATAAACTTGCAAGTGTACCCAGAGGTACTCTCGCAAAGTTTATACATCTTCACGCCATACCGCGCTTGCTTGGTTGGGATGTATTGCCGGAAGCTGAGTCTCCCCTTGAAGCTGATGAGCGACTCATCAATAGAGACCTCCCGCCCCGGGACATAGGCCTCCCAAAATCTGGCCCCGAAGTGATTGATGACCGGCCTGATTTTATACAGGCGGTCATACGCAGGATCAGTTCGGGGGGGACATGCCGCATTATCAGCATAATGCAAACATCTCCAAATGGCCTCGAACCGGGGACGTGTCATGGCCATACTGTAGAGGGGTGTCTGGTAAAAGACGTCCCCACTCCAATATTGCCTGACACAGGGTTTTTTAACTATATCCATATGCAGCGCGAGGCCCCAAAAGGTCCTCATTTCGGCTGCATCGACTGGAGTCCAGCCGCCGGGTCTAGCTAAAAATGAGCCCGGGTTAGCGGCGACGAAGTGTTGGGCATACAGATTCGTCTGTGTAACCATCAAATTAACAAAGTCGTCACTGAAAAAATGACCGAAAAAGTCCTTTTCAGTGAACCCGACAATGTTAATTTTGATTCCTGAGTCGCCAACAAACTCAGGAATCACGGGCTCGTGGTCCGCTGGCTCAGCCCAGTCAAGTTCTCCGGTACGAGGTACCAGTGACCTTGGCAGGGGGGCTTCACTAGTATGAGCGCCAGGGGGACTCATACTAGCATGGGGCACAGGGTCAAGGGCAGAGGAGGTTTGCGGCACCGCACGGCGGCGTCTCCGCCGCCTTGGCTCATCATCTGAACTAGATGATGAGGAGGACGATGAAATAAGGAAGCTGGGGTCTTCATCATCCTCTGAGCCGCTCTCGGTATCGGAGGCAATTAGGTCATATGCCTCCTCCGCCGAGAACACTCTGCGGGCCATTTCCCTACTCTAATGTGGATACGGGGGGGGGGGTGTGTGTGTGTGTGTGTGTGGAAAAACTTTATTGGTGTATGTGCTGCGTGTGGTGCGATATTACCTCCCTAACACTCCCTAGCCTAACCTAACTAAACTAACCGCCCTAACAGAAAGAAAAAAAATATAAAAAAGGGGACTTTTATTTTTTTATTTTTTTTTAGAAAGGGGACTTCTAACGCAAAAAAAGACCTGCGCCACAAAAAAGCGTTTATCTAATCAATGGTGTGCGCACTGATTAGCGCTTGTGGCGGCAGGGGGCGCAGAAGTCAGTGGGGGGTCCGGCCACTCAGCCCAGAACAGTGGCTGGTGGCTTGTACACAGACCCCCACACAAAAAAAAACGAAAAATAAAATTAAAAAAACGCTTAATCCCGAAAAAATGCACCCGCCTGAACCCAAAAAAAAACGCTGATCAGTGATAAATCACCGACAGCGGTGGGACAGGCTGCACACACAGGTACGGTCCGTCCACACAGTACACGCCTGCTACTGGTGGCACGGAACACCTATGGGTGCAAAAAAAGAACGCGGTAACCGAAAAAAGTGCCTTTACCACCAAAAAAAAACGCTGATCAGTGATAAATCACTGACAGCGGTGAGGCACGCCGCACACACAGGTAAGGTCCGGCCACACAGTACACGCCTGCTACTGGGGGCACGGACCGCCTATGGGTGCAAAAACACGCTAGAAAACCCGAAAAAAAGCGCCGGCACCACAAAAAAAACGCTGATCAGTACTACGGGACTGATCAGCGGCGGGTGGGCTTTAACAAACGTTGGCGGACCGCTCTTTTATAACTAAGAGGGTCCGCACACACGCTTAGGAAAAAAAAAAAAGAAAAAAAGATCTGCGCCCCAAAAAAACGCTGGCGGCAGACCGCAGCGACCCAGCAGGGCCGGGGTCACGCAGCTAAAGGTGCTACGGACCCGCGGACACCCACTGAGGTACGCTGGAAAAAATAAAAAATAAAAAACACTTTTTTTTTTAACCCTAACCTGTCCCTACCTAATCTAAAGCTATCCCTGGGGATTTCTGTGCCAAGGGGCCACAGAAAGGGGGCAAGGGCACTTTTTTTTTTACTGAGGGGATGGTGGGCAGCACGGGGCTCCGTCCTGCACACCAGATCTCTCTGAAATGGCGGGCAGAACGGAGCAACATGCTCCTAGCCCACCAGATCCCCTCCCATTACATTGTGATTGGTATGGCCACTTTGGCCACCCAATCACAGCTGTAACTGAGGGGGGTGGCCACAATGCCAGCCCCAGTACAGCATGGATGGTGATTGGTGGTGTATACTACACCACCAGTCACCATCTATATCCAGGTCACAGGGTCACACGTGACCCTGATGACCTGGAACCGCTGCAGAACGCCGGTTAGTAGTTACCGGCGTCCTGCAGCGATCGCCGGTATAGGAGGTCCTCCGGACCTCCTCCGGCACACTGCCGGGATGTCTGCTGATAGAAATCAGCAGACATCCGGCTCCGATCCCCCGCCCGGCGAGCGGCGGGGGAACGGAATCGCAGCGCATCGCTCGTCTGAATTGGCGAGCGATGCGCTGCGATCGCCGACATGGGGGGTCATCATGACCCCCCTAGGCGATATGCCGGGATGCCTGCTGAACGATTTCAGCAGGCATCCGGCTCCGGCGCCCCTCCGGCTAGCGGCGGGGGGCCGGGATATGACAGGACGTACTCAAACGTCCTGAGTCCTTAAGGACTCGGAAAAGGGGTCGTTTGAGTACGTCTGCGTCCTTAAGGGGTTAATTAAATAAATGTATTATATTGGTTTTTATTTAGACAATATATCAGGCCTTTCATTACAATTATTTTACTTATTTATCAATTGTTTTATGCTATTTTAGTTTTATAATGTGTATGTTTTTTGCACACAGCTTCTACGGCACTCCTGAAGTTGTCATCGCCCCCCCCCCCCCCCTTTTTTTTTTTCTTCAATTGTTGTCTTATAAAAGCAAGTATTTTCCAGTATGTACACTATGCCTGATGAAGATCCCTGTTCGGGATCGAAACGCGTTGCACTGTATATAATAAAACAATTTCATTCAATCCTGGACCAGCGCCGTCATTGAGAGGAACTCTTTTTCATTCATTTCTCCGGTTTCCTGACCTAGAACCGTAGTTCTGCTGCTCAGCAGCAGCGTGAGTTAACTCTTTCCTTGCTTGGCTCCTGAATGGTATACATGGGTCCAGGGGCGGATCCAGAGTCGAGTCTCGGGAGGGGCACTATTAGAGTATTTTGTGTTGGCGGACAGAAAACAAGGTGTTGCTTACGGAACTTACAATATTATTAAATGTATCATACAGTCCTAACCTTCTTTAAGACTCTTAGGCCATGTTCACATGTCAGAATAATAATCAAATATACCAATTGCCACAGAATGGGAAAGTGCTAAAGAGGTTTTTACCATTTAAAACTACAGCTCCAGTATGACCTAAGCAGTTGTGAGGGGATGCTGGGAGTTGTTGTTTCACCCATCATAACTGCAGTGACTCAGCTCTGATAGGACATAGTGAGGAGGATACAGAATGATATGAGTGACTACAGGTGACATCTTCTCTATAGTCTTTCCTTATCTAATTCTGATGTACTTACCACGGGACTTGTTCCAGCTAAATCTTCTTTCTGCAGACGCCCAGACGTCTCCTCACTATGATTCTGATCCTCCTATATGAAAACAATAATTATTATAAACCTGCCAGACACTGTATTCTTCGAATATAATACTGGCACACACCCTCTGAATATAATTTCTGACACACTGTACCCCCTGATATACAACACACTGTACCCTCTGAATATAATACCGCCACACACCGTACCCTCTGAATATAATACTATCATACACTGCACCCTCTAAATATAATACTACCACACACTGCACTCTCTGAATATAATACTACCACACACTGCACTCTCTGAATATAATACTACCACACACTGCACTCTCTGAATATAATACTACCACACACTGCACTCTCTGAATATAATACTACCCCACACTGCACTCTCTGAATATAATACTACCTCACACTGCACTCTCTGAATATAATACTACCACACACTGTACCCTCTGAATATAATACTACCACACACTGCACTCTCTGAATATAACTTGCTGTGCAGTGCACCCTCTGAATATAATACTACCACACACTGCACTCTCTGAATATAATACTACCCCACACTGCACTCTCTGAATATAATACTACCACACACTGCACTCTCTGAATATAATACTACCCCTTACTGCACTCTCTGAATATAATACTACCACACACTGCACTCTCTGAATATAACTTGCTGTGCAGTGCACTCTCTGACTATAATACTACCACACACTGCACTCTCTTGAATATAATTACTACCCCACACTGCACTCTCTGAATATAATACTACCCCACACTGCACTCTCTGAATATAATACTACCACACACTGCACTCTCTGAATATAATTACTACCACACACTGCACTCTCTGAATATAACTTGCTGTGCAGTGCACTCTCTGAATATAATACTACCACACACTGCACTCTCTGAATATAATACTACCCCCACACTGCACTCTCTGAATATAATACTACCACACACTGCACTCTCTGAATATAATACTACCCCACACTGCACTCTCTGAATATAATACTACCCCACACTGCACTCTCTGAATATAATACTACCACACACTGCACTCTCTGAATATAACTTGCTGTGCAGTGCTCCCTCTGAATAAAATACCCAAAAGTATTGTTGCCCATAAAAAAATGTAACACCCCAGAAATTCCTCATAATATACACTATACTTCTGAAATGCAGAACACTCTGTGCCTTCACATATAGTAATAATGCTCTTGTGCCTCTTCATATAATAATTATGACCCGTCCCGTTCCCCCCACATAGTAATGCCCTGTGCCCCCTAACATATAATGCCCCCTGTGCTGTGCCCTTCACATATAATTCCCCCGTTCTTTGCCCCTCACATATAATGCCCCCATCATGCGTCCCTCACATATAATGCCCCCATCATGTGCCCCTCACATATAATGCCCCCCGTGCTGTGCCCCTCACATATAATGTCCCCTTTGCTGTGCCCCTCACATATAATGTCCCCTTTGCTGTGCCCCTCACATATAATGCCCCCGTGCTGTGCCCCTCACAAATAATGCCCCCGTTCTTTGCCCCTCACATATAATGCCCCGATCATGTGCCCCTCATATATAATGCCCCCATCATGCACCCCTCACATATAATGCCCCCATCATGCACCCCTCACATATAATGCCCCCATCATGCACCCCTCACATATAATGCCCCATGCTGTGCCCTTCACATATAATGCCCCCGTTCTCTGCCCCTCACATATAATGCCCCCGTTCTTTGCCCTCACATATAATGCCCCCATCATGCGCCCCTCACATATAATGCCCCCATGTCCTGTCCCCTCAGGGGGCATTATATGTGAGGGGCACAGCACAGGGGGCATTATATGTTTGGGGCACATGACAGGAGCATTATATGTGAGGGGCACAGAACAGGGGGCATTATATGTGAGGGGCGCATGATGGCGCATTATATATGAGGGGCACAGGATGGGGGCATTATATATGAGGGGCGCATGATGGGGCATTATATATGAGGGGCGCATGATGGGGGCATTATATGTGTGGGGCACAGCACAGGGGGCATTATATGTGTGGGGCACAGCACAGGGGGAATTATATCATATAATGCCCCCTGTGCTGTGCCCCATACATATAATGCCCCCTGTGCTGTGCCCCTCACATATAATACCCCCTGTGCTGTGCCCCCCACACATATAATTTATATGTGTGGGCACAGCACAAGGGGCATTATATGTGAGGGGCACAGCACAGAGGGCCCCCCTGTCATGTGCTCTTCACATATAGTGCCCCCAGTGCTTTGCCTTGCAGCCCCTCACATTAAAAATTCCCTAAGTTTTTAAATCCCCATCCTCCTGGCACATATTCTGTCCCCCGAATCCCCTGGGCCCTGAGCATACTCTTAGTACTTACTGTATGCCGGCCGCGGGGACGGGATTTCCGGGCGCCGGCGCGATGATGTGAAGTCATCGCGCCGGCCTGCAGTGGATCGCGACCCCGCAGCTCACACGCTGTGTACTCACAGCCAGTGGCGTTGCTAGGGTTGGTGTCACCCGTTGCGGTAGAAAATGGTGTCACCCCAGCATGCTGGGAGTTGTAGTTTTGCAACAGCTGGAGGCACCCTGGTTGGGAAACACTGACATAGATAGATAGGGAATATATATAGACCAGGGGTTCTCACCTATTTTTAGTGAGGGTCCGCTTATCCAGGTCTGCCATCCGGTAAAGGTCCAAGCTGTATGCTAATGCTTGGTGCACACCTAGCGGCCTCAGCGCCATGAAGGCAATAGCAAACTAACAACTGAAGTGTGGAGGATGTATAACCTGAATACTGCTGCACACTGTAACCACTGGATATAATACTGCCACACACACTGTACCCACTGAATATAATACTGCCCACACACTGTACCCCTGAATATAATACTACCACACACTGTACCCCCTGAATATAATACTGCCACACACTGGGCCCCTGAATATAATACTGCCACACACAGGGCCCCTGAATATAATACTGCCACACACTGTACCCCCCGAATATAATACTGGCACACACTGTACCCCTGAATATACTACTGCCACACACTGTACCCCTGAATATAATACTACCACACACTGTACCCCCTGAATATAATACTGCCACACACTGTACCCCTGAATATAATACTGCCACACACAGGGCCCCTGAATATAATACTGCCACACACTGTACCCCCGAATATAATACTGCCACACACTGTACCCCTGAATATACTACTGCCACACACTGTATCCCTGAATATAATACTACCACATACTTTGCCCTGAATATAAACCTGCCACCCACTGTGTCCCTGGTATATTACTGCTACCCACTGTGCCCCTTAAAATACTGCCATTCACTGTACCCCTGAAAATAATTCTGCCACACACTGGGCCCCTGTTATATTACTGCCACACACTATTCCCCTGCAACATTACTTGCAGATGCTATGCTCTAACGCTGACTAATTGCACCTCTGTGTCTCTTAAAACAATAAAATGATGCCACTGTGCCTATAGAATGAATGACGCCATTGTGACCCCAGAATGAATGATGCCACTGTGCCCACAGAATGAATGATGCCACTGTGCCTATAGAATGAATGACGCCACTGTGACCCCAGAATTAATGATGCCACTGTGCCCACAGAATTAATGATGCCACTGTGCCCATAGAATGAATGATGCCACTGTGACCCCAGAATTAATCATGCCACTGTGACCCCAGATTTAATCATGCCACTGTACCCACAGAATTAATCATGCCACTGTACCCACAGAATTAATCATGCCACTGTACCCACAGAATTAATGATGCCACAGTACCCAACAGAATTAATGATGCCACAGTACCCACAGAATAAATGATGCCACTGTACCCACAGAATTAATGATGCCACTGTACCCACAGAATTAATGATGCCACTGTGACCACAGAATTGATGATGCCACTGTACCCACAGAATTGATGATGCCACTGTGACCACAGAATTGATGATGCCACTGTGACCACAGAATTAATGATGCCACTGTGACCACAGAATTAATGATGCCACTGTACCCACAGAATTAATAATGCCACTGTACCCACAGAATTAATCATGCCACAGTACCCACAGAATTAATGATGCCACAGTACCCATAGAATTAATTATGCCACTGTGCCCCAGAATTAATGCCACTGTGACCCCATATGAACTTTGCCACTGTAACTCTCCATCTGTTGTAAAACTACAACTCCCATCATGCACAGACAAAAGGTCATCATGGTAGCTGTAGTTCTACAATAACTGGAGAGTCACAGATGGGGGAACACAAATTTTTACCTGAGAGCTTAGAATCGCCGTCCCAGGTCCCGCACTGCTCCGCTGCTCTGGCCTCTTCTAGTCAGGCCTGGCCGCCAGAGCAGATGATGCAGGCAGCTAATGGTGCTACCTGCATCATAGGAGAAGCGCAGGGCAGGGACACATCGCTCCCTCGCTCCGGGCCGCGGCTATTCATTTGTATTGGCGTCTTAAAGACACAGCTACAAATGAATAAGGGGAGATCCAGCGGATGGTCCGAATGACTGGGGGACGCAGTCCGGATCTGGACCGTGGTCTGCCAGTTCAGTACCCCTGATATAGGACATAGATCAATGTTTCCTAACCAGAGTGCCTCCAGCTGTTACAAAAACTACAACTCCCAGCATGCCTGGACAGCATTGTAGCTTTGCTTTGGAGACACCTTGGTTGGGAAACACTTATTTATGTCAGTGTTTCCCAACCCTCCAGCTGTTGCAAAACTACAACTCCCAGCATGCTAGGAGTTGTAGTATTGCAACAGCTGGGGGCACCTCTGGTGAGAAAGGGGGGGGGGGGGGTGAGCAGGGATTGTGCTGGGAAGGGGGGAGGGATGATGCTGGAAAAGGGTGGGCATGGATGGTGGGGGGGTAGTTTATCTTACCTGCCTTAGAACACTGCTGGGCTCCTGTATCCTCCAGACACTTCCTGCTTGCTGGGGTCATGTGATGTTTTGGTGTCACATGACCCAAGCAGAGCAGTAGAAAGCTGCCAATCAGGGGGAGAGAAGCCGAGTAAGTGCCGATAACTCCACAGACACGCTGTGTGCACGCTCCCTCTGCACTGCAGACTGAGTATACAAATATAGCTTGTGACAGGGATGAGCGCTGGGACAGGGTGTCACCCCCACCACCCCACCATTCTAGGGGGCAGCAATCTCGGGGGGGGGGGGGGGGGATAATTGCCACCGTTGTACCTCCCCCCCCCCCCCAAGCCCCCCCCCACCCCCCCCCCCCCCCCCCCCGGATCCGCCACTGCATGGGTCAGGGGTGTGGAAATAAAAAAAAAAACTACTTGTCCAAGGGACTAAAGCGGAACACAATCTACTTGTCCCTCAAGAAAATCCACTTGTCCTGGTTGATGAAATAATTTCAACCAAAATAGTCTGATCCCCCCCACTAGACCACCAGGGATGGATATAAGATCCTTTAGACACTGCTGACAGCGGTGATCTAATGGGTTAATAGGCGATCGCAGTATGTCAGACTATTAGTGGCGGGAGAGCTGTAGCGCCTCTTACACCCGAGACAAGACCAGATAAGTCTAGATGTAACTTTTTGATCACCTTATAAAATATTTCTCACATGAAGTGACCAAAAATGAGCAATTCTGGACTATTCTTTACATTTACAACGTTCACCATACGGTTTAATTAACATTATATTTTAATAGTCTGGGACATTTCCACATGCAGCGATACCACTTATGTTTATTTTTCTACATTATTTTTATTTAAAGAAAATTGGAAACTTTTATTAGGAAAGGGGCTTATTCACATATATACGCACTTTTTAAAATATTTTAATCACTATTTTTCAGTCTCAATAGGGACTTATGTGTTACTGGGGGGGGGGGGGTGTTCTGCTTCTCCAGTTTATGTGGTGCATTTTGTGTCAGAAAATGCTGGAAGTTGCATTTAATTACTAGATAACTACAACTCCCAGCATGCCCTGATACAGCCTATGGTTGTGTGGGTGTTGCAGCATGTTCCACTGTATAGTAGGACAGTTAAGGTTATTGTAGGACATGCTGGGAGTTGTAGTTTTGGTTTGTGTCAGCTGCAGAGCCATAGGCTGTGTCAAGGAATAATGGGAATTGCAGTTAGTAACTACAACACCCAGCATGCCCTGATGCAGCCTATGGCTCTGCAGCTGACCCGAACCAAAACTACAACTCCCAGCATGTTACACTTTATAGTTCTACAGTTTAGGTTATGGTGTAACATGCTGGGAGTTGTAGTTTTGGTTCGGGCGTGTTTGTGTGCATCCGTGGGGCTCTTGGTTGACGGGTGAGTATGAAGGGGGGCGGGATTCTGGGGGTGCAATATAGTGCGGGTGCCACTGAAAATAAATAAAATCATATGGCACAACTGCCCTAATGCCCGACGTGACAGTCCGCTCCTATACAAAACATTCATGCATACACATATCATACATACACCAGCCACTGCCCCCATATCCCCATACACAACCCCCGCCACTGCCCCCCCCCCCCCCACATCATACATTACATACACACATACACTCACACCATACATATACACCATACATATGCACACATCATACATAGGCCTGCTGCTGCTGCCCCCCCCACATATCATACATTACATTACATACACATCACACAGACAGACATCATATACACATCACACATACACATCACAAACAGACATCATACACACATTATACATTACATACACATCACACACAGACAGACATCATACACACATCACACATACACTCACACCATACATATACACCATACACACATCACACATTACATACACATCACACATAGACAGACATCATACACACATCACACATAGACATCATACACATATACACTCACACCATATATATACACCATACATATGCACACATCATACATAGGCCTGCTGCTGCTGCCCCCCCACATATCATACATTACATTACATACACATCACACAGACAGACATCATACACACATTACATACACATCACAAACAGACATCATACACACATTATACATTACATACACATCACACACAGACAGACATCATACACACATCACACATACACTCACACCATACATATACACCATACACACATCACACATTACATACACATCACACATAGACAGACATCATACACACATCACACAGACATCATACACATATACACTCACACCATATATATACACCATACATATGCACACATCATACATAGGCCTGCTGCTGCTGCCCCCCCACATATCATACATTACATTACATACACATCACACAGACAGACATCATACACACATTACATACACATCACAAACAGACATCATACACACATTATACATTACATACACATCACACACAGACAGACATCATACACACATCACACATACACTCACACCATATATATACACCATACACACATCACACATTACATACACATCACACACAGACAGACATCATACACACATCACACATACACTCACACCATACATATACACCATACACACATCACACATTACATACACATCACACACAGACACCATACACACATTATACATTACATACACATCACACACAGACAGACATCATACACACATCACACATACACTCACACCATACATATACACCATACACACATCACACATTACATACACATCACACACAGACAGACATCATACACACATCACACATACACTCACACCATATATATACACCATACACACATCACACATTACATACACATCACACATAGACAGACATCATACACACATCACACATAGACATCATACACATATACACTCACACCATAGATATACACCATACATATGCACATATCATACATAGGCCTGCTGCTGCTGCCCCCCCCCCCCACATATCATACATTACATACACACATCACACATTACATACACATCACACAGACAGACATCATACACACATCACACATTACATACACATCACAAACAGACATCATTCACACATTATACATTAGATACACATCACACGCAGACAGACATCATACACACATCACACATACACTCACCATATATATACACCATACACACATCACACATTACATACACATCACACATAGACAGACATCATACACACATACACTCACACCATAGATATACACCATACATATGCACATATCATACATAGGCCTGCTGCTGTTGCCCCCCCCCACATATCATACATTACATTACATACACATCACACATAGACAGACATCATACACACATCACACATAGACATCATACACATATACACTCACACCATAGATATACACCATACATATGCACTCATCATACATAGGCCTGCTGCTGCTGCCCCCCCCCACATATCATACATTACATACACACATCACACATTACATACACATCACAAACAGACATCATACACACATTATACATTACATACACATCACACACAGACAGACATCATACACACATCACACATACATCACAGACAGAAATCATACACACATCACACATACACTCGCACCATACATATACACCATACACACATTATACATTACATACACATCACACACAGACAGACATCATACACACATCACACATACATCACAGACAGACATCATACACACATCACACATACACTCACACCATACATATACACCATACACACATCACACATTACATACACATCACAGACAGACATCATACACACATCACACATTACATACACATCACAAACAGACATCATACACACATTATACATTACATACACATCACACACAGACAGACATCATACACACATCACACATACATCACAGACAGACATCATACACACATCACACATACACTCACACCATACATATACACCATACACACATTATACATTACATACACATTACACACAGACAGACATCATACACAGATCACACATACACTCACACCATACATATACACCAGTGTTTCCCAACCAGGGTTCCTCCAGCTGTTGCAAAACTACAACTCCCAGCATGCCCAGGGCATGCTGGGAGTTGTAGTTTTGCAACAGCTGGAGGAACCCTGGTTGGGTAACACTGATATACACCATACATATGCACACATCATACATACACCTGCCGCTGCCCCCCCATCATACATTACATACACACATCACACATACACTCACACCATACATATACAACCACCCTTCCTGCCGCCGCCTGCATTCTCGGCCTCCTCACCTGATCCGGCCATGAGTGGACATCAGAGCTGTAGTCACCGCCGGTGTGAGGTGAGATTTCCGTCCTCCCCCTCCCCCCTGCTCTGTGTTTTCCCTGTGCAAACTAGCAACCTCCCCGTGGTGGATTAGGTCCTGGGGAGACAGATCAGGGGGAGGGGGAGGGATAGAGCTGTGCACGGAGCTGTCTACATCCTTTCTCTCACCCTGCTGTGTCTTCTGAGCTCCGTCCATCCTCCAGGAGGGGAGATAAGTGGACTCTATGTCAGCTGGAGGCCACCGCCCCCTCCATACACTCTGAGTGCCGGTGTGAGACTTCCATCGGCTCCTGCGCCTTACACCGACATTAAAGAAAAATAAGGGGGAAGTCTGTCTGTCCCTGCTCGCCCGATACAGGGCTAAATCTATGAACAATTCACCTGCCCGGCGCCCAAAACTACTTGTCCCGGGCGTCGGGCGATAGGATTTCCACACCCCTGATGGGTACACTATGTACCCCAGTATGCAATACAGCTGGCGTAGGTAAGTAGTGATGCTCTGCACCCTGTATACGCTATATATCACTCCTCACCTCCTTACACTCTGGACTGGGCCCTCTGCATCTGACCCATGGAGTGGTACCTGAAGGCAGTAAAAAAAATTGCCACAGGATCCAAAAATGATTGTTACCACACACCAGCAAAAACGCAAGAAAAAGAACACAAGAAAAAATGAAAAAATGCAGGAAAAAGCTGTGACAGTTCTTCTGGCATTTTTGCTGGTGAACAAAAAACCTCAATGGAATCCAAGCCTCAAAGCAATAGAACAAAATCCCTATGTCCACTTTTCCTGTGAGGTGCAGCTCAGGTGTACTCTGTGTGGAGATTTAGAACTTTGCACAAAATTTATCATGTGCCTTGCAATTGCACCAAATTTAGACCAACCAAAACAATCTACAAAAAACATGTACCTACAACAATGATAAATTTCCCCCAATGTATATGTGTGATTGTGTCTATGTAGCAGAGCCGAGTGTGTGATTGTGTATATGTAGTAGAGCTGAGTGTGTGATTTTGTAAATGCAGCAGAGCTGAGTGAGTGATCAGGTGTATGTAGCCAAGTTGAGTGTGTGCGTGGTCATGCTTATACATAATCACACATTCAGCTCTGCTCCATACACATGTCGCACACATGTTCTCCTCACATTTTCAAAGATCTCTTGTGCTGCTTTGAAAATATGTGAAAATTCATTTTCGCACCCCCAATTTTTTTTTTGCAGCCACATTGGATTTTTTTTTTGTGCCAAATTTTACATCACAGAAAATTCTGGCGGAAACATCTCACAAAATATTCCATGGTTACTAGTGCCCAGTGATAACTGTATAAATAAAACATTTCTGAGCTTAAATGTGAGTGCAGGTGCAGTGACCAATAAAAAAAAAAAATAATAATAATAATTATATATATTTATTATTTTTTTTTTTAATGCCATTTTCAATAATAGTTTTTTTTTTTCTTTTTTTTTATAATTACTTAAATAACATCTTTTCCCACAAAAACAAAGAAAAAAAAAACCCAAAAACAGTAAAACTGCAACACAATTTCTGTGATTTCCGGTATGAAATTTTTTATGTAAACTGGACTCTCACCCCTTTGAAAATATCATAGTTACATAGTTAGTACGGTCGAAAAAAGACATATGTCCATCAAGTTCAACCAGGGAATTGAAGGGTAGGGGTGTGGCGCGATATTGGGGAAGGGATGGGATTTTATATTTCTTCATAAGCATTAATGTTATTTTGTTCCAGGAATGTATCTAATCCTGTTTTAAAGCTGTTAATTTTTCCTGCTGTGACCAGTTCCTGAGGTAGACTGTTCCATAAGTTCACAGTTCTTATGGTAAAGAAGGCGTGTCGCCCCTTGAGACTAAACCTTTTCTTCTCCAGACGGAGGGAGTGCCCCCTCGTCCTTTGGGGGGGGGGGGTTAACCTGGAACAGTTTTTCTCCATATTTTTTGTATGAGCCATTAATATACTTATATACGTTTATCATATCCCCCCTTAAACATCTCTTCTCAAGACTAAACAATTGTAACTCCTTTAATCGCTCCTCATAGCTAAGATGTTCCATGCCCCATATTAGTTTAGTCGCGCGTCTCTGCACCCTTTCCAGCTCCACAGTGTCCCTTTTATGTACAGGCGACCAAAACTGAACAGCATATTCCAGGTGAGGCCGTACCAATGCTTTATAAAGGGGGAGTATTATGTCCCTGTCCCTTGAGTCCATGCCTCTTTTGATACATGACAATATCCTGCTGGCTTTGGAAGCAGCAGCCTGACATTGCATGCTATTCTGTAGTCTGTGATCTACAAGTACACCCAGATCCTTCTCTACCAGTGACTCTGACAGTTTAATCCCCCCTAAGACATACGATGCATGCAGGTTATTAGTACCCAGATGCATAACTTTACATTTATCCACATTGAACCTCATTTGCCAAGTGGAGGCCCAGACACTTAGTCTATCCAAGTCATCTTGTAACTTATGCACATCCTCTATAGACTGTACTGTGCTACAAAGCTTTGTGTCATCTGCAAAGATAGAAAAAGAGCTGTTAATACCATCCTCTATATCATTGATAAATAAATTAAACAACAGCGGTCCCAGTACTGAACCTTGGGGTACACCACTAATAACCGGGGTCCAATCAGAGTACGAATCATTGACCACCACTCTCTGGGTACGATCCATGAGCCAGTGTTCAATCCAGTTACAAACTAAAATTTCCAAACCCAAAGACCTTAACTTACCTGTCAGATGTCTGTGAGGGACAGTATCAAACGCTATAGCAAAATCCAGAAACACTATATCCACAGCCATTCCTCTGTCAAGGCTTCTACTCACCTCTTCATAAAAGCAAATTAGATTGGTTTGACAACTTCTATCCTTAGGAAACCCATGCTGGCTATCACTTATAATACAATTATCCCCTATGTATTCCTGTATGTAATCCCGTATAAATCCTTCAAACAATTTACCCACAATGCACGTTAGACTTACCGGTCTATAGTTTCCTGGAGAAGACCTAGTGCCCATCATGTAAAGCAGAAAATATACGTGGACACACCCACTTTTACAAAACTGACGTGAACGGTGTAAACCGCGGCACAAAGCTCTTTGAAATGTGTTCAATACTTTTTGCGCCAAAATTTTGGCGCAAAATTGATTTTTTTGTGCCGCAAAATTCTTTGAGAATCTACCCTCTGTGTACTTTATAAATATTTATGATTTTACTATTGTGCAGAGTTTTGTTCGGCGCACACTGCTGCTCCAGCACTTCTAGCTATGTGAGCAGTGCCGTGGAGGTAGAGAAGGCGTGCACGGTAGAGCCAAGGGGGGAGGGGTTATATATTTGCGCAAAATTTATCAAACGACGTGCACAACTTTTGTAAATTGTGTAAAGGGGCAGATCTGTGTCTACAACAGACCCTAATGAGAAATCTCCCCCAATGATTCTATAAACTGGCGGTCGATACTGAGTATATAGTTTATATACATTTTTTGTGTAGAAGTTTTTTTTTTTTAATATAATTTTTTATAGGAAAGAAATAAAAGACATTTTTGAAAAGGTTTCCAATCTCAGTTTTCGTTACTCAATAAAAAAGATTTACACCATTTTCTGAACAATATAATTTCAGTAGTATGTACCGTATATAAAGTATACAAAAAATAAGGTTGCAGCAGCAGCTCTCTTTATCAAAAAAATCGAGGCTCTTAGCGCACTTTTTGATCAAAACGTGTCCCCATCCACCACACGGAGGTGGCCTCTTGTCGGATGAGACCCTAACATGCCTAATCCACTCACCTCTGCTGGGCATATGGCCTCTGACATGCAGGATCCTTTTATATTATGCATGTTTTGTGTATATCTATGTATCTATCTATATATATATATATATATATGCATTGTACTATATGCACTATATCTCTGCACTTTTTATATCTTTTGTATATGTATGTATTGTATTGCATGCTCTATATATTCCTGCACTCTTCAGGCACTGCTCCTATCCATTTGGATTTAGTATACATCATTCCTGCACACTAATCAAGATTCATTTACCGTATTTTTCGCCGTATAAGACGCACTTTTTATTCTCCAAAACTGGGGGGGGGGAAGTTGGTGCGTCTTACACGGCGAATACACACACCTATCGCGGCGGTACCGGTGGCCATCAACGGCCGGGACCCGCGGCTAATACAGGACATCACCGATCGCGTGATGATGACGGCGACGGAGAGCGTGGATCCCAGGGAAGAAGACGTCCGGAGCGTCGGGGATACCACGGGGACGCGGCGACAGCGAAGGAGCGACATCCAGGGCAGCGGTGACGGGTCCGGAGCGGCAGGGACACGTGAGTATTACCTCCTATCCAGTGGTCTTCAACCTGCAGACCTCCAGTTGTTGCAAAACTACAACTCCCAGCATGCCCGGACAGCCAACGGCTGTCCGGGCATGCTGGGAGTTGTTGTTTTGCAACATCTGGAGGTCCGCAGGTTGAAGATAACTGTTGGGTTCAGAATTTTTTTTTTCTAGATTTTGCGCCTTTAAAATTGGGTGTGTCTTATATACCGATGCGTCCTATAGGGCGAAAAATACGGTATACACTTCTACAAATATATTTTTTTACAAAAATATTTTTCTCATTTTTGTATATGTTGCATGCGCTATTTACGGTATTTGTTTTACCATTATGCATGTTATCACATCCTTGTAATTTTTTTATGCTTTCATATGCCCCTGGATTATTATAATAATCATTCTTGCTATTATCTCAAATGTATATGCATTATTTATAGCCATGTTATTGCCTTCACAGTCAGTTCTCCCACTATATATTTTCATTCTTTGTATTATTTAGCCCTGGGTCCGATGTTCAACTTATTTTGTATATCCCTCCATTAGCAGCGATCTGTCTTTCCCCCTAGAATTTTTTTGTGCACGCATGCGCAGTATGAGTGACTGTGGCCATGTTTTCGTTGCCGAACCCACTCTATAATGTGAATGCGCGTTGCGTGCTCCATCACACGAGTGCCGCGGTGTCCAACGTCACTTCCGACCCAGCGGCTTACTATTTGGACAGGTGTGTTATTCCTTTTCTATTGGGTCACTATTATATAAATTCCGAACCTGTAGCCATTATTTGCAGCCAAATGTTTTAACATATATTGATATATATTTATTTTATTTAGTCTATTATGTACATTTTTAGAATCATGTTCTTTTATTAATAAAAAAAATATACATTTTCATACATCGATTTGTACTTTATTTGGTGTCGGGGTTACGCTTTTGGCGTTTGTAGGTATATATGCAGAAGGAATAAGTTGCAATATATAGGGGGAAAAAAGAAACATGGTGGTTGGGGTGCTGGTGACTACTCCCAATGAAGCAGAGCTGTAGTGTTCTGATCAATTCGGGAGCTGTGTATTCTTCCCCCACCATCACTTTCCTCCTCCTCCTATTCTCAAAAATGAGGAATCCTCCTGCCAGACTACCCAAATCTGTAGATAACGTTGGACTTTTTGTCAGAATTTTATTAATATTTGTATTCATATTTGTATATTATATTATATTTGTTTGTCTATGTTATAAAGTGATGTTCGTTCCCACCCAAATACCCAGTCCTCCGTATAAAGTCACCGCCCCCCCCCCCAAAAAAAAAACACCCTATACCCCGAGTTTTCTATACCTTTATTTAATAATAAAAAGCTTATTTCACCCTATAAAACAAATGGATGTAAATGTCCATGTTTACACCTGTCCTCAGAGCAGTGACATTCCGTATGACATCACACATGTGACTTCACAAATGGTGATAGCTGGAAAAAGAGATGCAGAGCCCCAGAGGCCTTACTCTGAGGACTGCAATCTAGCGAGCACTAGTGTTTCTATATTGTTTCCTTGCGCTTTTTATTTTATTTTATCATGATTCGAGGGGACCACATCAGCAGGGATGAGGTCAATTTGGCCTGTAGCATGTGCTGGACAGTTACCATCCTCCTGGGTTCCCTCTTCACCACCGGCCCGAGTTTCTGGTTTGAAATCACCAGCAACCAACCGAGCCGGAATATCACCTCCAGCCACCTGCAAGGGCAGAACGATACCATCAGAGATCTGCCCAGCTTGAATACTACCAGCAGCGACATGAAGTGTCCCACCTGGACGAGGACCAGGATCAGAAAGATCACCCCTGTCCTGGTGAGTAATCAAACCTCTGCCAGCAGCGACATGAAGTGTCCCATCTGGACCAGGACCAGGATCAGAAAGATCACCCCTGTCCTGGGGAGTAATGACACCACTGCCAGCAACGACGCGATCAACTGGGATTCCATTACCAACAACCTGCAGAGCGGGGCGGCCATCATCAAAAACTATCTTGGCTGGATCAGCACTTATGGTGACATGATCATCTGCCTGCTATGCTATATTCCCATCGATAACAACCTGCTGGACCGGTTCATAGATGCTGTTGACGACCTGATCTCGTTTGCTACTATCATCAGTGACCTGCTGTCCTGGATAGACACCACCACTGACTTGATCTTCTGGATCCCCACCATCACCAGCAGCTCCCTGCTTGCCTGGATGAACCCAGTCAATGAGTTTGTGACCTGGATTACCACCAACAGCACTATAGAGCTTCTTTACGTGATCTGTAACCCCACCGCCATCAGCTGGATCGGCTTCTTCAGTGACAGGCTCACCTGGATCGCCATCACACTCCAGCTTCTGACGTGGGTTATGCCAAGGGGGATAGTGACCAGCATCACCGGACCGATGGACTATATTAACTCGGTCAGACAGTTCCTGGGACGGGTCACCGTTGCCATCCTAATTGTCAATATCCCCGAGATTAAAGGTGTCATTACCATCATCGCCAGTATACTATGGGTATTCACCACCAACCTGTATGTATGAACACTGGAAAAGATGAATAAACATTTTTATTAGACAAATATTCCAATAGTTGTAATTATTGTTATAATAGACAAAGTAGGGAATTTATTACAAAAATATCTCGGAGTAAGGTGCCCCAAATGTATGAAGAGCCGCAGTTGAATATGGTTTCACATAACTACAACTCCCAGCATGCCCAGACAGCCAATAGCACTGCTCAGCCTCTGATTGGTGGAGCACTTTGTCGTACGGTAATAACTCAACTAACCCCTTCCCACAGAATGCCTTATATAAACGGCCGATTGGGCAGGTCCTTCGCGCATTCCGCCGTTTATAAAAGGCATTCAGTTAACCCGGCGATGCGCGGCATCGCATGGGTTAGCTGGCAGAAGTCCCGCTGTTACCAGCAGGAGACAACTTCTGCAAGCCTCCCCCAGGACCATCTGTGGATGGTCCTAGTCAGCAATCCCTGTGATTGGTCCCTGTGGACCAATCACAGTGTGTCAGCTGACTGGGGGGGGTGTCTCAGCTGACTGGGGGGGGGGTTTAAAGTTCATTTCCCTCAGTCTGCCCGTTCCTAGAAGTCGGGCAGAGCGGGGGATGATGAGTGCTGTGGGGGGGGGGGGGTGATGGGGTGGCCCACGGCACATACCTGGGGCCGGCGGCAGGCACAAGTGGAGGAGGCAGCTGTGGCATCAGATGCAGCAGTGAAGATCGCTGTAATGTGATCTTCACTGTTGTTTCTAGGAGTTTTAAAACTACAACTCACAGCATGCCCAGCCTTTGGCTGTCTGGGCATGCTTGGAGTTGTAGTTTTGCAACAACTGGAGGCACACTAGTTGGGAAGCATTGTCTGTTTCCTAACTCAGTGTTTCCCAACCTGTTTGCCTCCAGCTGTTGCAAAACTATAACTCCCAGCATGCACTGACAGACCATGCATGCTGGGAGTTGTAGTTTAGCAACAGCTGGAGGCACATGGGTTGCGAAACACTGAGTTAAGTAACAAACTCTGTGTTTTGCAACCAGTGTGCCTCCAGCTGTTGCATAACTACAACCCCCAGCATGATCGGACAGCCAAAGGGCATGCTGGGAGTTGTAGTTTTGCCCGCCCCCCATGTGAATGTACATTCACATGGGCAGGGGTTTACAGCAAGTTTCCTTGCTGTAAACCCCTGCCCTTGTTACATAAACCCCTGCCCTTATTATGTACCTTGAGGGGTGTAGTTTCCAAAATAGTATTCCATGTGGGGGCTTTTCAGCTGTTCTGGCACCATAGGGGCTTCCTAAATGTGACATGCCCCCCAAAAATCATTTCAGAAAAACTCACTCTCCAAAAACCCATTGTCGCTCCTTCCCTTCTGAGCCCTCTACTGCGCCCTCCGAACACTTGACATACACATATGAGGTATTTCCTTACTCGAGAGAAATTGGTTACACATTTGGGGGGATTTATCTCCTTTTACCCCTTGTTAAAATTCAAACACTGGGTCTACAAGAACAGGTTAGTGTAAAAAATTGAGATTTTGAATTTTCTCCTTCACTTTGCTGCTATTCCTGTGAAACACCTAAAGGGTAAACAAACATTATGAATGTCATTTTGAATACTTTGAGGGGTGCAGTTTTTATAATGGGGTCATTTGTGGGGTATTTCTAATATGAAGACCCTTTATATCCACTTCAAAACTGACATGGTCTGTGAAAAATTCCGATTTTGAAAATTTTGTGAAAAACTGGAAAATTGATGCTGAACTCTGAAGCCCTCTCATGTCTTCCAAAAGTAAAAACATGTCAACTTTATGATGAAAATATAATATATTGTATATAATATAATAATATAAAGATATCTCCCGTATGATGCAAACATAAAGTAGACATATTGTATATGTGAATCAATATATAATTTATTTGAGATGCCTATTTTCCTTACAAGCAGAGAGCTTCAAAGTTAGAAAAATGCAAACTTTTCAAATTTTTCATAAAATTTTTGAATTTTTCACAAAGAAATTATGCAAGAATCGACAAAAATTTACAACTAGGATAAAGTTGAATTTGTCACGAAAAAACAATCTCTGAATCAAATTCATAAGTACAAGCATCCCAGAGTTATTAATGCTTAACCTCTTAAGGAATCAGGGCGTAGCCCGGTGTGAAAAACGGGGTCACACCGTGTCGGTCCCGGCTGCTAATCATAGCCGGGACCCTGGGCTAACAGCGCGCAGCATCGATCGTTGTGCCACGCGCTGTTAACCCTTCAGACGCGGTGATCAAAATTGAAGCCGCGTCTGAAAACTAAAGTAAACGCTTCCCGGCAGCACACTCGGGCTGATTGGGACATCGCGATAAAATTGCGATGTTCCGATCAGCTGGGGCGCAGGCGGAGGTCTCCTTACCTCTCTCCGCGGCGTCCGATCGTCGATTGATTGCTCCAAGCCTGAGCTACAGGCTTGAGCAATCGAGCCCCTATCTGACTGATCCGTGCAAAGCTAGGGCTTTGCAGGGATCTGCATAGGAGATCAGTGTGTGCAGTGTTATAGGTCCCTATGGGAGCTATAACACTGTAAAAAAAAAAGTGAAAAAAAGAAGTTAACAAAGGTCATTTAAAAGGGGTACTCCGGAGAAAACCTTTTTTCTTTTAAATCAACTGGTGGCAGAAAGTTAAACATATTTGTAAATTACTTCTATTAAAAAAATCTTAATCCTTCCAGTACTTATTAGCTGCTGAATACTACAGAGGAAATTCCTTTTTTTTGGAACACTGATGACATCATGAACACAGTGCTCTCTGCTGACATCTGTGTCCGTTTTAGCAACCATGCATAGCAGATGTATGCTAAGGGCAGCATGGTGGCTCAGTGGTTAGCACTGCTGCCTTGCAGTGCTGGAGACTTGGATTCAAATCCCACTAAGGACAACAATAAATAAAGTGTTATTATTATTATAATAACATCAGCAGAGAGAACTGTGCTCGTGATTTCATCAGGAAGTACAGGAAGGATTAAAAAATTTTTTAAAGAAGTAATTTACAAATATGTTTAACTTTCTGCCACCAGTTGATTTAAAAGAAAAAAGGTTTTCACCAGAGTACCCCTTTAACTCCTTCCCTAATAAAAGTTTGACCCCTTTTCCCCCGTGCGAAAATGTCCGAACTATAAAAATATATTGTTAATTAAATCGCTCGGTCAATGGCTTACACGCAAAAAATATTCCAAAGTCCAAAATAGTGTATTTTTGGTCACTTCTTATATCATGAAAAAATGAATAAAAAGCGATCAAAAAGTCCGATCAATACAAACATGGTACCCATAAAAACTTCAGAACACGGCGCAAAAAATGAGTCCTCATACTGGCCTGTATGCAGAAAACTAAAAAAGTTATAGGGGTTAGAAGATGAGAATTTTTAACATATAAATTTTCCTGCATGATGTAGTTATGATTTTTTTCCGAAGTAATACAATATCCAACCTATATAAGTAGGGTATCATTTTAACCGTATGGACCTACAGAATAAAAATGATGTGTTATTTTTACCAAAAAATGCACTGCGTAGAAACGGAAGCCCCCAAAATTTACAAAAGGAAATTTTTTCTTCAATTTTGTCGCACAATGATTTCGCCGTTTCGCCGTGGATTTTTTGGTAACATAACTAATGTCACTGCATAGTAGAATTGGTTGCGCAAAAAATAAGCCATCATATGGATTCTTAGGTGCAAAATTGAAAGCGTTATGATTTTTAGAAGGTGATGAGGAAAAAATGAAAATGCAAAACGGAAAAATGCTGAGTCCTTAAGGGGTTAAAGTGACAGTGGTCAGATCTGCAAAAAATGCTCTGGTCCTTAAGGCCAAAATCACCTCGGTCCTTAAGGGGTTAAAATTATGAAATATGGTCATAAAAATATTAATTATGAAAAATTATGAAAATGTATCATTAGGCAGGTAGTACCCCCAAATTAGACCCCCCCATTAGACAGGTAGTACCCCCAAATTACACCCCCCCCCTAGTAGACAGGTAGTACCCCCAAATTAGACCCCTCCCCCAGTAGACAGGTAGTACCCTCAGATTAGACCCCCCCCCCAGTAGACAGGTAGTACCCCCAGATTAACCCCCCCTCCCGCAGTAGGCAGTGATTCCCAACTGGGGTGCCGCAGGATTTTGACGGCAAATATTTTATTTTTTTATTCACCGGCCTGGCCTGCGCGTCTGAAATTTATGGCGCCGCAGGGGGGAAGGGAAGTATGTGTGCGCTTTGCTGTGCGTGCACACATCGCAACCCCCTGCATTCCTCTCACCCTGCGGCTCAGTGAGTGAGTGCACTGGCGGTGCTCTGCCGGATTACCGTGCCGGTGTAGTGCCCCTTGCCCCAGCATCCCCCTCCCCCCCAGCGACCCAGTGAGTGAGTGCACTGGCGGTGCTCTGCCGGATTACCGTGCCGGTGTAGTGACCCGTGCCCCAGCATCCCCCTCCCCCCCCAGCGGCCCAGTGAGTGAGTTCACTGGCGGTGCTCTGCCGGATTACCGTGCCGGTGTAATGACCCGTGCCCCAGCGTCCCCCTCCCCCCCCCAGCGTCCCAGTGAGTGAGTGCCCTGTCGGAGCCCTGAGTCGCTGCCCTGCCGGAGAGGGGAGGAAGGTGGAAGCTGCGCCTGATTACTGTGCCAGTGTAGTGAAGAAAAATGGCAAAAAGGTACTGTACCCTTTCCTACCCTCTGTTACCCCTTCTTAACCCCGTACACCCCCCCCTCACCCCTGTCATTCATGTCCACCCCCTGTCTATCCCTGTCACCCATGTCCACCCCTCCCTATCCACCCCCCTGTAACACATGTCTACCCCCCTATTCACCCCTCTATCCCTTTGTCACCCCTCTTTTATCCCCCTTGTCATCCTTGTCCACCCCCGTTATCCCTGTTCACCCCCATATCTCCCGTGTCCACCATCCTGTCATCCATGTCCACCTTGGCCACCTCTGTCCATTCCTCTGCAACACATGTTTCCCCCCCCCCATCCACCCCTCTGACTACCCCCCAGTCTACATCTGTCACCATTGTCCCTCCACCCTAATCACCCCTCTGTCCCTCCTGTCATCCATGTCCACCTTGGCCATCCCCCCTCTGTCACCCATGTACACTCCTCTACCCCCCATTCCATAGACTTGCATACGGGGGGCGGGGGGTGACATCACACGGAGGCGGGGGGGGGGGGGGTGGTCATGATACTCTGGCCCCGTGGTCGCCACCCGGCTGTTTGTGAGCTGGCACCGCTGTGTGCAGCTCAAACAGGTGGGTGGCGAATACAAGATTGCGGGGGTCCCCAGCGGCGGGACCGCCATGGGGAGACATCATATCCCCTATCCTTTGGATAGGGTATAAGATGTCTCAGGGCCGGAGTACCCCTTTAAGATGTTAGCCGAGCTTTCTTACAATCTTACTGAGGAACCTTCTGACAATATTTTACCATTTCTTCTCACACTGTATGGTCACTGCAATTCTCTGTAAAGACGAGGTTACTCATTCCATTAACCCCTTAAGGACCCGGGCTTTTTCCGTTTTTTCATTTTCAATTTTTCCTCCTTAACTTTAAAAAATCATAACTCTTTAAACTTTTCACCTAAAATTCTATATGATGGCTTATTTTTTGCGTCACCAATTCTTCTTTGTAATGACATTAGTCATTTTACCCAAACATCTACGGTGAAACGGGAAAAAAAATCAATGTGCGACAAAATTGATGAAAAAAACTATTTTGTACGTTTTGGGGGCTTCCGTTTTTACGCAGTACATTTTTTGGCAAAAATTACACCTTATCTTTATTCTGTAGGTCCATATGGTTAAAATGATACATTTATACGTTTATACGTTTAAAATGGTCATCTTCTGACCCCTATAACTTTTTAATTTTTCTGTGTTCCGGGCGCTATGAGAGCTCATTTTTTGCGCCATGATCTGAAGTTTTTAGGTGTATCATTTTTGTTCTGATCAGACTTATTGATCACTTTGTATTCACTTTTTTGTGGTATAAAAAGTGATCAAAAATGCGCTATTTTGGACTTTGGAATTTTTTTGCGCATACGCCATTGAACGTGTGGTTTAAAAAGCAGTATATTTTTATAATTCGGACATTTCTGCACGCGATGATACCACATATGTTTATTTTTATTTACACTGTGTTTTTTTTATTCTTGGAAATGCCGGGTGATTCAAACTTTTATTAGGGGAAGGGATAATTGAAAGGGTTAATGATTTTTTTTTTTTTTTAACACTTCTCTTATGCAATATTATAGCTCCTATAGGGGGCTATAACATTGCATTAACTGATCTTTACCACTGATTGATCCATCTCCATAGGAATGGATCAATCAGTGTTTTCGGCGATTGGATGCTCAAGTCTGGATCTCAGGCTTGAAGCATTCATTCAGCCATTGGACAGCACAGGAGAAGGTAAGAAGACCTCCTCCTGTGCTACAGCTGTTCGGGATGCCGACATTATACCGCAATGATCCCGAACAGCTCCCTGAGCTAGTCGGGCACTTTTACTTTCGTTTTTAGCTGCGCGGCTCAGCTTTGAGCGCGCGGCTAAAGGGTTAATAGCGCGCGGCACTGCGATCAGTGCCGCGCGCTGTTAGATGCGGGTCCCGGCTTCACTATCATGCCGGGCCCGCCGCAATATGATGCGGGGTCCTTAAGAGGTTAAAGTGGTACTCCAGTGGAAAACTAGATTTATTTTTTAAATCAACTGGTACCAGAAAGTTTAACAGATTTGTAAATTACTTCTATTAAAAAATCTTAATCCTTCCAGTACTTATTAGTGGCTATATATTACAGAGAAAATTCTTTTCTTTTAGGATTTCATTTCTTTCATGACCACAGTGCTCTCTCCTGACACCTCTGTCCAGAGCAGCATATGTTTGCTATGGGGATTTTCTCCTGCTCTGGACAGTTCCTGACATGGACAGAGGTGTCAGCAGTGGGCACTGTGGTCATGACAGAAAAGAAATCCAAAAAGAAAAGAACCTCTGGAGAATACAGCCACTAATAAGTACTGGAAGGATTAAGATTTTTTTTCAATTAAATTAATTTACAAATCTTTTAAACTTTCTGGCACCAGTTGACTTAAAAAAAAAAAAGGTTTTCCACCAGAATACCCCTTTAAAGTACTGTGCACAACGTATATGTGGTTTATTGCTGGGGTATGCGTGCTGTTTAACAAAACATGGTGGCCGGGAAGTCTGACCATGAGGCTATTTGGTAGTAAACAGGCAATAGCATGAGGAACTTATTCTATGACCATTACATTGTTGGGTCTACATCAGATGTCTCAAACTGGTGGCCCTCCAGATGTTGCAAAACTTCAACTCCCAGCATTCCCGACAGACATTAGCTGCAGAAAATGGCTGTCTGGGCATGTCCAGGCATGCTGGGAGTTGACGTTTTAAATCATCTGGAGGGCCACCAGTTTGAGACCCCCGGTCTATATGCTTATTTTAAAATAGGCGGAAAGTGATGACTGTGTACTGCCGGTGTGAACTGTGACTTGTTGAGACATCAGCATTCGTGGCTTGTGTGAGGTCACACCACTGGTGGAGAGATGTGAGAGCGACATCAGCCACCATAGAGCCACATGGAGCGACATCAGCCACCATAGAGCCACATAGAGTGACATCAGCCACCATAGAGCCACATGGAGCGACATCAGCCACCATAGAGCCACATGGAGCGACATCAGCCACCATAGAGCCACATAGAGCGACATCAGCCACCATAGAGCCACATAGAGCGACATCAGCCACCATAGAGCCACATAGAGCAACATCAGCCACCATAGAGCCACATAGAGCGACATCAGCCACCATAGAGCGACATCAGCCACCATAGAGCCACATGGAACGACATCAGCCACCATAGAGCCACATGGAGCGACATCAGCCACCATAGAGCCACATGGAGCGACATCAGCCACCATAGAGCCACATGGAGCGACATCAGCCACCATAGAGCCACATAGAGCGACATCAGCCACCATAGAGCCACATAGAGCGACATCAGCCACCATAGAGCCACATAGAGCGACATCAGCCACCGTAGAGCGACATCAGCCACCATAGAGCCACATAGAGTGACATCAGCCACCATAGAGCCACATGGAGCGACATCAGCCACCATAGAGCCACATGGAGCGACATCAGCCACCATAGAGCCACATAGAGCGACATCAGCCACCATAGAGCCACATAGAGCGACATCAGCCACCATAGAGCCACATAGAGCGACATCAGCCACCATAGAGCCACATGGAGCGACATCAGCCACCATAGAGCCAAATAGAGCGACATCAGCCACCATAGAGCCACATAGAGCGACATCAGCCACCAGAGCCACATAGAGCGACATCAGCCACCATAGAGCCACATGGAGCGACATCAGCCACCATAGAGCCACATGGAGCGACATCAGCCACCATAGAGCCACATAGAGTGACATCAGCCACCATAGAGCCACATGGAGCGACATCAGCCACCATAGAGCCACATGGAGCGACATCAGCCACCATAGAGCCACATAGAGCGACATCAGCCACCATAGAGCCACATAGAGCGACATCAGCCACCATAGAGCGACATCAGCCACCATAGAGCCACATAGAGTGACATCAGCCACCATAGAGCCACATGGAGCGACATCAGCCACCATAGAGCCACATGGAGCGACATCAGCCACCATAGAGCCACATAGAGCGACATCAGCCACCATAGAGCCACATAGAGCGACATCAGCCACCATAGAGCCACATAGAGCGACATCAGCCACCATAGAGCCACATGGAGCGACATCAGCCACCATAGAGCCACATGGAGCGACATCAGCCACCATAGAGCCACATAGAGCGACATCAGCCACCATAGAGCCACATAGAGCGACATCAGCCACCATAGAGCCACATAGAGCGACATCAGCCACCATAGAGCCACATGGAACGACATCAGCCACCATAGAGCCACATGGAACGACATCAGCCACCATAGAGCCACATGGAACGACATCAGCCACCAGGCCAGTATTTTACCGGCACAGCCTTTATTTTGCCGACCCTGATGGTTATTTTTATATAAAAAATACTGGCAATTCAATGGCCGGTATTTATCCAACCAATCCGACTCCTGGAATGGATCCAACCAATCAGATTCCCGGAATGTTGCACCATATACTATACCAGTGTTTCCCAACCAGAGCGCATCCAGCTGTCGCAAAACTGCAACTCCCAGCATGCCCGGACAGCTGTTGGCTGTCCGGGCATGCTGGGAGTTGCAGTTTTGCGACAGCTGGAGGCACCCTTGGTTGGGAAACACTGGTTTAGAGTGGGCAGCAGAAGAGACAGCTGGAGCCGGGGGACAGACAAGTACCATCCGTGACATGAAAAGCACCTAAATAAGAATTGCTGAAGCAGCACAGGGACTACAAAGTGTTAACCCTGAAGTAGGATCATCTGAGAGAGATTAAGAGGTTGTATTATAATAGTCTGCCCCTGCTACGAGGGCCTAGAACTAGTATTAAAGGGGTTCTCTGGTGCTTACACATCTTTTCCCCTAACCAAAGGATAGGGGATAAGATGCCTGATCGCGGGACTCCCGCCGCTGGGGACCCCAGGATCTTGAACGCGGCACCCCGTTTGTAATCAGTCCCCGGAGCTGTCACGCCCCTTCCCGTAGGCTTGCATTGAGGGGCGGAGCGTGACGTCACACAGGGGCGGAGGCGTGACGTCACACGCCGCCGGCCGTGTGGTCGCCGGTAATCAGACCCGGAGCGAACACGCTCCGGGGACTGATTACAAACGGGGTGCTGTGTGCAAGATCACGGGGGTCCCCAGCGGCGGGACTCCCGCGATCAGGCATCTTATCCCCTATCCTTTGGATAGGGGATAAGATGTCTAAGCACCGGAGAACCCCTTTAAGATATTGAGCCCTCGGCTATGAGAACATTTGATCTGTCTTAGACTGCATTCACACTTTGTTTTTACATTACAAGTGCCAGATACGGCTGGGGGAGGGGCAAACCGGGCTCTCCCGTATCCCAGCCGGACCAGCACTGAACTCCATTTACTTTAATGAGCCGACCGGAGTCAAACGCTGACTCCGGTCGGCTCATTTTTGACTCCGGCGGTTTCCTGACCTCTAAAAAAACGGGAGATACATTTAACATTAAAACTAGATTAACATGCCAATCAGACCATGTTATGTATGTTATACAATGTATCTGTTCGCTACAATATGTAGGACGCACCACACAGCCCCTCCATAATCGATTAAATAAACATCGTTATAATATCCGTAATACATTTTTATTACATGGAGTCTCCAGGCATTGCGCACAATCTCATCCTGATGTACAGCATCCTATAACCATCACACCCATAGAGGCAATTCCAACACATATCTCAAATCGTTTTGAACAGTAGAAAAGAAAAGAAATGTATTGGATATATCGAATGGGTACTTTAGTTCCGGATGGACTTAATGAACTCTCAGAAGTGATACTGTAAAATTATCCCATTCATTCCTTGGAAACAAACACAATAAATACACTTTCAACTAATCCAGATATATTCATACTTATATGCTTCATTTTTTTTTTTTTAAACAAATTTTATTGAATTTTCATTGTTATAAACAGACATCACACATTGATGGTTAAGTGCGGAATATCGTCGAATAAGAGCCATAAGAACAATCAATAAATTACAAACCAGAAACTGTAAACTCCACACAGCTAATGGAAAACCCAAGTGGAAATGCGCGGCAGTATCACAATATTCATTCGCCTCGCTCAAATTAGGCGTGCCATGCTCGTAGTATGCTAGAAGTCAAGGTCAAGAGGTAAGTCGTAATGGCCCCAGTGAATCACTCAGAACCCCACGACAGTACCAGTCTGTCGAGCTAAAGGGCTTAACTATGTCCTCGATTTCAGCTGATGTGTAGTGTGCAACAATAAAATCTTGCCATTTGGTGAAATATTTTGCTGTGTTTGTGCTCATGTGTCGTTCAGTATCAAGCCTATCTATCCCACATAACAGTTTAAGTTGCGATATGACCATGGAGATGGTGGGAACAGAAGGGGAGAGCCAGGCTGCGAAGATACACCTAAGTGCCACTAAGAGGACAATGTGAACTAGTTGGGGTGTTTTGGTGGGGCCTTGGTCGGTCAAGTCAGGTGGTCTAAACTGATGAAACAATAGGGCTCTTGGTGTATGTGGTAGTGACATTTCCCATTTCTCTCTGATATATGATATAATCATTTGCCAATATCTTTCTGTATGGGGGCACGTCCAAACTCCATGCCACATATTCGTCAAAGGGGTAGCACATTTAGGGCAGGCCGTGATACGATCGGGGAAATCCGGGGAAGGCAGTATGTTAAACCCATATAAGGCTTTGTGAGCCATTTTGTAGTAGGTTTCACGCCATCTCTCATTGATAATACATTTACGGATGATATTCCACCCATTCAAGATACATTCCGAAATATCATCTCCTGGTACCCATGAGGTCCACGCTGAAAAAATAGAAGAGGGTGTAAATTTCAGTAGTACTTTCCTAAAGGATGTGTATATCATGGAGATGGACAATTTACGGGGTTCCGAACCAATGAGATAGTCTAGTTCGTTCTTTGTGGCCTCTTTGGACAGGTTACGCAATCGACCAAAGAAGAAGGAGCATATCTGTTGTATAGGGAATGCATGAGACGGGGGAAGGTTGTGTAGGGAGAGCAGTGCGGTTGGTCGGAGCCAACGTTTCTGAGTAACGTCCATAAAGTGCTTGGCCTTCGTGAGGCCTTTGTCCGACCAGAGGCCAAGCACCCCAGGAGGAAGTCTTGGGGGAAATTCTGGATGTTTCGCCAGTGGTAGATGTTTGGATAAGAGGTAAGGCAGTCCATATAACTTCCTGACCTCCTTCCAAGATGCCACCGTATCCCTCAGCAGTACAGAGCGTTTCACTATGGAGGGGAGTTTAGAGTATGTAGTATGTAAGAGGACTGCTAGGTTCCATGGGGCCGCCAATTCACTCTCTAGATCGTAAAGAGCATGGTAAGAGGGTCCATGTATCCAGTCATTAACAAATCGAAAAAGACATGATAGATTGTATCCTCTTACATTGGGAAAATTCAGTCCCCCATCAGACCTATTGAGCATCAGTTTGTTTAGTGCGATTCTGGGCCTCTTCCCCGCCCAGATAAATTTGGTGAATGCTGAGTTTAAGCCCTTCACGTCAGTATGTTTTAACAGAAGTGGTAGGGTTTGCAGGGGGTATAGGAGACGCGCAAAGCTAACCATTTTAATGAGTGCACATCTCCCCATAAAGTTCAGGGGGAGTTTTTCTCATTTACGCAATTCAGCTTTAATCTTGGAGAAGAGGGGAGTATAGTTTAAACTATATATGGTGTCGGGCGTTCTCCCTATTTTGATACCTAGGTAGGTGATGGAGGAGTCAGCAATGCGGACTCCCATACCTGATATTTCTGGAAGCCACTGGTGACGGAAAGGACCTAGGGGTAAAAGTTCCGATTTAGACACATTTATTTTGTAACCCGAGAACGCCCCAAATGTTCTCAGATGTTCAAGAATGCGTCCTAGGGAAGCAGTCGGGCCATCAAGGAACAATAAAATATCATCTGCGAACATTGTCAATTTTACTTCTTTCTTCCCCACCTTAATGCCAGGATAAATATTTTCAGACAGTAGGGAGAGCGCCAGGGGTTCTAACGCTAAATTAAAGAGTAGGGGAGAGAGTGGGCAACCCTGTCTGGTGCCCTTGAAGAGAGGGAAGGGTGTGGATAGGATACCAGGTGTGTGTATTCTAGCCATGGGGGTTGCATAAATCCCAGAAATGTAATTCCTAAATGACCCTTGAATACCAATCGCATCCAGCACCAGTCCCAGCCAATCCCATTTTACATTGTCGAAAGCTTTTTCAGCATCCAAAGTGAGCAAGGCAGGAGCTTCACCCCTCTGGGGCTGATGCTGTAGGCGATCTAGAACCGCCATAACCGTTCTCAAATTCATGGTAGCTGATCTGTTCCTAATAAAGCCCACTTGATGGGAACCGATTAAAGCTGGCATGAATCGAGAAAGACGGTCAGCTAAAATTTTTGATAAAATCTTGATGTCTTGGTTAATTAGAGATATCGGACGATAGGAGCCTGGGTCAGTTAGGTCCTTACCCGGTTTAGGCAAAACCTTTATGTGTGCAAGAGAGGCTTCTGTGGGCAACGATCCCATAGACATGAATACCTGAAACATATCCCTTAAGACTGGGGCAATCTGCTCTGATAGGGCTTTATAAAATTCGCCTGAATACCCGTCAGGGCCCGGGGCCTTCCCGTTATGGAGATGACCGATAACTCCCTGTATTTCCTCCACCGACACCGGTGCATTAAGAATCTCCCTCTGTTCTTCCGTCAGTGTGGGAAGTTGGACCCGTTTCAAGAGGGCCTCACCCGCCGAAAGGTCAGAGGGAGAGTATTCATAAAGCGAGCTATAATAGGAGGACAGCAATTTGTTAATGGAGTGAGGGTTTTTGTGCGTGACTCCCGAGGAGTCTTTAAGTGCTGTTATGTGAGGGGTGGGTATCTTTCCCCTAGCTATACGGGCCAGTAGACGTCCCGATTTGTTGCCGTGTCTAAAGAGATCTACCTCAAAGTGGGACCTCCCTAGGCGTTCCCTTCTATCCCACCATAATTCAAAATTGGCTCTAGCCGATTTCCATTCCTCCCGGTTCTGAATAGTAGGGTGGGCTACGAAGGTGGCATAGACATCCCTTAGTCGAGCACTGGCTTCATTCAGATTTTTCAGAGAGGTGCGTTTTAGGTGGGCCACGTGTGCCATCAATTTTCGCCTTAATACTGCCTTCCCCGATTCCCAGAACAGGGTTGGGTCTGAGCGGTGTTCCCCATTATATACGGTATATTCTAACCACCAACCCCTAAGTAATTCGAGGAAGGTATCATCCTTGGCCAGCAGTGAGGGGTAACGCCAAAGAATATCTGTCCCTTTGGGGTAGGAGGGCAAGAGCCGTAGACAGAGAGGGGCATGGTCTGACAACGCCAGTTCTCCAATGTCTACTGAGCTAACTTTATGGTAAAGTTCCGGAGATGTCAGTAGATAGTCTATACGAGACCAGGAAGAGTGGGCATTGGAGAAATGGGTGAATTCCCTATCATCCGGGTGAGACATTCTCCACACATCTAGCAGTCCCAATTGGTCTAAGAAAGGGGGCAATACACCGTACCTGCTACGTATGGGGATTGCTTGAGATGTCGGGCCCTTCCTGTCCACTAGGGGGTCGAGGACTGTGTTAAAGTCGCCCCCCACTATTTTGTTCGTCGTGTTATCGTCGTGAATTCTGTCCGCTAGAGCGTGAAAAAAGGACTTATTTTCCCCATTGGGACCGTATATGTTATAAATGCTAAAGATCTCTCCATTGTGGTCAAGTCGTAAATGTGAGACCCTGCCTTCATCATCAGTGTCGTGTGATATAAGACCAAATGCAAAAGATTTGTGGATCAAGGTGACCACTCCTGCTTTCCCATCCTGGGCCTGAGAACCAAACACCTGCCCCACCCATTGCTGCTGTAACCTAAAGAAATCTGAGCCAGCTAGGTGGGTTTCTTGGAGGAGGACGATGTCCGGGTGGAATCGTTTCAAGTATCGTATAAAAAGTCTTCGTTTTTGGGGGGAGCGAAGACCCTTGACATTCCACGATATTATGTTAGGCATGGTAAATCAAGACAATCTAGACAATCCCTCATGGAGGGCTGTGCAGATATTATATGTGTAAGTAGATATGAAAGGGCACAGCAGCAATGGGGGCATACCAAACATGACCCTGAATAAGTAATACCGTGTAAAGTATCTGTAAGGCAGGATAGGTGCCCGATAATAAACTGGGCAGTAGTTTTCACTAGAGGTTCCGAGCTGTGGGAAAGAACAAACAAAACAAAAACAGTATACAAGCAAATAACAGTTAACCATCCTGTAGAATATCCTAGAAAGTGTTGCTAATTTAGCGACACCTTCCTTTTGGATGATGGACTTCCTTTTTTCGGCCGACATAGGCATCAAAGTAATATCACACATTTCAGGACGCCCATGCTCCCCCCCCTCCCCCCGACCCCTTCTAAGATGGTCGAGTCCCTCAGTCAGGCAGGTGAAAGGCCAACCCTGCCGTGCGGCCGTGCAACATTACCGCACCAAAGCCGGGTTGGAATATGGCAACACTGGAAACCTTCTGTATAACAGCGCCATACAGGCGAGGAAGATAAAAATAAAGAGAAAACCTGGACGTCCGGTTCATCATTCCCGTAGTCCCAGCAGAAGGCTCAAAGGCAAGAAGGTGAAGTCATCAGGAACAAGGAACAAGGAACAGCTGTGGTCAGTCAGGTGAAGATCGCCTGTCGCTGTCATAGCCACGACCTGGAGAGCGATGACGTCTACGTCGGTGTCTTTGGCTTGCGGAGAATTGCGATTCTCTAGGTGCTGAGCGGGAACGATGATTCCTCCTTGGTGACCTTGAACGACGAGTGGGTGTCCGAGCCGGTGGACGGGAAGATGACGTGGAGGAAGAGGACAGCAGCTGGTCTATTGATGAAGATGCTTCCTCTGGAGTCTTGAAAGTGGTAGTAGAGCCGTCAGGATGGAACACCCTCAGGGTGGCTGGATACTGCAGTTGGAATCTATATTTCACCTTAAATAGCTTAGTGCAAACAGTGCTGAAGGCCCTCCTTCGTTTCGCCACTTCTACCGAGAAGTCCTCAAAAATCAACAGGCGCATTCCATGAATTTCCAGGGGTTGTGTCAGACGGCGGTACGCCCTCAGAATATCAACTTTGTCGTTGTAGTCCAGTAGTCGAAGAATGACTTGACGGGGGCGGGCCTCCGGAGTGGAAGATGGTCGGTTAGGCTGGGGGTGTGAAGATGGGCCAATTCTGTGGGCACGTTCCACCCTGCAGGGATGAGACAGGCCAAGCGACTTAGGAAGATCTCGCTCACAAAAGCGTTGCAGGTCAAGAGGTGCTACTGTCTCCTTAACCCCCACTATACGTAAATTATTGCGCCTAGAGCGATTTTCTAGGTCTTCCATTTTCTCGCCAATGCGGGTAATCTCTAATTCCATGTCATGTAGGCGTTTAGCTGCAGCCGTGTCGGTATCCTCCAATTGGGAGGTTCTGTGCTCCAATTCTGACAGGCGGCCAGCATGTTCCTGTACTTCTAGTTTTAGGTTTTGGAGAGTTGCTTTTAGGACCTCCTCCACTATATTTTGTACAGTTGGGGTAATACGCAACGCCATTTCATTCGCCAGGTGCTGGTAGTCTATGGAAAAGGTCGGCCCTGAGGAAAGTTGAGGGGCTGCAATAGTAGTCCCGGGGAGTGAGGGGCCCACGGTGGCAGTGTGTGGTCCCAAGTGTGGGTCAGCTGGCAGGCTGACTTCCATTGCGGTTACCTCAGAGTTTAATTGCCCCTCTGTTCGTGGTGGCCGTGATGTCTCCCCCGATGCGGCCGCCGCCATTACTGCAGAGTCGGGCTGCGCCATTTCTGGGACTGCAGGTGGTGCCGGTTGTTGGGAGCCGCCATGCGGTGTCGCCCCGTCAGTCCCCGGCGTCCCCACGCGGGTATCATTCATTGGTGGCAGTGTGGGGACTCCCGAAGCGGGTCGCAGCTTCTGTCCCGCTGCCGCCGCCATGACAGGTGCGCTTTGTGGCGTGTGCTGGGGAGGCGCGGGCTGCGATGGACCGGAGGAGCCGCCACGTTGGAGGTACCTGTCCATCCCCTCGGTCTGGCAGAGGTGTTGGGTGGTGTTCGGGGACTTCTGAAGCCCGTTAGTGCAGCGGTACTTAGCTGGTAGGAGTCGGGGGTGGAGGAGCACAAGCGCGCGCCGTCTACATCAGGCCGCGCCGGAACCGGAAGTCCATATGCTTCATTTAATGCCACTCGCAGCCATTTAACTCTTTCAACTGACAGTTTACCTATTTTCCTTACCTTATTTCCTGAGTACATCCCGGGATATGCGCTTGTTCTAAAGCCGTTAGCAGCGATCGTTATATCCCCGCTCGCTCTCCCCTGTACTAGCCTAATAATGTACATAAACATGGTAAATGTCTCTACTTCGGCTGTTACACACTGCCATCTACTGGTGGATTTTCATCATAGCACTCAGCACTTTTTTATTTAACCCCTTAAGGACTGAGCCCTTTTTCACCTCAACCCCTTGGGGACGGAGCCCATTATGACCCTAAGGACGGGAGCATTTTTTGCAAATCTGACCACTGTCACTTTAAACATTAATAACTCTGGAATGCTTTTTTACTTATAAATTTGATTCAGAGATTGTTTTTTTCGTGACATATTCTACTTTATGTTAGTGGTAAATTTTCGGCGATACTTGCATCCTTTCTTGGTGAAAAATTTGAAAATTTCATGAAAAATTTGAAAATTTAGCATTTTTCTAACTTTGAAGCTCTCTGCTTATAAGGAATATGGATATTCCAAATAAATTATATATTGATTCACATATACAATATGTCTACTTTATGTTTGCATCATAAAATTGATGAGTTTTTACTTTTGGAAGACATCAGAGGGCTTCAAAGTTCAGCAACAATTTTCCAATTTTTCGCAAAATTTTCAAAATCTGAATTTTTCAGGGACCAGTTCAGGTTTGATGTGGATTTGAAGGGTCTTCTGGTTAGAAATACCCGATAAATGACCCCATTATAAAAACTGCACCCCTCAAAGTATTCAAAATGACATTCAGTAAGTGTGTTAACCCTTTAGGTGTTTCACAGGAATAGCAGCAAAGTGAAGGAGAAAATTCAAAATCTTCATTTTTTACACTGGCATGTTCTTGTAGACTCAGTTTTTGAATTTTTACAAGGGGTAAAAGGAAAAAAATCCTCTCAAAATTACCTCATATGTGTATGTCAAGTGTTCGGCGGGCGCAGTAGAGGGCTCAGAAGCGAAGGAGCAACAAGGGGATTTAGGAGAGTGAGTTTTTCTGAAATGGTTTTTGGGGGGCATGTCCCATTTAGGAAGCCCCTATGGTGCCAGGACAGCAAAAAAAACCACATCGCACACTATTATGGAAATGACACCCCTCAAGGAACGTAACAAGGGGTACGGTGAGCCTTAACACCCCACAGGTATTTGACAACTTAAAGTCGGATGCGTAAATTAAAAAAAAATATTTTTCCACTAAAATGCTGGGTTTTCCCCAAATTTTACTTTTTTACAAAGGGTAGTAGGAGAAAATGCCCCCCCAAAATTTGTAACCCCATTTCTTCTGAGTATGGAAATACCCCATGTTTGGACGTCAAGTGCACTGCGAGCGAACTACAATGCTCAGAAGAGAAGGAGCACCATTGAGCTTTTAGAGAGATAATTTGTTTGGAATGGAAGTCGGGGGCCATGTGCATTTACAAAGCCCCCCGTGGTGCCAGAACAGTGGACCCCCCACATGTGACCCCATTTTGGAAACTACACCCCTCACGGAATGTAATAAGGGGTACAGTGAGTATTTACACCCTACTGGCGTTTGACAGATATTTGGAACAGTGGGCTGTGCAAACAAAAAAATTTAATTTTCCATTTTCACGTACCACTGTCCCAAAAATCTGTCAGACCCCTGTGGGGCGTAAATGCTCACTGTACCCCTTATTACATTCCGTGAGGGGTGTAGTTTCCAAAATGGGGTCACATGTGGGTATTTATTTTTTTGCATTTATGTCAGAACCGCTGTAAAATCAGCCACCCCTGTGCAAATCACCAATTTCGTCCTCAAATGTACATAGTGCGCTCTCACTCCTGAGCCTTGTTGTGCGCCCGCAGAGCATTTTACGCCTACATATGGGGTATTTCCGTACTCAGGAGAAATTGCGTTACAAATTTTGGGGGTCTTTTTTTCCTTTTACCTCTTGTGAAAATAAAAAGTAAAGGGCAACACCAGCATGTTAGTGTAAAATTTTTTTTTTTTACACTAACAGGCTGGTGTAGACCCCAACTTTTCCTTTTCATAAGGGGTAAAAGGAGAAAAAGCCCCCCAAATTTGTAGTGCAATTTCTCCCGAGTACAGAGATACCCCATATGTGGCCCTAAACTGTTTCCTTGAAATACGACAGGGCTCCAAAGTGAGAGAGCGCCATGCGCATTTGAGGACTAAATTAGGGATTGCATAGGGGTGGACATAGGGGTATTCTACGCCAGTGATTCCCAAACAGGGTGCCTCCAGCTGTTGCTAAACTCCCAGCATTCCTGAACAATCAGTGGCTGTCCAGAAATGCTGGGAGTTGTAGTTTTGCAACAGCTGGAGGCTCCGTTTTGGAAACACTGCTGTACAATACATTCTTCATTTTTATTGGGGGGGGGGGCAGTGTAAGGGGGTGTATATGTAGTGTTTTACTCTTTATTAGGTGTTAGTGTAGTGTAGTGTAGTGTTTTTAGGGTACATTCACACTGGCGGGTTACGGTAAGTTTCCCGCTAGGAATTTGCGCTGCGGTGAAAAATTTGCCGCAGCTCATACTTGAAGCAGGAAACTTGCTGTAAACCCGCCCGTGTGAATGTACCCTGTACGTTCACATGGGGGGGGGGGGGGGGGGGACAAACCTCCAGCTGCTTCAAAGCTACAACTCCCAGCATGCACGGTCTGTCAGTACATGCTGGGAGTTGTAGTTTTGCAACAGCTGGAGGCACACTGGTTGGAAAACCTTCAGTTAGGTTCTGTTAGCTAACTCAGTATTTTCCAACCAATGAGCCTCCAGCTGTTGCAAAACTACAACTCCCAGCATGCACGGTCTGTCAGTACATGCTGGGAGTTGTAGTTTTGAAACAGCTGGAGGCACACTGGTTGGAAAATACTGAGTTGGGTTCTGTTACCTAACTCAGTATTTTCCAACCAGTGTGCCTCCAGCTGTTGCAAAACTACAATTCCCAGCATGTCTGATCACAGAAGGGCATGCTGGGAGATGTAGTTACGCAACAGCTGGAGGTACGCAACTACAACTCCCAGCATGCCGAGACAGCTGTTTTCTGTGTGGGCATGCTGGAATTTGTAGTTTTGCAACATCTGGAGTGCTACAATTTAGAGACCACTGAACAGTGATCTCCAAACTGTGGACCTCCAGATGTTGCAAAACTACAACTCCCAGCATGCCCAGACAGCAAACAGCTGTGTGGGCATGCTAGGAGTTGTAGTTTTGCAAGATCTAGAGGGCAGTATAGAGATCACTGTGCAGTGGTCTCTAAACTGCAGACCTCCAGCTGTTGCAAAACTACAAATTCCAGCATGCCCACACAGCAAACAGCTGTCTGGGCATGCTGGGAGTTGTAGTTTTGCAACATCTGGAGGGCTACAGTCTAGAGACCACTATAGTGGTCTCAGACTGTAGCCCTCTAGATGTTGCTAGGCAACTACTCACCGGCTTCCGTCGCATCCGGGAGCCGTCCTCTTCTGCCGCACGCCACCGCCGATCTCCGTCGCCGACCGCCGATCCCCGTCCCTCCGCTGCCTCCGGAGGGGTAAGTGGACGTCGGCGCCCGGTCCTCTTCATTTTCCCCGTTCTGCCCCGCCTATTGTGGGAGGGCAGAACGGGGAAACCGAAAGTAAACCCCTCCGCCCCTGATCTGCTATTGGTGGTCGCGTCTAGACCACCAATAGCAGAAATAGGAGGGGTGGCAACTCTGCCACCTCACTCCTATCGCTTTAGGGGGATCGTGGGTGTCTTAGACACCCGCGATCCCCCTTCTATTCCGGGTCACCGGGTCACCATAGACCCGTAATGACCCGGAATTGGCGCAAATCGCAAGTGTGAATTCACTTGCGATTTGCGCCGATCGCCGACATGGGGGGGTCTAATGACCCCCCTGGGCATTTGCACGGGGTGCCTGCTGATAGATATCAGCAGTCACCCCGGCCCGGTCCCCGCCCGGCGCTTGGCGGGGGCCAAAATTCCCACGGGCGTATGGATACGCCCTTCGTCCTTAAGTACCAGGACGCAAGGGCGTATGCATACGCCCTTCGTCCCCAACAGGTTAAGGACTCAGCCGTTTTTTGCAATTCTGACCACTCTCACTTTAAACATTAATAACTCTGGAATGCTTTTACTTATCATTCTGATTCCGAGATTGTTTTTTTGTGACATATTCTACTTTAACTTTTTATGGTAACTTGCATCCTTTCTTGGTGAAAAATCCCCAAATTTGATGAAAAAATTGAAAATTTAGCATTTTTCTAATTTGAAGCTCTCTGCTTGTAAGGAAAATGGATATTCAAAATAAAAAATAATTTTGATTCACATATACAATATGTCTACTTTATATTGACATCATAAAATTTATGAATTTTTACTTTTTGAAGACACCAGAGGGCTTCAAAGTTCAGCAGCAATTTTCAAATTTTTCACAAAATTTTCAAACTCGATATTTTTCAGGGACCAGTTCAGATTTGAAGAGGATTTGAAGGATCTTCATATTAGAAAAACCCCACAAATGACCCCATTATAAAAACTGCACCCCCCAAAGTATTCAAAATGACATTCAGTCAGTGTTTTAACCCTTTAGGTGTTTCACAGGAATAGCAGCAAAGTGAAGGAGAAAATTCAAAATCTTCATTTTTTACACTCGCATGTTCTTGTAGACCCAATTTTAGAATTTTTGCATGTTGTAAAAGGAGAAAATTTTTACTTGTATTTGTAGCCCAATTTTTCTCGAGTAAGCACATACCTCATATGTCTATGTAAAGTGTTCGGCGGGCGCAGTAGAGGGCTCAGAAGGGAAGGAGCGACAAGGGGATTTTGGAGAGAACATTTTTCTGAAATGGTTTTTGGGGGGTATGTCACCTTTAGGAAGCCCCTAGGGTGTCAAAACAGCAAAAAAAAAAAAAAAAAACACTTGGCATACCATTTTGGAAACTAGACCCCTTGAGGAATGTAACAAGGAATTAAGTGAGCCTTGATACCCCACAGGTGTTTCATGACTTTTGCAAATGTAAAAAAAAAAAAAAAAAAATTACCTAAAATGCTTGGTTTCCCAAAAATTTAACATTTTTACAAAGGGTCAAAGCACAAAATACCCCCCAAAATTTGAAGCCCAATTTATCCCAATTCAGAAAACACCCCATATGGGGGTGAAAAGTGCTCTGCTGGCGCACTACAGGTCTCAGAAGGGAAGCAAATTTTGCTCTGGAGGCATGCTGCATTTGGAAGCCCCTATGGTGCCAGGACAGCAAAAAAAAAAACCACATGGCATACCATTTTGGAAACTAGACCCCTTGGGGAATGTAACAAGGGGTAAAGTGAACCTTAATACCCCACAAGGGTTTCACGACTTTTGCATATGTAAAAAAAAAAATTATAATTTTTACCTAAAATGCTTGGTTTCCCCAAAATTTCACATTTTTACAAAGGGTTAAAGCCGAAAATACCCCCCAAAATTTGAAGCCCAATTTCTCCCGATTCAGAAAACACCCCATATGGGGGTGAAAAGTGCTCTGCTGGCGCACTACAGGTCCCAGAAGAGGAGTAGTCACATTTGGCTTTTTGGAAGCAAATTTTGCTCTGGGGGCATGCCGCATTTAGGAAGCCCCTATGGTGCCAAGACAGCAAAAAAAAAAAACACATGGCATACCATTTTGGAAACTAGACCCCTTGGGGAATGTAACAAGGGGTAAAGTGAACCTTAATACCCCACAGGGGTTTCACGACTTTTGCATATGTAAAAAAAAAAAAAAAAAATTTTACCTAAAATGTTTGGTTTCCCCAAATTTTTACATTTTTACAAAGGGTTAAAGCAGAAAATACCCCCCAAAATTTGAAGCCCAATTTCTCCCGATTCAGAAAACACCCCATATGGGGGTGAAAAGTGCTCTGCTGGCGCACTACAGGTCTCAGAAGAGGAGTAGTCACATTTGGCTTTTTGGAAGCAAATTTTGCTCTGGGGGCATGCCGCATTTAGGAAGCCCGTATGGTGCCAGGACAGCAAAAAAAAACACATGGCATACCATTTTGGAAACTAGACCCCTTGGGGAATGTAAAAAGAGGTAAAGTGAACCTTAATACCCCACAGGGTTTTCACGACTTTTGCATATGTAAATTTTTTTTGGGGGCGGGGGGGGGGATAGGGTATTTTGGTATAAAATTTGGAAGTCAATGTACCCTGGACTGGTACATTGGAGCCGAATTCTGGGGAATGAAAATTAGGGCAAAGGATGGAAAATGTTGTACTCCATGGAAGTGTGATACTCCCTGAAGCAGTCTATGCAGAGGCCCGGATTATCTGGGCAAGTGTCACACTGAATGGTGGTGTCCCTCCGTCTCCCCTTCCTGTAACACACTCTGCATTTCTTCTGGGTTCGTCCCGACCTTCTAGTGTTGGGGATCACACCAGGAAAGTGTTGGCCCGGGACGATCCGGGGACCTAAATTTCCAGAGGTGCTCTGACCCACTCCTTGGCGGTCACCAAAGATGAGGGCCTTTAGAACTACCTCTTGGAACTCCAGGTATGTCCCTGTGTTGCCAGCGTTCTGGTACAGTATAAAAGAGTTGTACATGGCAACCTGTACCATGTAGACCGCAACCTTTTTATACCATACACGTGTTTTCCGCATGGCATTATATGGCTTGAGGACTTGATCAGAAAGATCAACTCCCCCCATATACTGATTGTAGTCCAGAATACAATCAGGCTTGAGGACCGGTCCCGCGGTACCTCGCACAGGGACAGGGGTGCTGCCATTCCCATGAATTGTGGTGAGCATAAGGACATCCCTCTTGTCCTTATACCGGACCAACAACAGGTTCTCATGGGAAAAGGCACGGGACTCACCCCGGGGGATAGGAGCATGTAGGGGATGGGGCGGAAGGCCTCTTTGATTCTTCCGGACTGTCCCACAAGCGACCGTGGATCTGGCGGCGAGGGATGTGAAGAGAGGGATACTAGTATAAAAGTTATCCCCATAAAGGTGGTAACCTTTATCTAGCAATGGGTGCAAAAGGCCCCAAACGATTTTCCCGCTAACACCCAGAGTGGAGGGACATTCTGGGGGTTCAAAACAGGAATCTCGTCCCTCATACACTATAAACTTGCAAGTGTACTCAGAGGTACTCTCGCAAAGTTTATACATCTTCATGCCATACCGCGCTTGCTTGGTTGGGATGTATTGCCGGAAGCTGAGTCTCCCCTTGAAGCTGATGAGCGACTCATCAATAGAGACCTCCCGCCCCGGGACATAGGCCTCCCAAAATCTAGCCCCGAAGTGATTGATGACCGGCCTGATTTTATACAGGCGGTCATACGCAGGATCAGTTTGGGGGGGACATGCCGCATTATCAGCATAATGCAAACATCTCCAAATGGCCTCGAACCGGGGACGTGTCATGGCCATACTGTAGAGGGGTGTCTGGTAAAAGACGTCCCCACTCCAATATTGCCTGACACAGGGTTTTTTAACTATATCCATATGCAGCGCGAGGCCCCAAAAGGTCCTCATTTCGGCTGCATCGACTGGAGTCCAGCCGCCGGGTCTAGCTAAAAATGAGCCCGGGTTAGCGGCGACGAAGTGTTGGGCATACAGATTCGTCTGTGTAACCATCAAATTAACAAAGTCGTCACTGAAAAAATGACCGAAAAAGTCCTTTTCAGTGAACCCGACAATGTTAATTTTGATTCTCCGGTACGAGGTACCAGTGACCTTGGCAGGGGGGCTTCACTAGTATGAGCGCCAGGGGGACTCATACTAGCATGGGGCACAGGGTCAAGGGCAGAGGAGGTTTGCGGCACCGCACGGCGGCGTCTCCGCCGCCTTGGCTCATCATCTGAACTAGATGATGAGGAGGACGATGAAATAAGGAAGCTGGGGTCTTCATCATCTGAGCCGCTCTCGGTATCGGAGGCAATTAGGTCATATATGCCTCCTCCGCCGAGAACACTCTGCGGGCCATTTCCCTACTCTAATGTGGATACGGGGGGGGGGGGGGGGGGTGTGTGTGTGTGTGTGTGTGTGTGTGTGGAAAAACTTTATTGGTGTATGTGCTGCGTGTGGTGTGGTGCAATATTACCTCCCTAACCCTCCCTAGCCTAACCTAACTAAACTAAACTAACCCGCCCTAACAGAAAGAAAAAAAATATAAAAAAGGGGACTTTTATTTTTTTATTTTTTTTTAGAAAGGGGACTTCTAACGCAAAAAAAGACCTGCGCCACAAAAAAGCGTTTATCTAATCAATGGTGTGCGCACTGATTAGCGCTTGTGGCGGCAGGGGGCGCAGAAGTCAGTGGGGGGTCCGGCCACTCAGCCCAGAACAGTGGCTGGTGGCTTGTACACAGACCCCCACACAAAAAAACCGAAAAATAAAATAAAAAAAACGCTTAATCCCGAAAAAATGCACCCGCCTGAACCCAAAAAAAAACGCTGATCAGTGATAAATCACCGACAGCGGTGGGACAGGCTGCACACACAGGTACGGTCCGTCCACACAGTACACGCCTGCTACTGGTGGCACGGAACACCTATGGGTGCAAAAAAAGAACGCGGTAACCGAAAAAAGTGCCTTTACCACCAAAAAAAAACGCTGATCAGTGATAAATCACTGACAGCGGTGAGGCACGCCGCACACACAGGTAAGGTCCGGCCACACAGTACACGCCTGCTACTGGGGGCACGGACCGCCTATGGGTGCAAAAACACGCTAGAAAACCCGAAAAAAGCGCCGGCACCACAAAAAAAACGCTGATCAGTACTACGGGACTGATCAGCGGCGGGTGGGCTTTAACAAACGTTGGCGGACCGCTCTTTTATAACTAAGAGGGTCCGCACACACGCTTAGGAAAAAAAAAAAGAAAAAAAGATCTGCGCCCAAAAAAAACGCTGGCGGCAGACCGCAGCGACCCAGCAGGGCCGGGGTCACGCAGCTAAAGGTGCTACGGACCCACGGACACCCACTGAGGTACGCTGGAAAAAATAAAAAAATAAAAAAGACTTTTTTTTTAACCCTAACCTGTCCCTACCTAATCTAAAGCTATCCCTGGGGCCACAGAAAGGGGGCAAGGGGCACATTTTTTTTTACTGAGGGGATGGTGGGCAGCACGGGGCTCCGTCCTGCACACCAGATCTCTCTGAAATGGCGGGCAGAACGGAGCAACATGCTCCTAGCCCACCAGATCCCCTCCCATTACATTGTGATTGGTATGGCCACTTTGGCCACCCAATCACAGCTGTACTGAGGGGGGTGGCCACAATGCCAGCCCCCAGTACAGCATGGATGGTGATTGGTGGTGTATACTACACCACCAGTCACCATCTATATCCAGGTCACAGGGTCACACGTGACCCTGATGACCTGGAACCGCTGCAGAACGCCGGTTAGTAGTTACCGGCGCCCTGCAGCGATCGCCGGTATAGGAGGTCCTCCGGACCTCCTCCGGCACACTGCCGGGATGTCTTCTGATAGAAATCAGCAGACATCCGGCTCTGATCCCCGCCCGGCGAGCGGCGGGGAACGGAATCGCAGCGCATCGCTCGTCTGAATTGGCGAGCGATGCGCTGCGATCGCCGACATGGGGGGTCATCATGACCCCCCTAGGCGATATGCCGGGATGCCTGCTGAACGATTTCAGCAGGCATCCGGCTCCGGCGCCCCTCCGGCTAGCGGCGGGGGGCCGGGATATGACAGGACGTACTCAAACGTCCTGAGTCCTTAAGGACTCGGAAAAGGGGTCGTTTGAGTACGTCCTGCGTCCTTAAGGGGTTAATTAAATAAATTTATTATATTGGTTTTTATTTAGACAATATATCAGGCCTTTCATTACAATTATTTTACTTATTTATTCAATTGTTTTATGCTATTTTAGTTTTATTAATGTGTATGTTTTTTGCACACAGCTTCTACGGCACTCCGGAATTTGTCATCGCCCCCCCCCCCCCCCTTTTTTTTTTTTTTCTTCAATTGTTGTCTTATAAAAGCAAGTATTTTCCAGTATGTACACTATGCCTGATGAAGATCCCTGTTCGGGATCGAAACGCGTTGCACTGTATATAATAAAACAATTTCATTCAATCCTGGACCAGCGCCGTCATTGAGAGGAACTCTTTTTCCATTCATTTCTCCGGTTTCCTGACCTAGAACCGTAGTTCTGCTGCTCAGCAGCAGCGTGAGTTAACTCTTTCCTTGCTTGGCTCCTGAATGGTATACATGGGTCCAGGGGCGGATCCAGAGTCGAGTCTCGGGAGGGGCACTATTAGAGTATTTTGTGTTGGCGGACAGAAAACAAGGTGTTGCTTACGGAACTTACAATATTATTAAATGTATCATACAGTCCTAACCTTCTTTAAGACTCTTAGGCCATGTTCACATGTCAGAATAATAATCAAATATACCAATTGCCACAGAATGGGAAAGTGCTAAAGAGGTTTTTACCATTTAAAACTACAGCTCCCAGTATGACCTAAGCAGTTGTGAGGGGATGCTGGGAGTTGTTGTTTCACCCATCATAACTGCAGTGACTCCAGCTCTGATAGGACATAGTGAGGAGGATACAGAATGATATGAGTGACTACAGGTGACGTCTTCTCTATAGTCTTTCCTTATCTAATTCAGATGTACTTACCACGGGACTTGTTCCAGCTAAATCTTCTCTCTGCAGACGCCCAGACGTCTCCTCACTATGATTCTGATCCTCTATATGAAAACAATAATTATTATAAACCTGCCAGACACTGTATTCTTCGAATATAATACTGGCACACACCCTCTGAATATAATTCTGACACACTGTACCCCCTGAATATACAACACACTGTACCCTCTGAATATAATACCGCCACACACCGTACCCTCTGAATATAATACTATCATACACTGCACCCTCTAAATATAATACTACCACACACTGCACTCTCTGAATATAATACTACCACACACTGCACTCTCTGAATATAATACTACCACACACTGCACTCTCTGAATATAATACTACCCCACACTGCACTCTCTGAATATAATACTACCTCACACTGCACTCTCTGAATATAATACTACCACACACTGTACCCTCTGAATATAATACTACCACACACTGCACTCTCTGAATATAACTTGCTGTGCAGTGCACCCTCTGAATATAATACTACCACACACTGCACTCTCTGAATATAATACTACCCCACACTGCACTCTCTGAATATAATACTACCACACACTGCACTCTCTGAATATAATACTACCCCACACTGCACTCTCTGAATATAATACTACCACACACTGCACTCTCTGAATATAACTTGCTGTGCAGTGCACTCTCTGAATATAATACTACCACACACTGCACTCTCTGAATATAATACTACCCCACACTGCACTCTCTGAATATAATACTACCCCACACTGCACTCTCTGAATATAATACTACCACACACTGCACTCTCTGAATATAATACTACCCCACACTGCACTCTCTGAATATAATACTACCACACACTGCACTCTCTGAATATAACTTGCTGTGCGGTGCTCCCTCTGAATAAAATACCTAAATGTATTGTTGCCCATAAAAAAATGTAACACCCCAGAAATTCCTCATAATATACACTATACTTCTGAAATGCAGAACACTCTGTGCCTTCACATATAGTAATAATGCTCCATCTTGTGCCTCTTCATATAATAATTATGACCCGTCCCGTTCCCCCCACATAGTAATGCCCTGTGCCCCTAACATATAATGCCCCCTGTGCTGTGCCCTTCACATATAATTCCCCCGTTCTTTGCCCCTCACATATAATGCCCCCATCATGCGTCCCTCACATATAATGCCCCCATCATGTGCCCCTCACATATAATGCCCCCCGTGCTGTGCCCCTCACATATAATGTCCCCTTTGCTGTGCCCCTCACATATAATGTCCCCTTTGCTGTGCCCCTCACATATAATGCCCCCGTGCTGTGCCCCTCACAAATAATGCCCCCGTTCTTTGCCCCTCACATATAATGCCCCGATCATGTGCCCCTCATATATAATGCCCCCATCATGCACCCCTCACATATAATGCCCCCATCATGCACCCCTCACATATAATGCCCCCATCATGCACCCCTCACATATAATGCCACATGCTGTGCCCTTCACATATAATGCCCCCGTTCTCTGCCCCTCACATATAATGCCCCCGTTCTTTGCCCCTCACATATAATGCCCCCATCATGCGCCCCTCACATATAATGCCCCCATGTCCTGTCCCCTCAGGGGGCATTATATGTGAGGGGCACAGCACAGGGGGCATTATATGTTTGGGGCACATGACAGGAGCATTATATGTGAGGGGCACAGCACAGGGGGCATTATATGTAAGGGGCGCATGATGGCGCATTATATATGAGGGGCACAGGATGGGGGCATTATATATGAGGGGCGCATGATGGGGCATTATATATGAGGGGCGCATGATGGGGGCATTATATGTGTGGGGCACAGCACAGGGGGCATTATATGTGTGGGGCACAGCACAGGGGGAATTATATCATATAATGCCCCCTGTGCTGTGCCCCATACATATAATGCCCCCTGTGCTGTGCCCCTCACATATAATACCCCCTGTGCTGTGCCCCCCACACATATAATTTATATGTGTGGGCACAGCACAAGGGGCATTATATGTGAGGGGCACAGCACAGAGGGCCCCCCTGTCATGTGCTCTTCACATATAGTGCCCCCAGTGCTTTGCCTTGCAGCCCCTCACATTAAAAATTCCCCTAAGTTTTTAAATCCCCATCCTCCTGGCACATATTCTGTCCCCCGAATCCCCTGGGCCCTGAGCATACTCTTAGTACTTACTGTATGCCGGCCGCGGGGACGGGATTTCCGGGCGCCGGCGCGATGATGTGAAGTCATCGCGCCGGCCTGCAGTGGATCGCGACCCCGCAGCTCACACGCTGTGTACTCACAGCCAGTGGCGTTGCTAGGGTTGGTGTCACCCGTTGCGGTAGAAAATGGTGTCACCCCAGCATGCTGGGAGTTGTAGTTTTGCAACAGCTGGAGGCACCCTGGTTGGGAAACACTGACATAGATAGATAGGGAATATATATAGACCAGGGGTTCTCACCTATTTTTAGTGAGGGTCCGCTTATCCAGGTCTGCCATCCGGTAAAGGTCCAAGCTGTATGCTAATGCTTGGTGCACACCTAGCGGCCTCAGCGCCATGAAGGCAATAGCAAACTAACAACTGAAGTGTGGAGGATGTATAACCTGAATACTGCTGCACACTGTAACCACTGGATATAATACTGCCACACACACTGTACCCACTGAATATAATACTGCCACACACTGTACCCCTGAATATAATACTACCACACACTGTACCCCCTGAATATAATACTGCCACACACTGGGCCCCTGAATATAATACTGCCACACACAGGGCCCCTGAATATAATACTGCCACACACTGTACCCCCGAATATAATACTGCCACACACTGTACCCCTGAATATACTACTGCCACACACTGTATCCCTGAATATAATACTACCACATACTTTGCCCTGAATATAAACCTGCCACCCACTGTGTCCCTGGTATATTACTGCTACCCACTGTGCCCCTTAAAATACTGCCATTCACTGTACCCCTGAAAATAATTCTGCCACACACTGGGCCCCTGTTATATTACTGCCACACACTATTCCCCTGCAACATTACTTGCAGATGCTATGCTCTAACGCTGACTAATTGCACCTCTGTGTCTCTTAAAACAATAAAATGATGCCACTGTGCCTATAGAATGAATGACGCCACTGTGACCCCAGAATGAATGATGCCACTGTGCCCACAGAATGAATGATGCCACTGTGCCTATAGAATGAATGACGCCACTGTGACCCCAGAATTAATGATGCCACTGTGCCCACAGAATTAATGATGCCACTGTGCCTATAGAATGAATGATGCCACTGTGACCCCAGAATTAATCATGCCACTGTGACCCCAGATTTAATCATGCCACTGTACCCACAGAATTAATCATGCCACTGTACCCACAGAATAAATCATGCCACTGTGACCACAGAATTAATCATGCCACTGTACCCACAGAATTAATGATGCCACAGTACCCACAGAATTAATGATGCCACAGTACCCACAGAATTAATGATGCCACAGTACCCACAGAATTAATGATGCCACTGTACCCACAGAATTAATCATGCCACTGTGACCACAGAATTGATGATGCCACTGTGACCACAGAATTGATGATGCCACTGTGACCACAGAATTGATGATGCCACTGTGACCACAGAATTAATGATGCCACTGTGACCACAGAATTAATGATGCCACTGTACCCACAGAATTGATAATGCCACTGTACCCACAGAATTAATCATGCCACAGTACCCACAGAATTAATGATGTCACTGTGGGTACAGTGGCATCATTAATTCTGTGGTCACAGTGGCATGATTAATTCTTTGGGTACA